>NC_141148.1:2625766-3225766 GCF_053477565.2 Lygodium microphyllum | reverse complement strand
TATTAGAATGGACATCCTCCAAGCTAATACCTTCTCCATAAAGTTTGTCACCTTCGGGACTGAACACCACTATTCCTGCTGCCGCTTTGTCTTTAATACGCTTGTAGGCTCCATCAAAGTAGAGGGCATGGGCATTCTCCACCCACGGCGGCTCCTCAAAAGGAGGTGTCTCCTCTTTTACCTTTCCCTTCTCCTTTTCCTTCTTTTGATGGCATCTATGGGTCAACAAATCAGCTAGGCAAGCTCGAGTAGAATCCTCCACCTTGAAGGTGTAGTCAAACTCTTGGAGTTGTATCACCCACTTAGAGATTCTAACTGAAACATCCATGTGCTGTAAGGCATAGGGAAAATGCTCTTCTATCGTGATCACTGTGAATGGCCTAGGGAGAAGATAAGGACGAAACTTTCTTACAGCAAACATTAGAGACAAAACCATCACCTCGACCATCTTGTACCCTCGTTCTGATGCTGTCATTACTCTACTAGAAAAGTAAACCGGTCTCATTAGGCCAGTTTTAGCATCCTTTTGTATTAGTGCTGCCCCTAGAGCATCTTCCCCAAAACTCGGATTGACAAAAAACTCTTGATCCCAACACGGCTGTAAAATTATAGGAAGGGTGCTAAGAGCCTTCTTCACCTCGTGAAAGCACCTTTCGCTGTCGTTACTCCACAGGAGCTCCGCAGAGTGGGTTAACTGTTGCAATGGACCTATTAATTGGGAGAGGAGATGAATGAACCGCCCCATATATCGCACCTTCTGGATGAAAGAGGTTAGTTGCTTCACAGAAGATGGTGATGGCACCGCCAATAGGGCCTTTGTTTGGATCTGCTTCAATGCCCCTCTCACTTACGACATGCCCTAACAAAGTTACACTGCTTTCGCCAATGCGACACTTCTCATGGTTTAACTACCCCCCATTTGTGCAAGGCGGTTGAAAGCTTCATCCACCTTTCCTAGATGTAAAGCCTTAGAACTATAAATACAAAAATCATTAATAAAAACCCTGATGGATTTCCCAAAATATGGCTAGAAGACATAATTCATGAATCACTGGAAGGTAGCTGGGGCATTTGTTAATCCAAATGGCATTACTTTGTAAGCAAAACAACCTCAAGGTGTAATGAAGGTGGTCTTCTGTTAATCCTCCTCAGCTATTCGGATCTGGAAATAACCTGAATACCCATCACAAAAAGTGTATCTCTCATGCCCGGCCACCTCGTTGAGTATTTCATCCTAAAAGGGAAGAGGAAAGTGATCTCTCTTAGTTGCAGCATTTAGCGGCTTGTAGTCCACACAAATCCTCCATTTTCCATTCTTCTTGGGTATCACCACCACAGGTGAAACCCACTCTGAATCCCCTATTGGATAGATGAAGCATGCCTTTAAAAGTCGTTGCACCTCAGTGAGTAGAGCATTTTGTTGAACTACTCCCAATCGTCGTAGTTGCTACACTACTGGCCGTGCTCCCTCTTTTAGATTAATGTGATATTGTACTGTAGTCACACATGTGATGTGTTCATAATAAGAAATAAAAAGTGCAGAGTGTTTTATCACTACTTCCATGTTGGCTGCCTTCTCCTCAACTGATAGATCCTTAGCCAACATTTTTTCTAACCCCTCCTTCTCGACCTTTGGAAGCTGCTGCGGAATTTCACTACTAGAAGGCCCTTTTAATGTAATCCCCATCACTTCTAGAGAGCTTTCTTCCTCCTCATTAGAAGACTCTCCCTCTGTCATAGATGACCAACCCTCGCTGGAACTCCATTCATCACCGGTGGTCTCTAACACAAGATCCTCCTGTCGGCCTTCCTTCATGTTGTAGATAGTGCTCTTTCATTTTTTATGTAGCCCCTTTTGTGGTCTTAGCTCTAAAGCCCCTGTCTCCCAATCTTGTCTGGCTTTCATTCCCATTAGCCATGGTCGCCCAAGAATGAGCGGATAGCCGTCCCTCTTCACTGCATCACATACATGTCAAGCTCCAATCGCACTCCACACACCTTTACCTTGACTTTCTTTATAACTCCCAAACAATTTACTACTACATTGTTAGCCATTTTGGCCCCAAATTTAGTAGTTTCATTTACCTCTAATCCCAAACGATGCATCAACTTTTCCATCATGACACAAATCTTTGCACCTCTATCCACATATGTCTTTGACACTCTCTGCCCATTGATTTCGGCTTCCACTAGAGGCACAATATCTTTCATCTTTTCTAGCCTGGATTGCATTCACATGTCTATTCTTCATGGGTCTAATGCTTACCATCTTTGACCATTGTCGCCGCACTGTCAGAGATAGATGTAGTAATTGGGGCCATGAAATTTTTGGCCCTTGATTCCTCACATCAGCAAGAAAATCATAAGCTCTAGTACCTTTACCCAGGGAAAAATCATCTGGCTCAATGTGTCGGCGTGAGCAAGCCCTCCTCTTTTTACTGTTGCATGTCTCTGCAGCCATTGATGACTCTTCCTCCTCTTCCATATTTTCAACCTCCTTTGGTGGTGTAGGCTCCATTCTCTCAATTCTCCGGGCTTTCTTCACCGGCATTGCTTCAACCTCTACTACTTTGGCCTTCCCTTTGACATCACTCTCATCTAAACTAATTATCCTAACATCATGATTCTCTAGCAGTTGGACAGGCAAGGGCGGCACCTCTGCAAGTGGTCGAGGATGCTGGAGAACTTGAACAGGTGGTGGAGGCCCTGGATTCGGTGGAACAAACCTTTCCCTAGGTGGTGTCACTTGTTGTCCCCTCCTTCTTGGTTGGAACCCATTTCCTGGAAAACGCCTAGGATGAGGGCAAAAGTACATACCATGGCCAGTCTCCCCACAATTATAGCAAACATACTCTCTTTCTTGCCTCCTTGGACCTCGATTGACTTCATTTATGAGGGGAGGGGGTCGTACTCCTTGCACCAAATTTAATGAAAGGCTTTCAAGTTGATTAGTAATGCATTGTAGGAGCTCTTGCTGTGGTATCTCCGGTTCAGGTGGGGCCTCTGCTATTTCTCTAGGCCTTGGCATGGTTGGTAAAACCTGCATGGGCTCAACTCCCCCCTTCAACTGGGCTTGATACTTCAATTTTCTATCTTTCTCCCTCGCATAAGTGACTGATTCTTCATAGGATGTGGGAAACTTTACTTTGACCTTCTCCCTTAGTAGAGGATGGAGTCCAGCTAGAAAACAATCTTTCTTAAGGCAATTAGGTACTCTTTCTCCCTCGGCTAAAGAGGCTGTCCATTTATCCCACAATTTTATAAACATGCCTTCATATGCTTGGTACTCCCCTGGTAAGGTTTGACGAAGATCTAAGAGTTGTCTCCAAATATCTTCAGGTGGCTCTGTATCTTGGTACTTGTGCATGAATGCGGTCTTGAGATCCTCCCAATTACCCCTTGTAGCCTCCGGGAGAGCTTGATACCACACTTGAGCATCACCTTTTAGAACTAAAGAGAAGGCCCGTACGTTGGTTGCTTCATCATTCCGGCCTGTGACTAGGAAGGCCATTTCTAAGTCATCCAAAAAGTCTAGAGCTTTCTCTCCTTTGTGCCCAAAAAACTTGGAAATGCCATGTTGCCTTAGTAGAGTATGAAGATGAAAACGTCTAGACTTAAGTTGTAATTTATAAGGGGAAGGATGAATGGGTTCATAGATGCATTGATTTCAGCAAGACGTCTAGGCCCCAGTATGCTTCTAATAATGCCTTGGAATATAAGCTTTGTGCTAGCTACAATATGCACAGTTTGCATAGCAAGTGGACGGATAGGTCCATACAACTCATTCTGATTCATGAGAAACTATTATAATAGGATAAAGACATGTACATTGAAGGATGCATTGCAGTCTAGCATTGGGAAGATTATAGGTTCTGGTGATACAAGAATCTCCCTTAATCTTTCAGCCCCAAAGTACATGACAAGACGCTGCTGGAAGAAAATCTTCCTACTGATGCATACATTAACTCGGATGTTTTGTATAGAGTGGAAGGTGTAGAAATTCGGGCCATTGTTATTATTCATGAGTGGAGACTACTTAAGGGAGTAGAGGGAATGCACTTTCTTGAATTATGAAGGATTTTTCCCAGAGTATTTCTTTTTGGAACCCACCAACTTTGCTATACAGAGAATTTTCTCACCAGTGATTGTTCTTACCTTGGTGTGTCCATCCTCGGTGACATATATTTCATAAGGTGTGATGGCCACCTTTTCAACCACACCCAACCTTCGAGCTAACAACAGTTGAAGGTAGTCTCCATACTTTGCACTTCTACAAAACTCCACACCATTCATGCATAGTTGTCCTCCTTTGATGTGGATTAGGCCAGAGAGAGAGAGGGATTTGATGATTTGGAGACGAGGACCTCTCGGAAGGGCCTTCACTTTGTTTGCAAAACACTCACCACAATTATGAGAACCTAGCAATTGATGGCAACATAATTTTTTCCGTTGTGAGATAATGGAATTTCTAAAGTGAACACCTTTTACCCGCATGCGTGCCGTCATTCGATAGGCATACTTTCTTTCTTGAGCTTCTTTAGGAGACAATTCTGGGAGTCGTGGACTTCAACCAGCTTCAAAAATAGTTGGTGAAGGCGTTGAGGAAGAGCCACTTGGGGAACTTGTTGTAGAGGATGCACCACCATGTGTTGTATCATTCCACATAAGGAGGTAGAGAATTGTGGTTGAGAATGTCCTCAGCAAGGGCACAAAAAATGAGGGCTGAAATGATGAACGGGTTGCCTCTTACCCATCCAACCTCCAATCCTCACTAAGAGAACTAAAGAGGGGCACCACCTAGCCAAAGGGAGGATGGGCTAGGACATCCCTTTTCTCAAAGAGAATCAAGAGAACCAAGACACAAATTTACAAGAGAGAATATATGTACTAGACACCATATTGGAATATAAGAGAGAGAGAGATGAGAGGAGAGGGAGACAAGAGGAGAGGAGGTAGAAGAAGCTTGCCATTATGCTACATAATAAAAGAACTCACTCATAGCTCATCTCAAAGAGATGAGGGTATTCTAGAGTGCTCTCATGGGCTTGTCATTGTCCTCCCTCCCTTCTTCATTCTCCATGGGCTCTTTATATAGCCTCCATGAGGGATTAAATTAATCTAATCTTCTTGATTAACATAATCCTAGATGATGTATGGCATCTTTAAAAATATGGAGAGTAGTGGATGGGACAAGTCCCCACCTTGGTCATCATGCAAGAAGCCAAGGGTGGTGGTAGACAAAATAGAGAAATGGAGCTAGATTACAAGAGGTGGGTGCCCAAAGCACATTATTATAATATATTTACAAGAAGGATAGAGTGGAAAGTTGGTGTGGTGAAAGAGAGAAGAAAATTGCATGTAGCCAGCAGTTTGCGCCTTCGTAACTTCAAATCCGTGAGGAATTTGAAATTTTTTTATTCTGCAACTTTATAGACCAGGTCGAAACCGATCGGGTATCTTGGGAATTTTCTTGAAATTCGCTTTTTCTTGGGAGTTATTGAGATTATAAAAAATAGCTTCTAAAAGCTGATTTGACTTTAGTCCCCTATATGTATATAAATACATATAAGTATGTGACAAAAGGGGTCCATGCTTGTAAGCTTTTGTGCAAGATCCAAATGACACCATGATGTGGATATTGACTTGTGTGCTAGGGTGAGGTGTCCTCTAATGATGGTGATAGATTCCAAATCTTAGTGATGCAGACGGGGCCCATGTGTAGTTGGAGGCTAGTCCTTTGAAAAAATCTATGCACTCACTCAACTCCTAGATGTAATCCATTTCCATCTTCACTAAGATAACCATCCCTTTTACCCTTTACATTGACATGCCTTCTAAGAACTTGTTCCCCCCATTTGCTAGAGTTATCATAATCGAGAAGCAATGTAGCATACCTAGTGCTTGAAGAGTAAACCCAAAGTGATATGGTAAGCTCTTGATAGGGGCTTTGGCTAAATTTTGTGGTAATAATCCGGGTTGTAAAAAACCCGGATCACTACCATAAACGTTGCCAACTTATTCCTATTTTAAAATAGTCCTTGGTTGTCCAAAATTAGGTTGAAATGAGGACTCTATTTATACTTCCTTCCATAGCATTCTGTAAGCTCAATGGATTTGAAAAGAGTAGTGGGGTTTTGCACCATAACATCAAACGACAAAGAAGGTTCTAAACCATACATATACTTGTGGAGTTTAGTTTCATCACTTATACTCTCTATATACATGGTGAGGTTGAGGATTTGGTTTATATAGTCCCATACACTTGGCCCTCTTTTCTCTGATTCATATCATATTTATACAAATTTCTCTTTTTCAAGTGGAGAGACAAAGACCTTAGCTGCCATAAGTGTCTTCAATGCATCCCAACTTTCTACTAGTATATTTTCTCTTTCTTAATATATCTCCAGCAAGTATATACAAACCCTTCCAAATGTTATGAGTTAAATTGAATCTTTACATCATTAGGTCTAGGGAATATATCAAAATATGACTCTAATTTTGAAATACATTCCTCTTGGTCGGATGGTGAATATGACTGTCCATTGTACTTTGCCAAAATGATTTTTCCCTTCAATTCTCTTTTATAAAAAGTTTGCTATCCCAAAATAGACTAATCATGATTAGCAGGCATTGAACCACCAAAATGAGATGGTACTCTTCCAAAAGGTGGCCGAGAGTTAGTAAGGAACCTTCCCGATGGTAGAGGACCTCTAGAAACTTGAGAATTCATCGCGTAAGCTTGGGGATTAGCACCGTTCACATTGCCCAAATAGTCTTCATGCCTTTGCAAAGTCTCTCTTACTTATATTGAATATTAGGAATGCCTCTTCATCTAATAATTCCTTAACTTTGACCATTTTGATTAGGTGGCTAAAGTGGGATTGATGGGTCATTGTTTGATTGTGTTTTATCCCTAGCAACCTTGGTTTCCATTTGCATTTGCATCCATTGAAAGAACCGAGCCATGATTTGTGCATTGGATTTAGCCAATTTTTTTATTGAACTTATTTGTTTAGGTAGTGAAATCCACCAGCTTCTCAATAGAAGACTTCGTTTGATGACTACACAATATCATTTGTTCAACTTTGGATAGTAGCTCTATATGCCTTTGAGCGTGTCTATTCTCATATTCACACATGGTATGCTAAAGAGCACTAAGTTCTTGCATTTGAAGCTCTTCATGGCTCTCTGGAGGCGTATTTTACAATAGAATATCTCTGATTTGTTGGGCATATTCATCATCGGCTTTACTCTTTCCTTTATGACTTGCTGTAGTAGTGCAATCTTGTAGGATCCCCTATCAGTAAATTGGCTATAAGTTGAGCTAGAAAACTCTAATTTTCAAAAATTTTGATTCAAAATGGAGCCAATTATATTCTCTTTGAGATTATCTATATCATCTTATAACAAGTTTAGAATAAAAAATTATGTAACGCAATCTTTGAAGCTAAATTGTCCAGGCATGCACCCTATTTTAACTTGTAAGTACCATGTTTCCACCTATGAAAACACAATGGTTGTACCTAAGGACTTCCAAACCCTATGGGGAGCTAGATAAGACCTGTGGACAACCTATAGTATTTACATCTATATTCCAATAATTCAAATGGTACCTATAGTAACCTATTTATACCCTGCATTGTCTTGTGAAATCTCTATTTTATCCTATTTTGATCTTCAATATACTTGAATCTTTGAGAGTACTTGAATATTCAATTCTCTACTCACAGTACTTATGTGAGGGATAAAACAGTAGGACATGCTCCCTATATGGGCTATGAATCATGGGGAGGTGGGCAAAGTTCCCATTGGGTCAATTGGTTGCACCCCTTCAGGATCTTCAATAGTGGGGGAGGGTCACCTCTCTATTGTCCCATTATCTCCCCCGGCATCCACATTTTTCCTCGATGGGAATATCAACATGGTAATGATATGCTACTCTAATCAATCAATATGATATGCATTACTGAAATTTCCATTCAACTCATTCCATGAGATGCAATAGAATTGGAATTGGCAAAATGAATAGGAAGAGGTTCTTACCATGCAGCAACTCACTATTGACCTACCCTTTACAATGGATTATGATATATTTTGTTGTGAATCAAACAATCTTTAGCAAATCATTGAATTAGAGAGAGTACTTTAACCAATTATTTGGTCTTTAATAAATAGAATTGAACATAATGCCAAAAACTCAAGGAAGAGCTTCTAATTCACTGTTTGAATCAACTAAGCAATGCACTCCATGAATGGGATGATTTAACCAATGATGAACTAAAATTTGATGGAAAATTTTCAGTTCTTTAATCTCTCAATCAAAAAGATGAATCTCAACAATTACAAATGAGAGAGATCAAGAATTGAAGAGAAGTACCTCTTGCACAGCTTGATGAAGGCTTTAATAATCCCCATATGCTTGATTAAGCCTTTGGTTGCTCAATGTTGGTTAACTAACCTTCAATCCTCCTTGTTCCTTGGATGCTTGGAAGCAATCTTGAAACCTAAAAAGCTTGAGATTGAAGCATTGAATCCATTTCCCCCAAATCTTAACTCCATGGAAGCTCTTGAGGTGAAACTTTGCCAAGTTTGCTCAATCCTTGCAATTTCTTCAAGGAATCTTCACTAGAATGAATCCTTAGAATCTTCCTTGTTCCTTGGACTCTTGGAAGCAATCTTGAAATCTCAGAAGCTCGAGATTGAAACATTGAATCCATTTCCCCCAAATCTTAACTCCATGGAAGCTCTTGAGGTTGAATCTTGCTCAATCCTTGTAAGTTTTTCAAGGAATCTTCACTAGAATGAATCCTGAGGTTGAAATGATGAAGAATCTTCAAGAAATTTGAGAGAAATTGAAATTGGACTGAAGCTTTCATGGCTACCATGGCTAGGGTTTTCCACAACTTGGAGAAGAAGAGAATGTCAACAATCTTAGTAATTTATTGGAGCTTTTGCTTGCCAAAGACCAAGAGTGAAGCCACAAGATTGATGATGAATATTAATAGGAGTGATCGTTCCTTGATCAATCCAAAAATTACACCATAATTTTTGAGGTTGTTTGTTATTCCCTATTGCTCAACACTTGGCAAATCCGGTATTCTTCCTACTAAGAATGAAGAGTAAAAGAAGATTCAAGTGTGTAATGGCTATAATAGACCAAGGCTTGAGAGATAGAAAGAGGATCTTGGCTGAGAACTCCATGAAACCTACAAGGAAGCTTCAAGAAAGGGGAAAGAGAACCCTATCTTTAGAAAGTAACCATATTTTCTCCTTCTCTTAAGTCAGGTTAAACCCTATTTTACCAAGGTACCTTCAAAATAGCTTGTAATGGATACATGACCTACCATTTTAGCTAGAGTTTGGCTAAATATCTCCAATATATTTGTCAAATCTTTAAGATTAGTCTCTACTCCAGGTAGAGCACATCCAAGTACTTGCCATTTAGGTCCTATACCTATTGTCCAAGATTTAATAGTGGAAAATTGGAGAAAATATGTCTAAAAATGAGAAAATCAAATGGGTCAAAAGCCTATGCTCTGATACCACTTGTCAAGGAGAGAAGTGAGAGGTGAGAGGAAGAAGAGCATAGAAGAGAGAAGGAGTGACGAGAAGAGAGAAAGACTAGAAAGTTACAAAAGAAGAGAGAGAAGCCATAGAATATGTGAGCAAGGAGATGAGGTAAGAGACAATAAATGTATTAATGTCCAAAAGATGTTAAAATTTACACGTCTCACCCCTTTTATACCTATGTTAGTGTGACAAGGTATTGTTTATAATTCCACATTGTAATATATCTTCTTTCTAGCTTCTTACATTCTTTTTTCTAGTAGATGGGTCCTCCTATTATTTCCCTTTCTTTGATAGACTTGGTGCATTTTAGTTGCTTTTCTCCCTAACTCTTTTAATTGGCATTAGTTTTTGTTTCTCAATGAATATGTGAGATAGCTAGATGGGTTTCATCCATTCTCTACTTTCCCCTTTCGTCAAGCTTTAAAGCACTTACGCTAGGTCTATCCTTGATTTCAATGTTGTAGTCATTTGCATAATCTATATGATTGTTTAGAAGAGGAAACATGTCACCATATCTTTGTAAAAGTTTTGTCACAATTTGGGTTGTGTATGGTCCCACTCTCCACAATTGAAACATTGATATGCTCATATCACTATATGTAACTTCATCTCTCAATATCTTGTGCTTAGCTTTTATCACCTCTTGGCTTCCCTTGCTCTTGAGCTTATTTGGGTAAAAGCTTGTTGCCGCCCTTTGTCCCTTCCTCAACCTATAGAATGTGGATTATTAAGACTTGAATTCTTAAACATATCAAAAACTCCTGCATTTTTTATCTCAACTAGTCCTTAGATGAGCTTGTTGCCAAGTTGGCATAGGTAGGATGAATAGTCACCCCTTCCTCCTTCTCTTGATTTCCTTGATGTACCTCCCTCATTAGCTACCCCAAGTGAGTAATCTTCAAGTCTTTTTCCCTTGCTCGATTGATTGGTTCTTCATAATTAGAAACTAGCTTCGCATATGCTCTTGGAGTCCTCAAATCGATCTTTCTCTGTCTAGCATTTGGGAAGGTTGTTCTCTTCATAGATCTTGGCACCAAAGATTCTAGGTTTGATTAAAAATATGAATATAATTTTGCAAGGACTTTTGTTGCCTGAGATTCAAAATCTCATCCCACAACTTTTCTAGATCTTCCACCTTCTTATAGTGCTCCATAAAATGTTATTTTGCCCCTTCATATGTTACCTCTTGATGTGGCACCTACCCCTATTAGGTAGCCAAATGGCCTTCTAACCATTTCCTAGCTTCATCATGAACAAAATATGAAAAGATTCTAAGCATAAAATTGGGATCTTGCCTATTATTTATATAATAAGTAATTTTCCAATGTTCAATAAACTTATCCAACTTCATTAGGGGTCACATGAAACACAAGACAATCTTGAGCCATTTTGATAGTCTTTACCACACACAACTTACTAATTATTCTAACTAAAAGTATTGAGCCAACTCTTCAATGGGGAGCACCAACCCATGATGGGAATCAACATAGCACTTCAATTTAATCCTCTATTACTACTTTCCCTTCTATGCATTAATACTTCTGGCAAAAACTAAGACCCAACCAACAACCCAAAGTGTACAATTTAGAGTTGGCACCCAATAACTTTCTTCAGAAGGTTTTTTTTATAAAACATATTTATATATTTCATGTGACTATTGAGATTGCATTTGCAAAGGCTCTTTACAAGTAGGGAACATGTATCTAGTGTGGACCTCTTACAAGGCAAACTTATCTTCTAATGACTATGGAAACACTATAAACATTTTTGGATAGATATTCATCTAACTCCATAATGGGAGATTGCTAATTTAATATGGAAACACCAAGATTGGAGTCCACTCATCATTAAAGAATTGCCATGAAATAACCTCAACACATGGGAACCCATAAAGTATTATAACAAAGGTAAAGATCCATCTTCCTTTATAAATGTTTGTTAGAAAACCCACAAGTAAATGCTATATCAATACAATATACTTAAATGCATCAAACATGCATCCCTTCCCAAAAGCTATTACATCATGTGATGTATAGGGCCTGAGCAACACATCCCCTTGATCTAGTTTTGAGCTTCAGTATGGTTTATGTGGGGACTAACAGTTTGTTTTTAGCAGTAGAATGCTGCCTAGTGTGTTTTATGGTTTATTCTATTAAGCCAAGAGGGACATTCCTATTGGATTTAATGTTACATTTCATTAGGCCAAGAGGGTTGTTTATTTTGAGGTAAAGTGGATTTATTTCATTAGGCCAAGAGGGCCATTTTTTTGTTTGGTGTGGGCACAATTAATGCATTTTTGTTTTAGTGCTGCACTAAATAGATTCAATGGAGCACCAAGAGGGAGCCTCTTGCTATGTAGAAGCTTCTTATGGCCAAATCCAAGTGATGTCCTTCCTTTACAAGTTATTTCCCTCTATGCTTTATGTGCATATATATGTGAGGTATTTTTCTTTTTTTGGGGACCAACATTCAAGGCATGAAGTCCAAGGGTTAGGTTAGTTTGTATCTAGGGAAGTTTGAGCAATTGTGTGTCTCCTATTAGGACATTGTCGAGCGCTCTAAGAGCTATTTTAGAGGGAAGTCCTAGTGACTGTGTTTGGCTAGCCTGCTAGGTAGGTGTTTCTAGGAATCCCCTGCTAGTTGTGAGGTAGATAGGAATGCCTACCAAATAAAAGAAGAAAACACAATGACTATATTTGAAATATATAAATATTAAGGCGTATAAAAAGGGGTTCTAATCCTAAACTAAGAAAATAAAGAAAGAAAAAATCCAAGAGTAGATTATCATTTCCTTGCAAAGGCTTGGTAGGTTCCTAGGGATGAGTTAGAGACCCGAGGCTAATGCCTTGTCTTCCTGGGGGTGGCATCTAGCCAAATAAAAAAATAAGGATAGTAGGAGTAAAAATAAAAGTGAGAGAAAGAAGAAAAATTTAGTATCATCTTGCGAGAGCTTAGTAGGTTCTTTGGTACCAAGACAGGACCTAAGGCCGATGCCCTATTCTCCTTGGGTCACAATATGCCAAGCTCCCTCCTTTTTACATGCCCCAGTATAAAACATTGAAGAAAATGTGATAAAATCAAAAGAAATATGTGATTTTTTATAGACCAGGCTATAGGAGTCATCACCTAGTAGGAGTTCCTAATCTAGTTGTCTTACATCAAGTAGGTGGATCAGACCACCACTTAGGATGACTCCTTTAATAGTTCTTTTTAGTCAGTCTGTGTTGGAGCAATTGGTTAGTGACTAGCTCCATATCTTTGTCAAACTATACTTAGCCTATCCCTCATGGACTTCATGCTTTGATATAGTCATGAGGTAGGGTGTGAGCTATGTTTGTGCTCTGTTGTATATTTTTATTTGTAGCAGCTTGATGCTCTTAAAGGTTTTTGTTTATGCAGATCAATTCGTGAGTTCGACGGACTAAGTTTCCCTATCCCGTAGTTGCCAATGAGAGTTGATTTTAAAGCCCAACTTTAAGTGTAAAAGTGACCTGAGACTCGTAAAAATGCATATTTGGTGACAAATGAAACAATCATGGATCAACGAGTTGGAGTTTTCCTAGATGCATTTCAACACTAGGAATCCAATGCAAGTGTTTATTCATCAATCATAATCCATTTGACGCCCTATTTAATGGCCACAAGGTTTGGTGTTATGACACAGTTACTCTATCCGAAAGCCAAAAGCATGTGACGAAGGCTAGCAAACTCATAGATTTCGATGCTAGAAAGCTGTCCATCTAGTCAAATCACAATTCCAAGACCATTTTTCCCTCTATCCAGGAGGACAAAACCACTTATAGTCAAGTATAAAAATGCCAAATTTGAACTAGTTAGTTGGGGGTTTATGCTTTGATCATGGTTAGAATGCCAAACTTCATCAAAATCACACACAAGAGGGGAGGGAGGGCTTTTTTTTTTTGCCCCTTCCTCCCATTAAAAAACTCATTTTTGGTGCCTATTGTGATCTTCTTCCTCCTCTAGGGCATCAAATCCATCAATTCTTCGCTCTCCATTGCCTCAATTCTTGTGCAAAATGATGCAGTAAACAAAAAGATCCATTTTGAGTATTTCTCTCTCCTCTTTGTTCCTTGTTCATATGGTTGCATGTGTGTGTGTGTGTGTGTGTGTGTGTGAAAGAGGGAGGGCTGATTTGACGAACTATGGATGAATGATGATTTGGAAGCATAATGGAATGTAAATGGGGTGATTTGGATGGGGTGTGTTATTTTTGTGAGCTTTTGATTTCGTGCTTTTGCAATTGAAATTGATTTTTAGAGCTTTTTGAAACAACCTTGGGTGCTTTCTACAAATGACATGTCAAAAATATATTGCGCATCATGCACTACTAACCCATTCACAATAAAGGGAGCAATGGTGTTGAATAATCACAACAAATAATAACATTCCAAAGTTTTGCATTACCCAAAAGGAGTACAATATCTAGAAAGGTTCCAAGATCTTCATGTAACAAAAAGGACATGTCACACCCTAATGAAGTGCATGATGATGAGTCCTCGAGAACAATGAATGAGCCATGCTTACGTCGGGCTTCCTACATAACAGGGCGTATCTTATGTGTTTGCCCTAACACAAAGGCAAGGTCAGTGGGGGTTAGTGCAGGCTGATGTATGACCATGTGCTCCTTGGGTTGAAGGCCAAGTATGTGCATGTACACATAATACATATGTTTGCAAGCAAGAAATGCCTTTTGGGTAGATTCTCTTTTTTGAAAATCAGGACAAGTGCACCTAGGCTCTTCTTTGATGTGCACATCATAACAACTCTCTGTCAAGACTCGAAATACTGAATGTTGTCTCTCAAGTTGCACTACCTCCTCCAAGAATGTCACAACCATGCAACCAGCTGCCTCTATTCTCTTTTGTGCATCTTTGGAAATTCCATGTCTCCACTTGTGTCTTCTCCTGCTTGAACCACATTCTGTAGAAATAGGAGGTTTGCTCTTCTCGTTCCTTGGTGGTGCTGTAAAGCATGAAAACTTGAAACCAGCGTGTCTTAGGCTGCTACACTCTTCCTTCGATATATTTGTTCCTATATCAACTGGCCACAAAGATGGAACAATTGGTGATGCTATCACTTGTTTCTGCACAGCGTTTGTATGCTTGACATCATGATTACAGAACCATATCCATTGTGCAATGGCCTTGTTCTTATAGGCTCTCTCAAACCAAAAGCATGGTGTGACTAACCCCACTTGCCGACTCTGTAATTTGCTGCTGCAATTCTTTCTACCCTCCATACCAAAACACTTTCTCACACAGTTAGGTGGTGTCCTTCGTAAAGCCCACTCCTCCTGTGCCACTTCTACCTCTTCTACGTGTGTTGATGTTTCCGCATTTGGTGCACTTACTCCACCTGCAAAGGGCTTGATTGGTATCTCCTCATCCTCTTGGATACATATCTCTTCCATCTTTCCATCATCAAACTGTATACTCCGCGGCCTGCCCCTGATTTTCCTTTGCCTTGACTCCATCACATATCCCGGTCTATGAGAACTTACAGTTGCTCCACCTCCCTTCTTTTTTCTTTGCACAGTCTCCCTATCACCTTGCATTATAGGCTCCTCGTACAAAGGACTTCCAGCTACAACACCTTGCAACGCACGTGCAACAAAGGAGGGATTTGGGGATTCCCTTTTGCTGGCACTAGCCAACAAAGACTCCATAGAAGGCCCAGATCCAATAAACCTCCCTGTGGTATAGCCCAACCTCTTTGCACATTGAATATATGCATTCAAAACATCACTAACACATGCATCATAAAGTGATATCTTTCGTTTTCCACCCTCACCTGCTAACCAACTAGCATGGACACTTTTTGATAAGTTTATGCTTGGAATTTGAGCATGTTCCCAAGGACTTTTGTTAGCCTGCGGAGTCAAATCCAAAAATAGAATCAGCAGCTCTCCCCATTGCTACATTGTGCAACAAATCTTAATGAGCTAGAAAAAATGTCACATTTACATGAGATTCAATTCCTCCCCAGTGGGCAATTCTTTGCTCCCACCATTTCAACCACCTATCCAAAGCCTTGATGTGTTCCTTGTTGACATTTCGTGCCCACCAATCTCGGATAGCAGAGGCCTGAAGTGAGGCTAGTTGAGTTGTCGTTGCTAGCCTCCATGCTTCACACAATTCAATGTGGTGCATTTGTTTATCCACAGTGACTAATTTCTTGGTATGCTTTTGCAAACTTTGCTCCCAATGAAAAAGACAAGAATGCTCCCTCCCTTCCATTATGTTATGAGGCCCTCCATTGTACATAGCCCTTATTGCCATCCAATTCGCACTTGCCTCATCGGACATAAATCCAGCAAAGTCAGGTGGATCATGGCCACATTGAACCATGACAGAATTCAAATTTCTCCAAAACAGGATTTGAGACTCTTCGTCCTCCTCTTTAAATTCACATATTGCAATTACCTGCAATGCTCTCATGCTAGTTCATGATTGATACATTAGTATAGTGTTCATCAACAACAATTTAATTTCAATAAAAGCTTTCATTATGTTGCCACATACCCGTGATCATAAACTGAACAAGACATAGTTGCCCACCCATCAATCCTATGGGTATGATCAAAGTGCACCCATGCACGTCGTAAATCTCCAGTCCCAATTCGCCTCATACGATTCACTAAGTCCACCCCTGATGCTGGTCCCTTGGTGGACATTTTAAACAAGTAGCACTTCTGCTTGGCATCACCTTGTCCTGGAAATCTACTTCCATGGAAAAATGGGAAGACACAACGTTTTTGCAAAAGAAGTATGTTGTCATACCCATCACCAACCACCTGACCTTGTTTGGCTCTCTCTTGTGAAACAATGCCTTTGAACCTATGTGTTTATTAGAGGGTTATTTCAAATGCAGGACATAAATTGTAAGCAGAAAATAATAATGCACAAGCCTACCCTTTATTCTGCACAAGTGGCATCATTTCTTCTAGAAAATGATTAAGATCCACCTCTGTCACCTCCGACTCGTCTTCTTTTGTTAAAGATTCAAACAACATCTGTTGAGCGACTAGCATCTGTATTTTTCATGGGCCTCCCTTTTCGATCTTTAGGACCGTGCTCACAAGCCTCCACACCTTGTCAAGGGTTGCCCTCTTAGTGCCATGTTGAACACTGTGAGCATGCTCCCCAACATGGATCACCAAACGTGTCATTGTAGGATCGAGTGGCAACACATAATAGATCATGCATTTGCAAATGGCTGCACAAGTAGCAACATTAAGACAATAGTGACATGTTGCTTGGAGTTTCCCTCACTTGCAGGATAACCCATGCTCACGGTTCTATCCAAGTGACCATGGAAAAAAACATCATTGTATTTTCCCTCTGTTATGTAGTAAGGACAAGTGATCCTAAGACATTGAAGACTTCCAAGACAATAGCTCAAGCGCACAGTGCACTCAATTGCCATATTTGTCTGTGAGGGCCGCGACCACAGGTGACCATCATATTTTTGTTCCATACCCATCATTTGTTTCTTGCTATCTGTGGCTGGAAGCTCAAAAGCAATTGTGCCATTATACTCGATTGGGAGCTCATCCACCCTTCGTAGAGGTCCACAGAGCGCTAGTAATTTTTTCAATCTACCCGTTCTAGCTTTCTCCTCAATGAAGGCTGCAATCAAGTTATCATAGGAAGATAAGTCCTCGCTTTGGCTGCCCACACATAGGTCCTCCCCGACATTTGTGTCATCAACATCCTTCTTGTTATCTGAGGGTACGTCAAGACACACTGGAGTTGATTTGCTACAACTAGGAGTACAATCAATGTAGTTGTCAATCTCATCTTCTATTGACTCAATACTGTTAGAGATGCACACATAGTTACTTGAGTGCATGATAGAGTAGGTGGCTGATAATGTACTATCAATCAGATAGTGCCCATGCCCTTGATGATCCCATCTTGGAGACACAGTGACTTGTTTGCTCCACCATCATTCTCTATGACGGCTTGCAACCCCTAGAATTTTTGTGTTGGAGGCAATAGATTCTGTAGGTAGTACTCACTCAAAAGAATCTCCCCATTTCTTAATGAAACCCTGTGCTCTAAGCAATCACTGGCTAGTCTCCATGTCAAAATAGCAAAACTCGACATGTTGTGCCCTCTGGTGGGTTAGTATTTGATGAAGAGAAGAAAACTCTGAATATAGCTCACAGTGTGTATTTGATGAAGAGAAGGCAACAGTTCACCATCACTACAAGCGGAGAGAAATCAATAGAAAAATTTACGACTCAACCACCCACCATCCTTCACCTTTATGCACTCATAATTTATTTATGTTGTATTAATTATTTAATTATTTAACGACTAACTAGTTACCTAATTACGTAATCAATGGCTAACTTCTTTATTAGGGTTATTAAGTCTCTCCTCAACTCTCTCCTCTCTTTCTCAACTCTCTCCTCTCTTTGCTCTCTCTCTCTCTCTCCTCTCCCTCTCTCTCTCTCCCTTCTCTCCCTTCTCTCTTTCTCCCTTCTCTTTCTCTCTCTCTCCCTTCTCTCCCTTCTCTCTTTCTCCGTTCTCCGTTCTCCCTTCTCTTTCTCCCTTCTCTTTCTCTTTCTCCGTTCTTTCTCCCTTCTCCCTTCTCTTTCTCCCTTCTCTATTTCTCCCTTCTCCCTTCTCTCCCTCTCTCCGTCTCTCTCTCGCCACAACTCTTGCGCGACAACTCCTACAACTCCTCGTGCGGCAGCTCCTACAACTTTCGCGATGGTGCCCCACAACTCTTGCGCGACAGCTCCTACAACTCCTCGTGCGACGGTGCCAACTCCTCGTGCGGCAGCTCCTACAACTCCTCGTGCGGCAGCTCCTGCAGCTCTCGCGATGGTCCGTGGCTTCGTCAACGGCTTCGTTCATCTCCTGTGGCCTCCCAGGTAATACCTTGAGCCCCCCAATCGTCTGCATCCACGCGGACGATGGGTGGGCTTAAGCTTCATCATTTGCTTAAGCTTCGTCATTTGGTCACGCTTCGTGTGGGCTACTCTTCGTCAAGCTTCGTCATTTGGTTATGCGCCGTCGTGTGGGCTACGCTTCGTCATTTGGTTATGCGCTGTCGTGTGGGCCTCCAAGGTAACACCTTGAATCCCCCCAATCGTCTGCGTCCACGCGGACGATGGGTGGGCTTATGCCCCGTGGCAACCGTCCCATATGATGTCCCATTTGGTTATGCGTCGCTGTGCGGGCCTCCAAGGTAACACCTTGAAGCCCCCCAATCGTCCGCGTCCACGCGGACGATGGGCGGGCTTATGCCTCATGGCAACCGCCCCGTATGCCGTCCCATCATTTGGTTATGCGCCGTCGTGTGGGCCTCCAAGATAACACCTTGAAGCCCCCCAATCGTCCGCGTCCACGCGGACGATGGGTGGGCTTATGCCCCGTGGCAACCGTCCTGTATGCCGTCCCGTATGCCGTCCGACGGGCCTTCAAGGTAAGAGATTGAAGCTTATGGTCGCATCCGCACAACCGTTGGGTGGACTTATGGTCGCGTCCGCGCAACCGTTGGGTGGGCTTATGCTTCGTCCCATGGCTACAAGCGTGTGGCTTCATCCCATATGCTTCGTGAGAACAAGGTAAGAGATTGAAACCCCCAATCTTCCGCGTCCGCGCGGACGATCCGTGGGCTTATGCACAAGCGTGTGGCTTCGTCCGTGGCTTCGTCCCGTGACCTTAAAGAGATTGATTGTGTTGCTAATCTTAAAGAGATTAATTGTGTTGTTAATCTTAAAGAGGTTGATTGTGTATCTATTTGTAAGTGTGTAGAGAAAGTTATGGCACCTAAAAGAGTGCTTAGAAAGAGAAAGAAATGTGTGTCACCTCATAGTAGTCGTGAAGTCTGTATGAAGCTACGTTTAGGATGTGTTCCTGGGCGGATCTTAGAGCAAGAAGCATCATCGCGTTTGAGATCAGTGGACACTCCTTCAACAAAGAAAGGATGTGGTCCAAAAAGATGTGTCTACATTGATGACGAAGCACAAGTGGATGGGGACTCCAATACAATTAACGGGGTTGCGGAGCACACAGGTAGTCACTTATGTGTCCATTTCATTTACATATGGCACTTTGTTCAATGTTATGTATTAAATATGATTGGTTTAATGCTACTTTTTTATTGTTACTTATTAATATCTACTCCTACAGAGACTAATGTGCAGCATGATAGTCTAGATGACAAAGAAGAGGTGAGTGGTGATAGTGATCAAGGGGAGAATGATGATGAAAAAGAAAAGAAGCACTCAAGGAACTTAGGCAAGCAAGTCTCTCTAGGACTGATGAAGGATGTGCTGAGTCAATTTTATATAATAAAAAGGACGCTGCCTCCTCTTGTACCTCTTTGCAGATTAGTGGCTCATGAGGCAGTCAGATTTGTTACGGATGATGCCCAGTGGTTGATTCCTTCTTTTGATTCCACTGGTTATCTTGAGACTATGGGACACTTCCTTGTGTCAGTTGAAGGTCCGAGAGGGGAGACCATTGACAGCCAGCAATCTAAATGAATGGGGTCCAATATGGCATCAAAGAAATGAGGATTTTGAGAGGGCTCTTGGAAGAGAGTGGCAAGACCTTAAGGGTAAAAAGTTCTTGGTTTGGGATGAAAACCACAGGCTTAAAACGTGGTGGAAACGCATCAAAGAAAGTAAGTTGTCCACTATACATGCAAGTATTGAATGTTCGTATCCCATTCTTGTGTTTGTTGGTTTTCAATTACAGAGTACTCCGACTGTGCTCACTACCATGTTAGTGTACGGTGCCAATTCATTGAGGTGCCAAAGGCAAAGGAAGCAGAGCTACTACTCGCACTAGACACCACCAACGCATAAGCCTTCTTCCTTTAACTATGCTCCTCTTTGTAATATGTTACACTTACATTCTCATATTATGCTTTTGTTTGTTTTCAATAGTATTGCCAGAGCTCATGTTACTCCAAATAGTGCGCATGAGGTGTATATGTTTCAAAAGTTTGGTATTGCAAACAAAGACTCCATTCTAGATAGATTGAGTTTGGCCATGAGGAAGTGGGCTGAGGTTGAGATGAGTATAGAGGCAAGGTATTATCATGGTGTTGCTCCATGGTATAACTCTCCTTGCGGTTTAATATCTCAGCTTGTATGGAAGGTGATTTTCTTTCTATGGCTCACTTGTATGAGATGTGCTTTTCTATCTCTAATTTAGTTTTTTTTTTGGAATGATAGGATGAATTTCATGTCTTCATCTCAAAAGAAACTGTTAAGCTTGAGGCTCTTGGTCTAGATGAGGTAGAGAGGAAGAAACGTTTGGAGAAGGCTACAAGGGTGGAAGAGGAGCGCCTTAAGGATAGGGGTTACAAATACCTATCCATTGCTAATCCCCAAAATGGTGATGAGTTCTTTAAGTTGTTATTTGGGCTAAAATGGGATGATGCAAGCATGCTCAAGATCACAAGAGACAAGCTGTATTGTCTCACAAGCTCAAAAATCCCTGCGAAAAGGTAATTTGTATATATAACGGAAGGTGTGTGTATGTGATGCTTTTTTCTTCAATGCTTTCTATTTGTGTATATTGTTGTGCATCATAGGAAAAAAATATTGTTGCATCTTATGAGTCTCACAAAGGCCAAAGACCCCCAATACCCGCATTTTGGTGATTATAAGTTCTTTCGAGTTTACATGAAGAAAGAGACATATTGGGCTCACTTGCATTCGGAGGCACTACTTCAGATTGATAGGATACAAGTAGAAGGTCCACAGCTACCAGATTCATTTGAGGAGTTCTTTAAGCTTAACATGAAGAATCATGTCATGCAGGTTGACTCAATGCAGTGCATTCATATTGCTTTCTTAAGTTCTTTCTTAAAATGTATATGTGCTAATGTTAAGCGCTTGTGAAACTTGTGTAGGCTTTTGTACACCTCTTGGATGGAGTGAAATCTTCAGATGTTGCAGAGAAGATGCCAGAGCTTACGTTTTCAGCCAAACGTGTGATTTATAGGTTAGCATGCATTTTCATATTAGATTGTGTGTCTGATTTTCATATTAGATTGCATGCATTTGCTTGCGTAATTGGCAAGAATGTTGTAGGTGGATACTACAATGTGTAGAAGAGAAGAGGCTGGATGCAGCTCCGCAATTCACAAGAGAGTGGATTGATGTTCGTGACGAGAACACTATGTATTCTCCATCATTACGTGAGAGAAAATTGACGGCATGGGAGGCAAGTGTTTGCCCTTGGTGGCTGGATTACCCTGTGGGGGTTATCCCTAAGCAAGAGAAAGATCTGCATGACAGTAAGTACTTCAATCTATGTAAACATCTCATCGCTTTTGTAGCAATAGTTTTTTTGCTCATGCATGGGAGTCTAAGGGTGAATGATACTATGTAGGATTCAAGGAGGGAGTTGATACTCATGAACCGCTTACCGCACCCACCACTGTAGAGGAGCAAGCAACCAAGGCTACCAAAGGTGCCACCCAAGGTACTCAAGGTAATCCAGGGAGAAAAAATGTGCCAGAGTATTCTATGGCGCCCACCACCTCCTTTGTTGCAGATTCATCTCTTGGTTGAGAGAATTGGGAGAGGCGACCTATGACCCGTTTAGTAGGTGAGAAGTCTTATATTACCTTGAAATTCGTGTATGATTATTAAAAATAAATTACTTTGAAATAATTGTTGCAGGGTTCCAGTATCAAACATATGTCGATGCTCTATTAGCGGATGTGACCCAAATTGATAGATTTGCCCTTGATAGGTAGACATGACAACTACATATTGCAAGAACATCAATTTACATGTTGCATATAGCATTGCATCATCGTTTACTTTGCATTAATGACTATGTTGTTTTGTTTATAGCATCAACAAGTTTTTTGCAACACAAAAGATGCATCTTTATAGCAAAGATGGAGTTCCATGTCAAGAGGTGGCTCGATTGATATTTGCGGATTTTCCTACGAGCTTGCTTGTGGATGCTCTAGGTCCCATCCCATTGGGTAAGTTATGCTTTCTATCACACAAGGTTTACATCAAACTCACTTCTCATATATCATAATGCCAATGTTGTTTGTAGAGGGCATGACTATTCCCAAGTGGAACACGTTCTCAAAGGGTCTAGTTATGGGTTGTATGGACCTTGCTCGCGAGTATTTGGCCGACCAAGGATTCTTAGTCACTATGTGCTTAGCAGAGCATATAGGTGAGTTTATTACGAATGCGGCAAGAGTGGGGTTTGTGCTTCACTGCACTTGGACACTCATGTGTGACTCCAAGGCTTATCGACATCCCGTTACTAGAGAGGCGGTAAGATAACAAAGTTGGATATGTTGAACGTATGGTTGTATGTTCTAAATAAAGTTTGTGTTACATGCTTTAAATAAAAACATGGATCACTTATTCTATTTCCACTCGTGAATAGGTACTTGATCTTACTGTGTGTCTTTGGCATCGTGCTGGTCATGTTGTGGTCATGTTGTGCCTTGCTACAACAGAGAGGCTGGGGAGAAGATTTCAGAGAGATAGTTTCCAGTGTATTGTAGCTACATGATGGATGATTGTGTCTTTCCCATGGACGTTGATGGTGTCATTGTCAGAGGCGGAGCAGAGAGGTCTCATCTTTTCTTTCGGTAAGTAGTCTTGCATGTTTTTGCTCTCAGGTTACCTTGTATGGTATTTTCATTGTTTCTACTTGCATGGCCGCAAAGATTCTATATCTTGATTGGTGATATGGTTAGGTGGTTACTAGCTACATTTACGAAATGCTGCGACTATGTTTTGGATGTGTTTGCGGGGTGTGGTGGTTTGGCGCGGGCCACTGCAGAGGAGATGAGACATTGCATGTGTCTAGAAATAGATGATGTGCTCTATGGGGAGTGTTTGTCCACCATAGTGTGTGGACCGGTACCATGCTGAGAGAGAGTGTGTTTTTTTTTCGAGAGACTCTAGACATTTCATTTTGTTACTACTTTTATATATATGTTTATTATACACTTCGTCATGTGACTATGCTCGATTTTGTCTAAGAGATTACATGCATTGGGATCTTTGATTTGTTTTTAGGAAGAGTGTACCTTGCGACTATTTGACACGAATATATTTTACTAGTTTTTCGTTGGTTTTGTTTTCTTGATGTGTATTCATGTAAATGCAACGTGTCGTACTCCTTAAGTAAGACTATTTATATGCAGAATGGATATGTTGCACGAAAAAGCTCGAAAAAAAGAGATTGATTAGAAAAGAACGAAAATGAAAGCCCACAAAAATAAAATCCCCATTTGGATGCATCAGTAGTAGCAGCTAAAAAATAGTGTCAATAGCTCCACTCTCACAAAATATGAGGTGCACATATTCGAATTTTAGAGTAAGTAACTCCTATTTAAATTTTATGACAAGTCTTTTGTGTATATGATGGAAAGATGGTTAGAAATGGTTGAAATATGTTTGCTGATGTCTATAATTTTAGAAATTCATTCATTTTTCTTCAAACATATTAAAAATAGTAAAATTACAAATCATAAAACACAGGATTTAGTGAAAAATAGTGTTGTTTTGGGTTTTGTGGATCAAATGATGTTTGCATGGCATGAAATTGAGTATATTGAGGAATCACACTTCACATAAGTCATAAAAATACAATTACTTGAAAAAATCAATAATTTATGTTGAAATAAATGGAAAATTTCATGAAAATTAGTTAAGTAAAGAGAGAATTTTATGAAAACATAGTTTTTTGAGTGTTTAAAATTACAAAAAATTAGGAGAATGTTTATGATTGTGCAATCAAGGTAAAGCATGAGGGTGTGTATCAAATTTTCTTTATTTATATGTTAAAGTGCATGTTTAGGGCTTATTTTCATTAAAAATTATCACAAAATCTCCCTATATTTTTGTGCAAGTAAGTAAAACATAAATGATAGAGGTTGTGGGATTGGAATGAAAAGATATTTGATTAATTGTCGATTTTTTTCATATATTAGCATATAGACTATGGTTTATATAAGTTTTAAGGGGTTCAATAGCATGCATTAGCTTGAGATTTTCCCTAACAATGCGACACGACATTGGTAGAAAGAAATCATGAAAAGATTATTTGTGCAGTTCACATTGGTTGGTTTTTAATTAAGTTGTTTGAACACAAAATGTCATACACTTTGCATATGCAATCTAAATATGGTATTAGAAGATAAATTTCTAGATGCATTACAATTCTATGTCTAGATGATGACTAACATTGGGAGTGTAAGATTCCCCTTTGTTGTAGAATAGTATGTTATCTTGGGAAACAGATTAAGTAAGGAACACATACAATATTCTAGATTGTTATATTTATATTATGAGAGAACTCTATTATGCTTGTATTTTTATGTTAAGATGGCACATCCTGGGGCCAATCCCTGGAGTATAGGAGAGTCATAGGAGCCAACAACTAATTAAGAAGAAATGATTTTAGGAAAACATGATCAATAAAAGATAGTACTTGAAAAAAAATAAAAAGGGTAAAAACAAGCTAGGAAGTGTATATTTCTATGTCCTCCTTTAAGACCATTTTCGTAGAAAATCAAAAAATTTTAGTTCTTCTAATCAAAGCCATCTCAAAAAAATTTCTATTAGGCTAAAACTTTCATGAAAAATATTTTGATATGTATAGCATCAATTCCCATTACCATATTTTCTATTGGATAAAAACTATCAACTTTTTTAAAAGTTCCAAATAGCATTGTTGAGTGTTGTTTTGGCCAACTTTTATACACTTGAAAATCCACTTTTCTTTTTAAAATATTTTCACTTAAAATTTATTCAAAACCTTTTATTCTACTATCTTATAATATTGGTAAAGTCCCTTCTAATTTTTATATCCTATATATATATATATATATATTATTTTGAATGTAGTGAAATAGGACTTGAGTTACTAAAGTGGATTGTAGCCATTTTTATGGAAAATTACAAGACTCGTGCTAAGTCATAGGGCATTCTTCAATGCTCTAATTGCAAAAGAATCCTAAAGGGAAGAATCGCTAGCTACCATAGTATCAATACCAAGTAACCCATCATCCAAATAATAAAAAAAGAAACTACAAATCGCCTCAAATATCAACAACTAAGAAGGGATCTTCAACTCAAGAATCAAGATTCTAAGTTATAACTTAAGTATCAAGACTTCTCCATTAAGGAGGAGCAGTGTACTTTAAGAAAATATTTTAAAAATACTTCTAGTCATAAATTAAGGAAGAAGATACTCTAGGAAGCTCACAACTCTCCATTTTCAGGATATCCTAGCTATACCAAGACACTAAATGCAAGATATCATTAGGAGGAACTTAGAGATTATGTGCTTAAGTATATCACTAAATGCCTAAGTTGCCAATGGGTGAAAGTAGAGCCTTTTAAAATGCCATGCAAATTTCAATTCATTAACATTTCTCCAGTGAAGTGAGGATTCATTAGCATAGATTTTGTAATAGGGCTTTTTTCAATATAGGAAGGATGCAACTTTATCATGATGATTGTGGATATGGTAACAAAGGTTCCTCATCTCATTCCTATCAAGACAAACTATAAGACTTCAAAATTTGCAAGATTATTTGTCAAATAAATCTTTCAGCTTCATGGATTACCAAAAAGAATAATCAATGTGATCAAGATTATCTCTTCATTTCTCAATTCTAGGAGAGCTTATAAAGTTATTGGGATGCAACTATGATTTAGTATAGCATACCATCCACAAACCAATGGCCAAACAGAGCGAGTTAATTAGGTAATTGAAGATATCCTAAGGGCATACTATTTCAAAGGACCTAAGTGATGGATGCTTTATTTCTACCCCTAGTGGATTTTTTTTACAATACCTTTGACCACCAAAGTATCAGAGGAATCGATTCTAGGCCTTGTATAGGTAAGATTACTCACCTCACTCAACTTCTTTGATCCACACTAAAGATAGAAGCTTTTAAGAATATGCTAGATGAGATGAGTGAACAAGTTAAGACTTCAAGACAGGATATGTTTCTCTTTGTCTACCCAAAGAAAAGATAACCATGGGTGAATTAAGCAAACTAAGCTCAAGATATTATGGACCTTACAAGATCATCAAGTGCCTAGGGATGAATACTATAGACAAGTTGCAACTTCTAGAACACCTAAATATCCACAATGTTTTTTCCAAATCCCAATCATGTACTTGACGATCAATAGATTATAATGCAAGCAAAGGAGTCCTTGAGAACTAGCCCGAGAAAATACTTGATATAAAGGAGAGAATCCTTAAAAGTAGAACTTTAAGGGAATATCTCATCTAGTGGAAGCACTACCCTAAAGAGGATGCCACTTGGATTGATGAGGAAGCTCTACGTAAACAATAACCCTAGTTTCTTTTGAGATGAGGATATCTTGATTCCTCTAAGGGGGATAGGATGTAATGTTTTGTATCAAACCAATAGCCAAGGTTACCACACATAAAGTGGAGCCAAATCGTTTAAAGCTAAATATTTAAAATAAAGATTTTAAAATAAATGAACTATTATTTTATTTTGATGAAAATGAGTACCAATGTTATCTATCATCTCGTTGCCATCATGAAAGACCTCATCATCATCAGAATCATTATCCTCATAGCAAAAAGGAAGGAGTTGAGGATCATGATCAATCAAGACTAAGGAAAGCAAGGATATGGCAATTTAGAGCATGTCAATGAAGGAGGAAGAAAGAGAGATGTTAGCAAGACTAACTAAGGCTGTATAAAGCCTTAAACACTGAGGCTTGAGGCCACATGAAATTGCATGTGTGTGTGTGTGTGTGTGTGTGTGTGTGTGTGTGTGTGTGTGTGTGTGTGTGTGTGTGTGTGTGTGTGTGTGTGTGTGTGTGTGTGTGTGTGTGTGTGTGTGTGTGTGTGTGTGTGTGTGTGTGTGTGTGTGTGTGTGTGTGTGTGTGTGTGTGTGTGTGTGTGTGTGTGTGTGTGTGTGTGTGTGTGATATAGAGAGAGATAGTGGGAAAGATAAAGAGAGAGAAGAAAGATAGAGAGGGAGAGAGAGAGAAGAGAGATAGAAAGTAAGAAAGCGAAGGGAGAGTAAAAGGGGGAGAGAGAGAGAGAGAGAAATCAAAGGGAAAGAGAGACATAAAGAGGGAGAGTGAGAGAGATAGAGAGAGTAGGGAGACATGAAAGAGAGATATTGAAAGAGAAGATGATCATGTCCAAGACTTAGAGAATCAAGCCGCTTCATCTCGTCCTCCTCCTTGTGAATGTCCTTGCCTCTACATACAACTCTCCTTACTCCATCCATCTACGTCCAAATCAATACCAACCACCTCTCCATTTGGTATCACTATTTTTCCCAATTATCACCTTTACCCTTACTGTATCTCCTAATCTCGAGCCTAAACCCACCCAAGAATACATCAAGAAAATCTCCAATCTAGCATTTAGAAGCACTATATCTCCTCCTTTATTTACTATCAAGCTCACTCTTTCTTCTGACTCAACCAATTTGTACACCTTCTTTGAGCTTATCTTCTTGCTTTGATAAGCCTTCACTTGAGGATGCACAAGCCCTAGAAAGTTGATAAAGACCCAAAGAAAAGGTGAGACAAGGAGGAACATGCTAGGAAAATTGGTGTCCATAAGATAGCTCCAAAATGTAGGAATATTGGGGTATGTACAAAGGATATTTCCATCATGCCAACTCAAGTGCAAATGTCCTCCTTTTGCTTTTAAAAAGTGTTTTCAATGCAACAATAATAGAAACGTTAGTTGAATAATGATAATAACATAAATACAAATACTTGAGAACTAGGATTCTTGTGGATACCTTGAGATGCAAGTAGATGGAAAAAAGTATAGGTGCTTCAGAGGGAAATCCCAAGAGGAATAACTCCTCCCATGATGATACATAGTCTACCTAGTGTGGATGCTTAGAAATTTCTAAATAACTCAATGTTTATATTGTAATAATGAAATGTATCATTTGTCTAATCATTGTTAACTCATTTTTTTGAATTGAAATCAAAGGAAGTAAGATAACTAGAGATGATGGTTAGATAATATCCTAATTATCTCATAAAATCATATGATAGGGAGAGATTGATATTTCAAGCTAGCAAGGGTTAGAAAAACATTGATCTTTGCTAGGAAATTGCTAATAAAATATCTTGATGATATTTTCACTCTTGAATAGAAATTTTTGATTAAAGACCTTGAAATTGAAACAAAAATATAACTTAGTTAAACCTTTGAAAGAAGGAAGCCTTTTTATGCTTGAAATAGAAGGAACATCTCATTCTTATTACTTAGGTTGAGAATTAATATAAACCAATAAAAGGCATCTCATTAGCAAAATCTAAGACCCAATATCAAAATTATGGCTTAAGTTAAGCAGAACTTATCCTTGTAGGCTCAAAAACTTAGAAGAACACTTATGCACAAGTGTGTTTGCCATACTACTTATCTCATTAGAAGCACTTTTTGAAATAGTTGTGGATCCTAAGAAATAATTTATCCAATATATGTTAACTCTCAGATGTGCACACTAGACCTCCCCAATGTTAGTTATGCTAGCTCTTTACCAAGGATCTAGATCATTACTCCAAATGCTAGGACCAACACGGAGTGTGAGAGGTCTCTTCGTATAAATTTGTCATTTAGCTAGGAGTGGCAAGGAGATAAGGGGCTTTGGCTATAATTCCTTGGGTATGCTAGGACTAGCTTTACCCCTATGAGCTTGAGATGGATCTCCTAGAAGACCCCAATATTAGGGTAGAGTTGAAGGATTTTTTTTTGCCTTTGGACATAGTCCTAATATGGAATAGAAAATTTATTGTCATAAGAATTTAAAAATAAATTTGAATAAATATTTTATTTTTCAAATGACTTTTTTTCTTATATTTGTATTTGTGCTTAACTTAGATGAAGGAATACCAATTGGTTAATTAATGAAGGTGTTTTATATATGTCAAAATAAAATATGTTAGATTAATAAGACATTAATGCTACTCCTTGAGGTAACCAGGTGGTAAGATTCCCGAAAAATCTTTCCTACGGAAAAGTGATCTTAGTTAACTAAGGGGCTTTTAAAAAAAATAAAAATACTAGATTAGGACAAGTGAGGAAGGATCGAAAGCTATCTATCTTAGTGTATTGTCCTAGATGCTGACCATTTTCCATTTTAGAGGCACTTTACCTTATGGGTAGAGAGGTCAACATGTAACCTATCCCCCTTGTTTTTCACTCTCTTTGAACTAAGTGCGACAAAGGCCCACTTTAGTTTGAGGGATGATAGTGTGAGGTGCCTCCTCCAAAACAGACCTGGAGGAGTCCTCTTAGTAGTCGACTAAAATTCATATCCACGCACATCACCATCCCATCTCCCTATGGGAAACCTTGGACTTAGTTGAACATGGGAATCTCAATTCTACTTCACAGGGGAAGCGTGGACAAGTCACCCCTAACAGCAAACTAATGCCCACCTAAGAAAGATCACTTTGTAATCAATTAAAGGCAGGAGTGAGGTTAACACCGCACTTGGTTCAAAGAGAGTGAGAGACGAGGGAGAGTGTGACTCGATCCCCCTACCCATAAGGTAAAATCTCAGCTCCTACCCCCTAAAACGGTGTTAAACCTGGTAGCTAATCCTACCGGTATTGGGAGGGTCACGATTTAATCAGCTTTATCTAGTGTTGGAAAGTTACCAGACTTATCAGGTCCACCTAGCCATAGGTGTCCAATCGTCGAGATCGAAACCTCCCACTTTCCTCAATGGGTTTGCTTAGTTTTCTAATTAGCAAAGCATGCTACCACACTGTTTGGACATATAAAATTAGCTTCCTTTTATTACTTTGTTAAATTAGGTTCATTAAACTCAATCTTTAGCACATAACAAACAATTCAAAAATCAGATACTTTACTTTACCATCACTCCGCAGAGTGGTACAAAACCGTCTTTCCACAGAAAGACACCGTCCAGCCTAGGATAAGACCTTCCAATCCCTTGGGATTGGGCTGTATGTGATCGCACTCCATCAGCGGTCAACGGGGAATTTACTAGCTTAGAGCCCCTCTAAGCTTCCCTGAGCCTCCGGAGTCATCCTACATAACAAGGGCACTTATCACTCGGCCCTTTGCCCTCTCAAGTGCTCGAGTGATCAAATATCAAAAACACCTATCTCCCTCAGGAGCATAGGACCCCTACCCGCAGGTAAGTTTTTCCAAAAACACCTCCCTCCCTCAGGAGCATAGGACATTTGATTAATAGATCTCCATGTAATGCTTATGGTAATAGAGTTGTAGAGGAGGTATGGTCTAGAAAACCTCCCTCATATGCCCATTTACGAGTCTTTGTATATGAGGTATTCTACCATATTCCCAAAGACAAACGCAACAAGCTAGATCCAAAGTCTGTCAAAAATGCAAGTTTCTTGGTTATGGTGATGTTCGTGAGATGGGCTATCACCAATATGACAAAGGACCTTTGAGACAAATCCACAATTATGTGATATCAATTCTCTATCCATTCACACTCTTTGGATTGAGTGAGAAACCTTCTCTTTAAGGAGTTACTTTCATCATCATGAGTATCAACCAGGAACAACCAATCCAAGATACAAAACCTACCATTTTGAAGCATTCATTTCACATCATGATAAAGTAACCTCATGCTCCTAATTGTTACATCACAATGCATGCTCATAAGAATTCATTCCCAAAAAACAAAATTGGGGCTTTAACATCTATACACGTAGCCATCTAATACAAAAGCATTCATTTCACATCATAATAAAGTAACCACATGGTCCTAGTTGTTACATCACAATGCTTGCTCGCAAGAATTCATTCCCAAACACAACATTAGGGCTTTAACCTTATCTATACACTTAGTCATTAACCTTAATTTACCCTTTTGAATGGTCTATAGTTTCAGCAAAGTGGCTCACCTTAATTTACCCTTTTGAATGGTCTATAGTTTCAGCAAAGTGGCTCACCTAAGGAAGATGGACGGAGTTCTTTATCATGCATTTTAAGGGCTCATAGTTCTTAATTGGTGGCCTTCCATAGATTTTTCAGGTTTGTGAGTCTCCTAAGTTGAGACTATAGGGACTTATTTCCTTTATTTTAGATTTACTAATATTATTATTCTTCTTCCTACTAGGAATGTTGAGGCTTACCTTTTTACCCCTCGCTTCTAGGTTGGAGATTCATCATTTAATAATTTTGCATGGCTAAGTTATATATTTCTTTTGTTCATTAGATTTTATGGACCATTTAGTTTGTATGCATTTTCTCACTTCCAAAGATATTTGATGTTCTTTGTAGCATGCCTTGTGAATTCAATGTCTTTAGTAGTCCTAAAAATTACTCTAATGTTTCTCACCATTTTCTAAGAATGTAATTCTTTTATCTTAACAAAGGATAGAGATTGGATGATTAGTTAAGTAGATGTGATGTGGCTTTATAACTAACATTAATTCAAGCCTAGACCTAGTTATGTCTATAACTCATGTTTTTTGATGGAGCTACAGAAGGACGTTGAAAAAGAGAGGTTTGGGATTTTCCATTTTGAATGGTGAAGGTCAAGAAGTCATGAAAGCAAGGAAATATAAATCAATAATGAGATTAAATATGCAAGCATGCATGCTAGTTTAAAACAGTGTATTAAGTTGGGATATAGAAAGGTAGTGTGGCAAAAGTGGATGTTGTGTTAGTTGTCATGTAGGTTCAAAATGCCTAAAAAGGTAACAAAAAAGTTTTAAGGAATTAGTTGTTCAAGATAAAGGGGCTAGTTAAGCAAAAATTTAAAATTTGGTACATTTTTAGGGAAATTAATACTAGAGCTTATGAGTTGTCTAAAACTACTATTTCAAATTATCTTGGTGCCATGAGGGTAGACAATCCTAGGTATGAAGGCAAGTAAAGCCTTCATTTGATTGAAAAGTTCCTAAAAAATGGCAAGTTGAAATATTTGGCTAATAAGTGTAAAGGGTATGCAATTTTTAGAAAGGCTAAGTCATACATGCTTATAGACAACTACTTGTAGATGAGAGGAATGATGATGTACTGAGAAGAGTATTGGATAGTTTTGAAATTTCAATTTTTTCATCTTCGTGTCATGAAGAAGGATGTGGAAGTCACTTTGGATTTGAGGTAACCAAAAGGAAAATCATGTTAAGAGAGTGTTGATTTTGGAATCTATTGAATCTATCATTGTGTATGAGCCATTTGAGAAATGAAATTTGGATTTCAATGGACCTTTGCCTAGTAATAAAATAGCAAAATACTATGTTCTTACTACAATTGATTACATGACCAAATGGCATGAAGCAAAAGCTACTCAGAAATGTAAGAAAGAGGATAAATTCCATTTTCTTATGGAGGATATATGTTGCAAGTTTAGGATACCAATGGAAATAATGGCAGATCGTGGTTGCATTTTCAAGCATAAGCTAGTTTAGGATTTGACAAGAAAGTTAGATCTAATGTATAGGTTTTCTATCCCTTACTACCCTCAATGTAATGGGATAGTAGAATCATTCAATGTGACTTTGTGGAAGATTCTCTTTAAAATGGTGGAAGACCATCCCAAGGATTGGAACAATCTGTATCAAACTTTACAGGCTTGTAGGAAAATTCAGAAGACAAGTACTAGTTTCACTTCTTTAGTATATTTTCAAGAGGCTATAGTTCACATGAATGTCATGTTTTACATGATGGAGTTTAAAGAAGTTGTCAGGTGGACCAATTAGGGTTGGAAGTTTATAGAGGACTGAAATTGCATATGCTATAACTAGATAGGCAACAAGCAATAATTTGTTATGAGAAACAACTTTTGAAAAGAAGGGAATGGTTCAATACACAATTGCGAAGGAAGGACCTTGGTAAGGGAATGTTAATCATGAGATATGATAGTAGATTCTACTAGTTTTGAGACAAACAGAAAGGACCCTTTATGATCAAGCAAAAGTTTAGAAATGGTAATTATCTATTATAAGATCTAGATGGGATGGTTCATAAAAGTAGGACCAATGGGTTCCATCTCAAAAATATATTTTTAAAATCATGTAAATATGGATGTTGTAAGTAGTGTTATAATTGGTGGTTCTCTAACTATGACAAGGAGGTTTTGCTTTTAGCTTCTCTTTCCTTTTCTCCTACTATAGAAGATACAATGAGTACAATCTTTTGTTTGAGATATTACCATCAACAAGAGTGATAACAAGAAGACTAGTTCACTCTATGTTGTTGATACTCTATGTCACATTTCAGAGGTTTCTCATTGACAAGAAAGGGGAAACAAAAATTTCAATGTTTGAGGGATTAATGTAAGAAGCTGAGAATAAGGAATTAATGTAAATAACATTGATATTATGCCATGTCACACTGACATTGGTATAAAAGGAGAGGACATGTAATTTTACAGATCTTTTTGACACATTAATACAATTACAGTCTTTCTCTCCCATCTTGCTCACAGCTTCTATGGCTTCACCCTCTTTCCTGTCTTTCTCTCTCTAAATCTAGTCTTTCTCTCTCCTCGTCACTCTTCTTCTCTCCCTTCCTGCAGTCTTTCTCTCTCTTCTACAGTCTTCTCTCTCCTCTTTCTCTCTCCCTAGTTCTCTCTCTGACAAGTGCTATCATAGCTTAGTTTTTAGATCCTTCCTTTCTCTCTCCTTCTTTACATTTAGTTTCTTGTAAGTCTCAGGAAACCCTACTGTGCACAGGTACAGCATTGAAGAACCACAACAGTCAAGAAGTACTAGACATGGCAGCTTTCTTGGACTCCACACAAGCTATGCGAGGAGGTTTGATCAAATTTAAAGGCATGGAGACAAAATGGGAGCTCATTTTCAAACTTTGAGGTAAAATTTTAGGGTTTTTTTGGGAAAAAATCTACCACAGAAGTTAAGGGAGAGTTAAACCACTGCTACTTTTCAAAGAGAAGCCTTCTTCTACCTCCCTCAAGCTCTTTTGAGAGCTCCCATGGAGGACCTCTTGCTCCTACCTTTCTCCCATGACTCCCATAACTCTTAAGGCATACACGACTTGATCCCTTATGCTTAGAGCTCCACCTTGAGCACCATTTAACCTTGCATCATCCATGTAACTGTTTGGAGGATGGGAGGATGTCTTCAGCACCATTGCACCACTTCAAGACAAGGGCTGTCTTCAGCACTATTGCACCACTTCAGGATACGGGGTGAGGAAATAAAATCAGTTTGTTGGCTTGAAGGAGCCTACCTAGGCTTTCTATCAAGCCTCAAGCTCAAGAACCTTTGGCAGGCTTGAGCTGCCTTTAAAATGTCTGTACGTGATGAAGCTCCAGCTCTCTCTCTCTTTTTCCCCCTCAAAATCTAAGGAAAAATCATGTCATGGTGAACTGTGAGCCATGAATTCCGCTTCATATGAAGCTTCTTGCATCACAAAGGAGGCATTCAACGCTTAGAGCCAGCTCTGTACAAAGCGCAAGCTTCTTTTCTGCCATTGTATCTTTTGATGCTTGGGATTCTACAGATGTTATACTGATCTCCCTACACCATAGCTTCTCAAAGGCCAGGAGATTCACTTGTATCCTCTCAAGGGCGAGTTCACAGGCATCCTCTTCTAGCCTGTACTCCGATGAGGACGGATCTAAGGGTGGATTCAACATTCTGAAATCACAGGCATGTAGCACTGGGAGAGAAAGGGATGAAAGGAGGGTGTTGCTTCCAGGTAGGAAAAGCCGTTCCAGAACCGGTACAACGAACAAGAGAGGGGGAATTCTAAATATGAGAGATGCAAAAACAGCATAGTTCACGCAGAGGGAGGGCCAGCTAGCTGTTCTGTAGTAGTCCCAGTCGAGGCCCCTGGCAACCAGCTTTATAAGCTCTATGTTTGCCACACTCTGAGCAGGCAAGTGCAGCCTCGATAGGCACATTTGTGGTTCTATTAGCTATGGTGTGTGCGTCTGTTTCTATTGTGGCTTTGTGGACATTGGTTCAGCATCCCACGACTGAAATCCCATGAATGTATCAGATGCTTATGCACCACGACCCCTGTAGATGCAGTAAAGCCAATGTACCCTGCAGTATTGTGTAGCTTCTCTGCAGAATGGAAATGAATAGCCATGTGCGGTTCCAGGGGCTTCTGTGCCTGATGGAGGCCCAATCTTACTTACAAGAGTTTGGAAGGGGCATGGTAATCTAACCACGAGAAGAGTATAGAGCCATTACTGGTCAAAAGCTTCAGATCAGAAGCATTCTGGCATGAAGAGAGCACCTCATCCATGGTGTCATCCTCTTTAACCTCTCTGATCAACCATTCCAGAAGGGATCTACGCTCGCTTGGCTTCATACTTGCCAGGAAAGTTGGCATCGAAATCAAGGCAGGTGTCGTCTTTCAGCGTGCTGTGTCCGTTCTTCCTTTTTGAAATGTTTGATGAAAGGTGTCCAGATGAGGCCCCCATAGTCCCAGATATGCCTACACTAGAAGCTATAGCCACTCGCAATTTTCCTTGCTTTTTTGCTAGAATGTTTGGGAGAGGGTGACAGGAAGGGGCTCCCACACTTTGTAGCAATCAGGAACGAAAGGTCACCCCTGCCACTAAAGCTTCCTCAACAGCAGAAGAAGCATTAACTAAGGCAGCTTTAACTTCCACTTTCGACAACCTCTCCTGCGGATTTGAGATCTCACAGTCTATTCTTCTGCATCAATATCATCTTAAACGTCTTCACAACCAGATTCAGTAGCACTTCATTTTCCTCATCAACAATCTGATTGTTGATGATCATTTTTCTTTTGGACATAGGCTTGATTTCAGAAGGAATCCAATTCGATGATCTTCAGAGTGGCTTCACGGAAGGTTTACAGGGTGGAAGCAACAACAAAGATTCAAGTTGCCTTTTGTGCTCATCTAGCTCACCGTGCATTTAGAGCAGCTTCATTGTAATGTTCACTTACACCTAGGAGCATGCCTTCAGTTCCATTTTCATCATCATCCACTAAATTTCTCCTTGTCATCATAGATCTGCCATCTTTCCCATGATAAGAACCAGTTGGAGAAAGCACAGTATCGACAGTGGGGAACTACTGACTTGATTAAGAAACATTTTGAGCTCATCAAGGACTGCATCACGAATGCATTACCAGATGTTAGGGGTGGGACACTTATTTCTTATGAGGGCAGAGTTCAGATTCTAGAGATTGCCCAAGTTTCCGATGAGCATGTTGGCTGTGTATTCATAAGGGATCAAATTGAATCCATCTCTCACTGCAGTCACAACACAAGAATCTGCAATGTTGGATTTGCAATCGGTACCATGACCAACTTTCCCTTCCACTCAGGGTGCTACATGAGTAGTTGTTCCATTGCCAGAAGTTTCAGGCTAATGCCTTGAAATACATCAGGATCATCAGCTCTAAGAATCAGAGTCTTGTCTGCAAATTGTGACTTCAACTCAAGCGTCTCCTCGTGCTTCAGATTTCAGAAAGGAAGTGTATGGCATAGTTGAAGGTATGGAAACCAATCAAAATTTGCATTAAGAAGCCCCGCAGGATCTCTTTGCGGACAGGAAGTGTTCGATAAATCTCTGAAGTTGTAGAAGCCATCATAATACCTGTGTTTAAGATCTGGAGGAACAAACACAGGCGGAGTGTCTGGGAGAGACCCATTGGCAACCATATGAAATGGGGTGCAGAATATCTACTGGTCTCTCTCTTGATGGGGTGTAGAATATCTGTTGGTCTCTCTCTCACTGTCTCTCTGACAAAATTGCAGCTCATTATGTTGCTTGACATCCGGTTTTGAACACTTGCCATCAACAGTAGCAAGGCTCAAGGTCTCATCTAGCTGAGAAGTACTAGAGACAGTAACAATTGTGATAATTCCCCTACAGCAGGTCTTCCGACTCCATGGCTTTGGCTTGATCTGATCAGCCACATTACAAAATAACACACTGAATACTTGAAAGCATTCCAAAACAAGGGGCCACTACAAGACAGTTCTGGGAATATTGTCATATCAGTCTCATTTGGGACCTAATATATTTCAGAGCACAGATCTGCTCCTCGCCCATGGCAAACATAGCAGTCACAACAACAAGGTCTTTTGAGTAATGCAGTACCCCATGCACCCACATAAAGAAGCACCACACTTCTGCAGCAAGTTGTTTCCAAGCTTCCATCTCTAATGATGGCCCTAAATGCATCAAGTCTTGGCTGTTACTATAGCTGTTGCAGGGACAATGGCTCCTGAGATGACAGCCTACTGCTTAACATGAAGATGATCTCTTTGGGCTATGAGCTGTGTGCGAGGGCATAGTTGGGTTATTGCCTACAGCTTTGTTACATTCACCAATACCAGCAGTGGTTTTGACATCCATTACATTAGGATTGGTGTTTATACTTGGAACTGGCCACTTTCATCACAGCTTTGTGAGCAGGGTTTAAATCTCCAGACTTGTTAAGTGGAGGAAAAATTGACAGCCAAATTGAGCTACAAAATTGACCGAGGATTACAGATTTGGAGCACATGTTCATAGTGGTAGCATAACTGAAGAAGAAAGGAACTCAGCATAACTAAAGAAGACACAAAAACAGTTCTTCCACACTTGATGATGATGCTCTCATACTTGCAAGCTATGTCCTGAAATCTGTAGCTAAACCTTTCAGACTTAAAAAGGTCTTACCAAATGCAAGCTTGATACAATTGCAAATCAATCAGTGGATAGAGGTACTAAAATTCACAAACACAGCAACTTGACTACAATGGTAGTTGAGACTACAATGGCAGCTGAGAACAATAACTCCAGCTCTAGTGAACTTGGACAAGGTTGGCTTCAAACACAGGCTAATATTGACAAACTTGGAGTTTTAGCTAATCGGTGTATTGCTCTTATGAAGGCGGTTGTGGAAAAAAGAGCAAGACCTGAATCAAATGCTTATGCTTATGGCCAACATGTATATGCTGATGGTACACTTTATGATCTACATGCATCTTATGAATATGAACAGCAACAACATGCAAATGAATATGAGCAATATGTAAGCACATCTGGACAGCATGTTAATGCTTATAAATATGATGTACCATATCATAATGCAAAGTATCATTCCATTGAACCTTGGCAGCAGAATGGCTATTATGGACAACATGCTTATGCTTATGAGCATCCACGTCTTCAGCAATATAGTTATGATTATACTTGTGAAGCTCTCTTAGTTGAGCAGCCCAGTTCTTATGGATGTGACAGTAATGGTTATGCTTATCAGTATCCTTCTAGCTTTGATCAGCAGCAACAAGCAAGTGATTATGACCGACATCATGCCAATACCTATGCTCATGGACTTGCCAATCATCATACTTATGGACAGCCTAGGATGCAAGGACACCATTGTAATCATGTTGGACAGTCATCATACAATCTTGGGCAACATGTTTATGGGAAACAATATGACCAAAGTTTTGGTAGTAGGCAACAACAAATAGATGTATTTGGACAACAGCATGAACATTTTTGTGACACGCATTCTCATAGAGATTATGGACAGCATGACCAATGCTGTGGGATCAATGATCAAAGGCAGCATGCTTATGTACATGGGCAGCAAACATTAGTGGAAGCAAATGCATATGCTCAACCAAACTGTCCCTCTGATGCGTAGCAGGGCTATTATCACCATATGTAGTATGGATGGCATAAGCATTATGGTCATGAGCATGGACAGCCATCTGTTGTAGATGAGTAGCAAGATGACTATGAGCAGCTGTCAGAACTATTACTGAGCTGACCAATGGTGATGAGCAGATGTGTAAATTGCTATCTAAGGATAAACGCATTAGACACCTCGTTAGTGATACGATACGGGAATTGCATGCTGCGGGCTTATGCTATCGATGTGCTAAGCCAATATCTTGTAATCATCAAGCCACATGCAGGGCAAAGACTGCCAAAATACTCTTGGTATTTGAATATTATGATGCAACGGATGGAGAAGATCTTGTTGAAGACCATTTTGGTATGGGTCCACAACAAGAACCTCAGTTCAAGAAAGCAGATCATGGGCAGCATGTGGATTTGGATGATCATGACCCCATGCGGGAGCCCCGTCAGTCCACAGACCTGCTGTTTAAATGCTTGGACATCACTAAGAATGCAGGGTCCATGAATATACAACACTTAGGGGTTGATGCAGTCCATGCAATGGTGACTTCAGCCTCATATGCTTCAGTCATACAGAGCATGGTGATGCCTGAGAGGCTTATGGAAGAGCTAGTGAATACCACCATGATGATCATGCTTCCAGCTATACTTGACTTTGACCTTATGAAAGTTGATTCAATGCATGGCAGCGATACCACTTTCCCTTTTGATCCGGGTGGCTACAGGTTGACCTTGACCCTCTGCATAGATCAGTATTGCTCTTGAATATTAGGTAATCTTTCCTTTTACCACTTGTAATGCTATACAAAGTAGTACTCTGTAGCCCACTATTTGGCCATATCAATAAGTCCGATCTTTGTTTTTGAGGACAAAAACTTCATTTTGAGTGGGGATGGATTGTAAGAAGCAGAGAATAAGGAATTAGTGTAAATAACATTGATATTATGCCATGTCACACTGACATTGGTATAAAAGGAGAGGACATGTAATTTTATAGATATTTTTGACACATTAATACAATTACAGTCTTTCTCTCCCATTTTGCTCACAGCTTCTATGGCTTCTCCCTCTTTCCTGTCTTTCTCTCTCTAAATCTAGCCTTTGTCTCTCCTCATCACTCTTCTTCTCTCCCTTCCTGCAGTCTTTCTCTCTGTTATGCAGTCTTCTCTCTCCTCTTTCTCTCTCCCTAGTTCTCTCTCTGACAATTAATGTGTTGCAAAGTCTATGTATTGTTCTTATGGTTGAATACGTTACTCGCGTCACTAGAGAATTTGAAGAATTTATAGTAGTGAGCAATACAATTGCATGTTTCTTCGAGAATGAAAAGACTTTCTCATGTGGCCATGTTTAATACTCATATAGTTTGAATTTCTATAGCTCTTGAAGTTCTACAAATTTGAAGCTTTGCATTGCTTCATTAGGAAAGAATATACTGAAATTTAAGTATTTTTACACTAGGATATAAATCTGGAATTAAAAGTAGCAGTTTGTTATCTGCAACCCTATTGTTTCCATAGTGATACTTGCAACTCCGTAGTGGTAGCCCTCTAGTGGGTAGATCTCATTGTGAATGTCTGCATACCAAAATGTTGTTTTGACATCCAATATACAAGGTCCATGTCATCCTTAGCTATCAAGGCAAGTGCAGTTTGAAGAGTGGTCAATTTCACCATAAGTGAAAAGATCTCATAAAAGTCCACACCGTATTCTTGCTTAAAGCATTTGGCTACTAATCATGTGTTATATTTTGGTTTGGCATCACCTATAATCTTCAACTTACAAATACACTTGGATGGCAAAGCATTTCTGTACTTTGGCAAAGGAACGTACTTCTAAGTTTGATGCTTCATAATGGAATCCATTTCAGATTGCATAGCTAGCTCCCACTCTACCTTATCATCATGAGTCATGGCCTCTTTATAACAAGATGGCTCCCCACAATTTATCAATATCACATAGTCAAATCTCTCAAAGGAACAAGAGATACAAGGATATCTACATAGCACAACGAACTAAATTGGAATGGAAATTCCAGCCTCCATTCTTCTTTTTTGAGGCACCGTAAGGCTCTCAACCTACTACTCACAGATAGATCCCCCTTATTCCTTCTCATTAGTAGAAGCATCAATTGTGTCCTCTTTCTACCCACTTGGTGCACTAGCACTTGCCCTATGTGCTTATTTGTTAGGCTTTCCTATGGTGTGGTAAGTAAAGTTGGCCTTGAGTGCCATGGCCTAGTTTGATGTGATGATGACTCTAGTATGCAAGACTTGAAGAAAGTCTAGAATGGAAAGCACAATATCTAGAAAGATAAGCATGAATTTTGCAAGATGTTGTTACGCGAAGGTTGAGGATGGAAAACATGTGCATTTCTTGAGTGCTCAAACGTAAAATGAAATCGTATTAGAGAAAGCATCGATCGAAGATACGAAAGGGAAATTTGGAATTTTAGAGGAATAATGCTGATTGTTGTGGACGGTGGGGACCTATTACATGTATGTTTGTGGCTTTGGGAGATATTCCGAATCCGATTGCACAATAGTGAGTGCGGCTGCAGCTCTTACGAGGAACACCTCCACCAAGCGTTTTAGTGAGGGCATCGTTGAATTCCGTCGGATGGGCCAACGAGAAAGAGCCACCAAAACCGCCTTGAACACACGTGTCACGTCTCTCTATTTATTATTTATTATGCACATTCGTTAACTTCCTCCTCGCCCAAGAACCAATCACGCTTGTCAAAGCCACACACTAACATCTGTTGTCAGCTCTTAGCAAGAGCAAAGTTTTGTTATTAGCCACCGTTCTTGGATCAGCTTAGAAGAGAATCCCTCTCCATTCACGTCCTTGCCATTAGAAGTTCTTGAATGCGCTCCAAGGATTGCTCTCCATGATCCTTGTTCCTCTCACATCCTCAAACAAGTGTCCAAGGTCACAAAAAGCACAAACTACTACACCTGAGGATGAGAACTCAAAGAGACTTGCACCCACAAGTGCAGCCAATTGAAAGGGATGATGCATGAGTTTTAAGAGATCTTGGGTTCAATTCCCGCAACATCACACTTAAAGAACACTTAACTTTTGGGACACTTTACCTAATCAAGAAATTCTCAATAACATCTCTTGTAATAACAAGAAATTCAAAGTAGCTCTTCTTCCAGTATAGATGCAAATGATTTGTGTGAATTCTACAGCAATAGTTACATCTACACACTTGTTGAGAAGGGGTGCCCGAAACCCTTGATTATCAAGTGGACATGTTATCCCATTAAAATGTCCATCTTGGTGACAACAAAGTGGTTTTTGCATTGTACAAATGTGTCTCATCAATGCCCATGATAATGGGACCCTTTACAAGCCCTAGCCCAAGCTTGACCTTGAGTTTATCACATTTGCTCAATACCATTTGAGTACATATAGAATAGAGGGCTCGTATCATCCATAAGAGGGTTTGTACCATCCATAAACAATGGAACTATAAACCTTGTTGCAAAAATCACATAGAGAATGTTGTGAACAGAACAATAAATGTATGCTTATCTTTGTGGGACCACATTGGTTTGCTTGATACTACATGGAAGATGCGGCCAGTCATCATAGCCATAGTAATCAAGAAGATTTGGGTAGTTAGGAATACATGAGTCCATGGTGATCCCCAGTTTTGTGCAAATGATGTAGATAATGCTTATGCCAAGTGTATATTTGAAGTTAAGGCTTTGTTTAGGGTGCTTAAAGGGTCTAATTTGGCTTTCAAGGTTACTAGTAAAATTGCCACCAAAGTTTAGTATTTGGCATTGTAAATTTTATTTACCTATTTAATAGAATTCCAATACCATGGTCGTATATTTAAAAAATATCCACCATTATACAAATGTCACTTTCTTTTTTTATGGAGCTCAATCCATGTCTCTTAGAAGAAAGAGAAAGGCTTGCAACATTTAAAACTTCTTAGATATATGATAAAAACAAACAAAAATAAAAAAGAAAATCCAAAGATAAGTGAGAAACTCCTTGAGGCAATAGCCAAAAGAAAGAATGCAATTGACAAATCTAATCATGACTTTAAGAATCTTGTTATGGTATATTCAAGTGCTCGATAATCTTCTCATAGGGAAGAGAAAGAAAGGCCTATAATAATAACTATTGCAAATACAAATATTGAGAAAAAAACTTTGATACGAGTATTCCAAACAAAATCTTGATCGATTTCTTGCTTCTTATATTGCAAATGGCATCTCAAGCTTCTTCCAATGGCGTATAGAAATACACAAAAGAAAAAGAGAAATCGTGAGTCTAGGAGAATGAAGACAAAGAGAAAGACATGTAACCATTATCAAATGTTTGTTTATTTGAACTTCTAAAACTACTGCAAATGCAAACATAAAGAAAAAATATACTTTTGATATTCCAAGCAATACCTTACCAAGTTATTACTTCCTGCAATAATCCAAATGATACAATAAGCTTCTTGCAATTGTATATAAAAATACAGAAAGAAATTTTACAAGAAGAGGAAAAGAAAAAGAGAAAGAGATGCGACACACATGAGAGCAAGAGAAAGAGAAATGATACCTTGAGTTTCTTCCATGGCATAGACAAATAAGATAGAAAGAGAAATGGTGAGAAGAGAAAGAATATGAAGAAATAAAAAAGAACGTATGAAAATAAAAGTTCAAGTATCGAAATTATCAAAGACAAAAAAGAAAACATAATCAAATTCAAAAAATTGTCACATTGATTTTTTTAAAAAATAGAATGTTTTTTTCAAGGTCCATCAAAATAGCTCTAATTGCATTATTTCCAATATTGATGCTAATAAAAAAAGGTTCATCCTAATTTGGAGGCATAAGAATTGGCAAAGTACTCAACTTCTCCTTTATCTGTAGGAATGCATCCTCTTCAATTTGTGTCCAAACTAGAGTTTTTTTTTATAGTTGCTTTACGTAAAGGATACACATATTCAGCTTTCTAGCATATGAAAAGACCTTGACATATACCTCAATTTCTAAACAAAGCTCATAATTTAACTCTTTTATAGTTTTTGGAGAATCCATAAGAAGAAAGCCTCAACTTTACTAGGTTTAGGTGAAATGCCATTAGCAAATAGTTCATGACCCAAGAATATCACTTTACCTCTTGCTATCTTGCATTTGTTAGGATTTAGCATTAGGAAAAAAATGAACTCACAAATGGGCCCTTAAAAATAATATAGTTTAAGATGTGGGCCTTTTGGATTGTCCAATAGGAAGGCTACATGTTGACATCCATGAAGGGTGAATCTTCTCTCTCCAAATCTTGGGTTTTCTATTAAAAAAAGGGGTAGTGGAGGATTAAAAAAAGGGAGAATGAATAGTACACAAAATTTGAGTTTCTCTCATCTCGTATTTCCCCCCCTTTTTTGGAGAATTTTCAATTTCGGTTTTTTTCTCTCTTACGAAATCAGTTTGATCCAAAAGTTGAGCAACAGACCACGTTCCCTCTCTTCTCTATACTCGTGAATTTTCATCTCCATTGAAGCTCCTTGCTAAGAGTAATTAGGGTTTTGAGCATTCTGCTTACCTCTGCACTTTCTTCTCTACGCAACTCTAGATTTTGGGCAAAACACAGGTACGCATCTCTCTTTGCATTTTCTCTTGTTTGCCATTTTTTCAATAGGGTTTGATGTCGTTTCTTATTGTTGTTGTTGTTTTATTGCAGAGGTTGTTTGAGGCAAGAGACAGAGGTGCTCATCTCTCTCTCCTTTCTTTCCCCCCTCTCTCTATGTGTTGTTTCTCTTTTATGTTGTGTTTTCAATAGAATTTGATGTTGGTTCTAATTATTGTTTTCTTGCAAAGTTTATTTGGAGCAAGAGGAAAAGGTATTAATCTCTCTCTGTTTGGTTTTTTTTTTTGCTGATATCTTTTCAATACAACATAATGTTAGTTCTAACCCTTGTTGTTGTTTTATTGCAAAGATCATTTTAGGTGACATTGCATAAGTGCTTATCTCTCTCTCCCTCTCTCTTTCTCTCTCTATGTTTCCTCTTTTCTATTGTTTTTTCAATATACCTTCATGTAAATACTAACTCTTGCAAAATTGTCTTTTGCATAGATCAATTTGGGCAAGATTGGATAGGTGCTCGTTTCTTTCTCTCTCCCGCATACTCACACACTCTCTCTTTCTTCCTCTTTGTATTATCCCTTTTCTACTATCTTTACAATAGGGTTTGATGCTAGTTCTAACTTAAGGATCAATTCTTGTTGTAGCACTCAACACAAGGTAGAGCAGAGATTTTGTAGCTCAATTTACAGGTGAATCTGCCATATTTTGTGGTGCCAAAATTTATTCATTTAATTAGTGACTTTTATGTTTGATGGGATTGATGTTTTCTTATGTCCATCATTTGCAATGGGTTTTTATTAGCAATGATTCAATCTTATCTTCAACAAATCAGCTTATAGGTAAATTGGCCTTGTTTTATATTGCTTCTATTCATGCAGTTATCTATATATTTTTTGCTAAAAGGGATTCATACAATTATTTTTGTTAAAAGGGATTCATGCAGGTGTTTTTTTGTACATGTAGGTATTGTACAAGGTTTAGGTGAAGCATATAATTCTCAATCAACTATTTTGATGTGGTGAGTGATTCCTTTGTGTTGGATGATATGGATCTGCTAGAAGTCGATGGTTCAAAAATCATCTGCTTTATTGGTCCTATGTGTCCATTTGGATCTCCATGCCAATTGGCAGTGATCCATGAAACTCTTGTATTATATCATCCATATAACACACAATGTGTTGAGTGTTAGAATATCTCAAGTGTCAATCCAATGTGCCTATTAAGATTTGCATGCCATATGGCTGCTATCCTTGTAACAACTACTTATCCACATTTCATACAATGTATTGAGTCAAATCAGACTCCTCTTCATTATATTAAAATTTATTTTGGCAAAATTCTCTGAGTATTCTTGTGCTATTCTTTTCATTATATTTCATGTAAATTGTATGATTAAAGTGATGTCTTGAAATTAAATCTATACTTTGTGTTGATGTATATATCCACATGCGTTTCGATATCAATGTTTATGTCTATTTACAAAAGTGTAAATATCTCTTAATGCCATGTTGATTTGTATGGCATATTAGTGATTACTGGACAGACTTAAAATGCTTATTATTTAGGGGTTAATACATACTTCTTTACATCTAATGCATAGGTTATAATGCTTGAGAGAAGAACAAGCATTCTCTTGATAGAAGTACGTAACAAAAAAGATGAAGAAGGGAATTGGATCACTGATACATATCATTGCTCGTCTTGGGTACATATGCATCCAAGTATGAAGGGAGCTTTCAGGATGAAAGCACCTGCAATTGCAGATGTATCAAAGCACTGGAAGGGTAAAATTTTAGCTCTCAGACAAAGGAATGTTGATTCTCACCTTGTAAGAGAGGTGTTTTTACAACATATATTCATGCAAAAACAAATACATATTGCACCCACTGTGCCCTTTCAACGAAACATTGCAAACGATAAGTATTTGCAACTCATTGAGAATGAGAAATTTCATGATACCTATGTAACAACTTGTCTCATATTTACAGAAGTATACCCTTCGGATTGCTATGAGTGGCAAAATGTTGAGAGTTTCACTAGTTCTTTTAAGTGTTACCACCTCGAAATTGGTAGATTGCTCTTTGAGGAGCGTACAGCTAAGAAGTTCGTAGAGGACCTTGGTTTTTTCTATGACTCCAAGTACATATTGCCCAAGGGGAATCGAGAATATGGAACCCTTGAGTCTATGTACATATCGAATCTCAATAGCATAGAATGGCCATTGTGTAGTAGCAACATTTTGCACATGTGTAGCACAAAAATTTCAGTAGACATATTGAATTCTATGAAGCCAAGCATCGGCTCAAAGAATGTACATCTAAGCTAGTTCATACCGATTGCAATTTTTGCACACATGTTCAAGGAATGTAAGGGTTTGAGACATACCAAAAGCACATACATCATAAAAAATACATCAAAGAATTATATAACAAGGATTTTAGGCAAAACTTGGACATAAAAAATAACTCACAGTCTTGACACATTGGAGTAGGTCGACGAGTCACAACAAGGGACATGGCTTTCAGGTAAAAATTTTCTCTCTTAGTTGACTATTATCTTACTTTGGGATGAATAAACTAACTTTCCTTTCCAATTACAAGTACTTTGTCGCACGACAAACTTTATGCCTAGTGTTCAAGTATCGTAGATGGAGGATGCTCAAGGGAAAATGGTTGTGCCTTGATCAAGATATGCGTGAAAGTGCAACTGTGGATGTTACTGTCATTTGTGAGGGCCGTGAGCCCAAAGTCTTGCAAATGGAGGATGATTGGCCCTTGAGTATAATGCGCCAGGAAATTACAATGTTGATATAGAATCCACCTGTTAGCTTCTATTTTAAACTAGATGGTAGGAAAATTCGAAGTCAAGCTAAGGATATTGTTACCAGCGGAAAGTGTGTGGCTCCAAATATTTTAGAAATTGTAAAGTCTCCCTAAAAATCCCAACACCACAAGTTGTAATATCCAACATCTATCAATTTTTTTATTTTTTTGGCCAATAGAATATTTCGCTTACATTCTTGCAATATTTAAAAATTATGGTATTTATGCAAAATCATACACTTTTTATACACTTTCCACATCAACACATTTACATATGCATGTAAACTTTACAAAGATGTAAGTAAAGCCATAACTAAATATCGTATGCGAACAACTCTTAATGGTTTAAAACTTAAGGTTTTTAAGGTAGAGCTAGTTTAGTTCTTGTTTCATTGTTTCATTTCACACTTTCTATCTTCATCTCTTTATATCCACCACATGCTATGCTAGATGCTCACGCACACTTTGATGAGTGGATCCACGAGACTATCTTTGCCAACTAGGGTGACGAGATATTCCAGGTTTTCTCTAAGAACTTCAACCTTGAAAGCGTGCTCTCATCACTAGATCCCCCCCTTCAGGTTTTGGAAGACTTTGTGAGCACCATTGCTACATGCACATACTCCATCGAGGGATCCGACATGACTTTGGTGCCTCTAGAACAGCTCATGGTATTTCAGGCAGGGAAGAATCACCAAAAAGTGGTGAATAGGTGTCTGGCCCATGTGGATCCTTCGCATAGAGTATGCACTGTTCCCATGGGAAGTGCACCACCAGCAAGTACATCACCTTTGGATCTCATGGAGTGTGATTACGCATTGGCAATTTACCTCCTTGCATTGGATACACCCCTAGAGGAGGAGAGCAATGAAGATACAACTCCACAGGTTGGTTCTATCACATACATGGGAGAAGAACCTATTGAAGAGCTCATAAATGTTGAAGAGGAACATCGAGTGGTGGCAGAGCAAGGGTTGGCTCTCATGGTGCCATCTTCTTCAGAACAGCCCACAAGTCGACAAACCCAACCTTGCCTCCTTGACACTCATTGAAGTAGATGGTGTACAATACTTGCTTCTATCAAATGTATTGCAATACTTGGAAATGAAGGAAGAAGAGTTGTTTTCTATCCTAGTCATGGATTCAATGGAAGACTTGATTGATTATGATTACATGGATGTGCATCCAACAATGGCAAAGATTGGAAGATATGATGGCACAAGCTTAGATACTATGAGTGCGATCATAGCAACATAGGAGAATATTACCTTAGTTGAAGAAGATTACCTTGTGCCAGATGCTAAATTTGAAGCACTACAGCATGATTTGTTCGGACCAAGGCCCTAGCTTCCTACCAAGGAGTTTGTAGATCCCTCTACCCAAAGAGGTGCCTCCCTAACACACGAGAAAATGAAGATACAAGATGATTTGGAGAAGGTAAGATTTCTAACTACCATATATTTTTATGCAATGAAACTTGACTCTAGGGTGTGTTGGGTCCTCTGGAGTCCACCAGTGAAATCTTGGCAAAAAATGATGCCTAAAGCTGCCCTGTCCGACGATTGGCGTCTGGGGAAGTGGCCCCAGATGCCAGACTTCGAACAGGGCAACCACATGCATCATTCTTGGCCCCCTACAGAAAGTGGTCTCAGACGCCAGACAGTTGTGGGCATCATTTTTTGCCAAGATCTCCACAAAAAGTGGCCTTAGACGCCAGACTTCGGACATGATAACTGTAGACATCATTTTTTGCCAAGATTTCACTGGTGGACTCTAGGGGACCCGACGCACCCTACCGTCAAGTATCATCACTTTCTGATAACTCTAGGTTAGTCGCTAAATATATTGTTTGATTTGACTTTATCATTCAAGACATACTATATATAGTTAGTTTGCATCAAGGCAAGGAGGAGCTCGACATGCGGATCAATGGAAGGATTCAGCTCTGAAGGATTATATTGGTAACCTTGTTGCAGATTTGGTGGTCTTCCATAAGAAGTGCTCACTAGGAGGGTAAGAAAAAATCATGAAAATTCGAGCTTTGACCAAATTTGGACCTTTTCGAGCGATACCTGTGACATCTAGTTTGGAGAATGTGGTGCTAATCAAGTAGTCAAAGATTCTTTACTTGTTTGACCAAATGCGTGGTGGAGCAATGTGTGTGCTTGCTACATTAGGCAACCTCGCTAAAGTGTAACATGTTCGCTCGTCCGCTTATGGGACACATCTTAGCAGCCCATCAGGAGGAGGGTCTAGAAGGCTCCGCCTGGCACTCGTAAGGAATGACACAGGGTTCGTGATCTAGGTCTTCCCGAGTCTGCCCGGAGCGAAAGTGTCTGGCCGTTCACACTTGGGATCGACCTGAGGTCAGAGTTCCTTTCCTATCAGCAAAGTCTCTAGAAAGAAGCTAGCGTCGAGCTCCAGATGTACCACTTTGCGTAGGAACAACAGAGTCAAAGCGGATTCATGTTGCACTTGGTTCATGGAGAATGGGAAACGAGAGGCATGTGAAGCTCAACCTCTCTGCCATACGGCATAGTCCCATTCCTTTCCCCTAAAACAGAATAAACCAGGATTCTACATCTACTGACACTAGGTCTTCATAGTCTTGTTATCTCATCATTTGAGAAAAGTTCCCAGCTAATCGGGACCACCCTTTCGTAGGACGGACCTAAGTCACGTCCCACCGCACTTTCCTCAATTTGCTTTAGTTATCTAATTACCTACCACATTACGTTTGACATGCAAAAGTAGCTTCCTTAATTAATCAAATTAATCACGGGTTTCTTCACGTAACTTAGGTCTGACATAAAAACAATGTCAATCAAGTTCCTTTTTGTCCAATATCTGCTCTTTATTTATTATAATCCTAGAGTACATCTAATATCATGCTCGAAGGCTATCCTAGCAATCTACAGGATTGTTGCTCCAAGTTCCACCCGTTGACTAGTACATGGGCCTTGAGATCCCATCTCGAGCCATGTCGGCCTCTTGTGCGGGATCTAGAGGCAAGGGATTTACATCCAGAGCCTCCCCTGGCACTCAAACGTCTTCCCGCTCCAAGCAGCACCCAAATGTCCTCCCGCTCCAAGCAGCACCCACGAAGAGACCTCTCGCGGCGGGTTAGGTCCATATACCCGGCGCGGCTATCAACCCCCTTGGATAGGGCCAGGTAGACAGTCGGAGGTAACTGTTCCTACCTCTCCCTCCAAGCTTTCAACCTGAAGCATTAGGTGTTTTTCCTTGAATTAGTTCCTTGAGCAAGAGATCAAATAATGTACCTAAGTGTATAATCACAAACATTTCGGAGGTCATTTGTACGACCAACTACCAAGGTATGACTCCTTTTTCCCGGATGCTCCCAGCATCCCATCCTGGGTCTTTTTCTCGGATGCTCCCAGCATCCGATCCTGGATCATTCGCAACTTGGCGAGATCCCAGTAGTCTCAAACAAGAACATGCAACAAATGTTCTTGGTAAGCTAACTTATTTTGACTTGCTCTTTCCCTTGGGTTTTACCTTATGGTATCTTAACCCTAACTTAGGCATTAGCTGGTCAATCAAGGCAATGGACATTCCTTGTTCGCAACCCAACCAAGGGTCTTTCATTCTTCCAATTCTAACCATGTTCAATTAATACACTTGGCAACACAAGATTCCTCATCTAGGCCTTCAAGATACAGTCTAGATGCATGCGTCCCTTCCATCTCACTTAGGGTGGTACTACGCAGAGTTTTCTAAACATCCTTACCCATCATGCACATGGTGCACTTAGCATATTTGTACATCCTAAACGACCCTTAACTCTAGCAACGAATACTTATTCCTAATGCACCAGATCACATGTGACTTGCGTATATGAAAGTCTAGGTTTCCTTCCAATGGTGCAAATGCATCTTAGGAACGGAAACTAACATTTCATGTGTTTCTTTTAGTCATGATCGTGAAGCATGAATTCTAAATGACTATTCATGTACTGAACTGGTTTAACAAGTATTATTTTATGTGAAATAATGCGAAAACCTTATCATTTTATGTGTGTAAAAGCTATCATTTCATGCATATAAACTTATACAAACTCCATACTCTACCATTTCATGCATATAAACTTATGCAAACTCCATACTACCATTTCACGCATGCAACCTAGCGCTTAGAGTTAAAAAAAAATCCTACGACTCATCCTTGTTCCATGCACATAGCTAACCCCTTCATTTCTTCCACGAGAAATAATACATAATTAATTATAAATCTTAAAGAACCTGGGTTTGATTTGTGATCGTAGGGGCGTTTGTCATATTGGTCGCTCCACCTGCCTCTCCCACATTGCCAGTACCAACGATAGCTTTGGCACCTACGCTTCCCATGACTCTCTTCTTCAGAGGCATTTGCCACACAAAGATTGGACAGTCTGGACCTTAACGACTTTTAGGACGATAGGCTCGGGTAGGAAAGATCGTTAGATGGGGGTCCTTCGCCGAGGGGGTGGTTTGAGTGTGGCTCCTCGAACCTTCACTTCTCATCAAGTCTCTCCCTCCCCCCTCTCTCTCTCTCTCTCTCTCTCTCTCTCTCTCTCTCTCTCTCTCTCTCTCTCTCTCTCTCTCTCTATCCTCTTCTTCTTCTCTTCTCCTTCTCTCCCTCTCCCTCTTTTTATTTTTTCTTCTTTCCTTCTCCTACTCTCTCTCTTCCTATTCTTCTTCTTCTTCTCTTTCTCTTCTCCCACTCTCTCTTCCTCTCCTTCTCTTCTTCTCCTCCTCTCTTCTTCCTCCTCTTCTTCTTTTCTCTTCTTCTCCTACACTCTCTCTCTCTGTCCTTCTCTTCTTCTTCTACTCTCTCTCTCTCTCCTTCTTCTCTTCTCTCCCTCTCCTCTTCCTCTTCTACCTCTTTTCCTCCTCTTCTCCTTCTTCTCTTCTTCTTCTTCTTCTCCCTTCTCTCTCTCCTTCTCTTCTTCTCTCCCTCTCCTCTTCCTCTTCTACCTCTTCTTCTTCTCTCTCTTCTCTTCTCTCTCCCTCTCCTTCTTCTTCTCTCCTTCTCCTTCTCTCCCTCTTACTCCTCTTCTCTCTCTCCCTCCTTCCTCTTCTTCTTCTCTTCTTATCCTTCTCTCTTCTCTCCCTCTTCTATCTCTTCCCACTTCCTCACCTTCTTTTTCTCCTTGACACGTCTAGGGTGCAAATCATGGGGCAGAGAAGGGGGGGTGGCTTGAGTCGTAAGCTCCAGGGGGGCACTGTTGTAGCACGTCGAAGGGGGAGGAAGACTCAAATGAAAGGCCCAAGGGGGGAGGGGGGCATAGCTACCGCACGTGCGAGGAGGGGGGCATAGCTACCGCACGTGCGAGGAGGGGGGAGAGTCACTGACAGGAGCCCCAGGGCTGCCTAGCTACCGACAGAGGTAGAGGGTGAAGCAGCAGGGAGGGGGCGCTCTCTCTGTCGACGAGGAGGGGGAGAGTGCTCCTTTTATAGGAGGGGGAGGAGGTGGGTGCCATGGCCACCTCTCCCACCTAGGGGCTGCATGCCCCCCATTACACCACATCACTCCCTTTCTCTCTCTTCCCGATGTGCTATCGGCGGGGAGAGAGAGGGGGAGTTAAAAAATTTTGAGCTAACAATAATTTTTTTTTTTGAAATTAAGGGGGGGAGTTCCTATTTTGGGGGGGAGAAAGCACGGGCATGTTATACCCTCTCCCCCTTAGAGGAATCAAGATGTCCTCATCTCGAGAGGACCTAGGGGTATTGTTGGTTGAGAGTATCTTCGTCCATCTAGGTGGCATCCTCTTCGGGATAATCTTTCCACTGGATGAGGTATTCTCTCAAGGTCCTTGACCACAAATGCCTCTCCCTGAGATCTAGGAATCTATCAAGCCGTAGCTCAAGGACTCCTTGGCTAGGCATTACAATTTGCTAATCATCAAGTACATGGTTCAGATTAGGTAGATACTTTTTCAATAGGCTAACATGGAATACATTATGAATCTTTAGGGTTGCGGGCAGCTCTAGTTAGTAAGAATTAGGTCCTAGGCACTTAGTGATCCTATAAGGTCCACAATACCTCAAACTTAGCTTCTTGTACTCTCCCAAGGAGAGTGAGCTCTTTTTAGAGCGTACGCAGATGAAGATCATATCACCTTCAACGAAGGATCTGTCTTGCCGTTTCAAGTCCGCGTTAAGCCTTCTATCTATCCTTGGCAGCTTGAATGTCTTGTCTTATTGACTTGATTTGATCATCCATGTGTTCTAGCATCTGCCTTGAAGATTCTACCCTCAAAGTTGGATCCGAGAAGCTCAAAGGGGTACGACAATCATGCCCATACAATGCTTGAAAAGGGGTCATTTGAATACTCTGTTGGTAAGAAGCATTGTAGGCAAACTCAACCAGTGGCAAATATTGAATCCACTTTTTGGGTTCGCGATAGAAGTATGCCCTAAGCATATCTTCAATGACTTGATTGACTCGTTCTGTTTGACCATCAGTTTGGGGATGGTAAGTTGTATTGAAATAGAGTTGAGTTCCAATGGCCTCAAAGATAGCCCTCCAGAAGTGTGATGTGAAGAGAGAGTCACGATCACTAATGATTCTCCTGGGTAACCCATGCAGTTTGAATGTTTCCTTGATGAATAATCTTGCGATGTCTGAAGCTTTATAGTTTGTCTTGACAAGGATGAGATGTGCAACCTTGGTGAGTATATCTACCACAACCATAATAGAGTTGTATCCTCCCTGAACTTGGGGTAGGCCAATAATGAAGTCCATACTAATGAATTCCCATTTCATTTGGGGAATGTCAAGTGGTTGCAATTTCCCCAGCATTTTGACATGTTTTACCTTAATGCGTTGACAAGACAAACATTCTGTGACATATTTGAGAATGTCACCCTTCAGCCTATCCCAATAATAGCTCTTCCTGACCGCATTAAGGGTCTTGGCATAGCCAGGATGTCTTGAGAAAGGGGAGTCATGGGCTTCCCAAAGTATCTTCTGCTTGAGAGTTTGGCTTGCAAGGATACATAATCTTGTCCTAAAGTAGACAAGTCCACTACTGACAAAGAATTCTTGATACTTTGTCTTTAGCTTCGGGTCTTGATCCTTGATGGGGATCTCCCTTAGCAATTTCTGATAGACAAAGTCATGATATGCCTCTTCTTTAGCTAGCTCAAGAATTGGATTGTTTGGCATTGATACCTTTGTGGCTAATGACCTTGTTATTGATGGATCTTGCAAAATAAGAGAGTTTAGAAACACCTTGCGATTGAGTGCATCAGCAACTACATTCTCTTTTCCAGACCTGTATTTGATTTCAAAATCATATTCTTCCAGCACTTCGATCCATCAACTTTGCCTCATATTGAGCTCATTCTAGGTAAAGATCCATTTAAGACTCTTGTGGTCTGTCACTAAGGAAAATTTTTTACCTAGCAAGTAATGCCTCCAAAGTTTGAGGGCATGGATGACAACCAACAGCTCCAGATCATGTGTAGCATAATTCCATTCATGGCTCTTCAATTTCCTTGAAGAATATGCTACAGGATGACCTTCTTGCATAAGCACACATCCTAAAGCAAGTGCGCTAGCATCAGTTACCACTTCAAACTCCTTACTAAGATCAAGAAGTTTCAGGATGGGTGTTGATACTAAGCTTTGCTTTAGTTTGTCAAAGCTGATCTGTTCGGCAGAGGTGACCATACAATTGCTACTTGCTTCTTTAGTAGATCAGTCTCAGAGGTACTACAATCAAAGCATAATCTTTGATGAAAATCCTATACCATCCTTTCAATCCAAGAAAGCTATGTATTTCTTTGAAAGAAGTTGGTGTTGGCCATTCCAGAACGTCTCTAACCTTAGCTGGATCTGCTGAAATTCCTTCCGACTGATACAATGAATCCCAGATATTCAATCTGTCACTTGAAAAATCCGCACTTCTTCTTCTTGGAATAAAGCTTGTTTGCTCTCATTGTTTCAAGAACAATGCAAAGCTAGGGTTCATGATATTTTTCCTGTTTAGAGTAGACTAGGGTATCATCAAAGAAGACGAGTACGAAGTCATCAAGATAGGGCCTAAAGATATCCTGCATCAACCTGTTGAAGGTAGCAGGAGCATTCGTCAGCCCGAATGACATCACTAGGAATTCAAAGTGTCCATACCTTGTGTTGAATGCAGTCTTCGAGATATCTTCTTCCTTGATCCTTATCTGATAATATCCAGATCTGAGATCTATATTAGAGAAGATCTTCGCTCCTTGAAGACGATCAAGTAATTCATCTATTCTTGGAATGGGGTATTTATTTTTTATGGTTGATTGATTTAGCCCTCTATAGTCAATGCATAGATGAAGCATTCCATCTTTCTTCTTTTGGAACGGCACTGAAGCTCCCCAAGGTGAACTGCTAAGACGGATGTAGCCTTGGTCTAGCAGTTGCTTGAGTTGAATAGCTTCTAGAATGGACATCTTATACGGCCTCTTTGTGACTGATGCAGCTCCTAGCACTAGTTTGATTTTGTGGCCGACTTCCCTTTGAGGAGGACGTTATGTTAGATCTTTAGGAAATACGTATGTGTATTCCCTTAACCATGAAGGTTCTTCCCTAGATTCCTAATTCTGATCTGGCTTGTTCAGTTTAATCAAATAGACAAGTAGGCCCCTTCTAACTCCTTTTATTATCCGTGTTGCTTTTGCCAGTTGCATTTTTGGCTTACTAGCCTCTCCTTGAGTTGTGACTAGTTCCCCTTCAGAATTTTGGAAGGAGACTTGGCCCTTCCCACAGTGGATGTGGGCATCATTGGGTATTAGCCAATCCATTCCGAGTAAACATTCGTGGACACCTAGGTTCATTACCCTGAATCTCACCAAAGTTGGCTTCCCACCCAATAGGAATTTCACCTTAGCAGTTTGCCTAGTACAAGAGACCTCACGACCATTTGCCAATTCCACAAGTAAAGTAGGTGCGTCTATTGTGGCTATCCCTAACCTTTTTGCACAGATCGGTGAAATGAAGGAATGTGTACCGCCACAATCAATTAGGGTTTTGAAGCTTTTACCTTCATAATCTGATGGAGCTTGAATCATCGAGAACTGGCGATTCGGACCCTTCTTGTGAAGAGCGGTGTGAACCGTTGCCCTCTCAATGTCAGCATCCATGGATGGATCTTCTTCATCGTCCAGCTCCTTGTTGGAAACACTGGAGGCTCTTCCTCTGGCCATAACAGTGGTTCCTTGGCCATGGGCGGCTCCTTGGAATTGCCCTTCGTGATGTCCTCTGCTAAGCTTGGGACACTGCCTCTTGAAGTGTCTGGGCTCGTTGTAATGGAAGCAACGTAGATTGCGGTCATTACCTTGCGTAGGAACAAAGTTCTTGATAGCATTGGCCCTAGCTTTCTTCCTTTGGCCTTGATTCTAACAATGCGCTCTCTTAGTCTGAGCCCTAGACATATCCTTGTTCTGATCTTTGTAAGGCCAAGTCCTGTTGTTCCTTGGTTTGGTCTGCACTTCCTATATTATTGGAGCAACTCGAATGAGTGCATCTTGTAGGTCCATTGGGCGCATTGATTCCAATCGGGTGTTTATGGGTGGATTCAACCCAGCATAGAACTTTGACACCTGTTGTGTCATATCCATTGAAGGCACCTACTTTAGGAGAGAAACGAACTTTGAATAATATGCATCAAGGGATAATCCTGGATGCTTCAAGTCATAGAATTCGTTCATCTTTTGTGTGCAGTAGGCAAGTGGCAAATACCTCCCTCTCACAGCTTCCTTAAGCTTCTCCCAAGTGATTGTCCCCTCCGAGATTGCTTGGTCTCTGCACTATTGTTTCCACCAAAGTCTCACTTCGCCTGTAAGCTTAAGTTTGGTGAGCATGGCTTGGTTAGTAGGTGCAGTTCCTGCTACCTCAAAATAGTCCTCCATGGACTCAATCCAGATCTCGGCATAAGCTTGAACAGTCCTTCCCTTGCCATCAAACTTGAGTGGCTTAATTTGTTTGAGGAGGAACTTCTTCTCTTGAATCACAGATGTACTTAGTGCAGGAGTCGGACTTGGAACCTACACTTGGGGTTGCGTCTGGACAATAAGATTCTTTATGTTAACATCTTATCAAACGTTTCCCCATATTACGTTAATATGACTAGCACAGCTTTTAGCCAAGTGGCTTAATCACTTAACACCTTTGCTAATATTTACGATCAAGATAGACAATAGTAAAAAGTCTTATTTATTCATGAGGGCATAACCCTTTGTGTACATTTATTTTGGGTAAGTAGGACGAGCTGATTGCTACATCAGTTTGGAAAAAATAGGATTGTGTTACAATCGGCTAGGGGGACTGAGTAATAATATGGAGTGGGGTCATGGATTTTCAGGAAATGATAAGTCATAGGAAGCTTGGGGTATCCCTTCCTTTGATACCCATTCTTCTCATAGTGCCCTAACACTTTGATCCTCGATAGAGATCACCCGGGTCACTTCTTCATAGACATACTTGTTCTGCTTGACTTGCCGACCGCCAACATGTAAAGTTGTGTTTGCGTGAGCTTTGACAAAGATGAACAGCTTCATGATCTTTAAATCCTCCATCCACTTGATTCTCTTCAAGTTGGTCTGAAGGTACGCGCGAGTTGGTGGGCTGCTATGTAGTATATTCTTGATTCTCCCGTCCATCTCCGTTCCACATACAGGGGTGAAGGATTATAGATACGGTTCAGAATATTCATCATGCCTAGCCTCTGACGATAATCCGAAGCACGCATTGCAATCATGAACATGACCTAGAACACCAAGAACTTGCTCCATGCTTCGTGACTCTGCAACCAAGCATCCATAAGTGAGCAAAGAAATGTTTTCAACAGAAAACACTGCTCTATTCCACTCATCTTCCCCTGGCAGTCCCCTTATTCCCTTTATTTTCCTCTATTAAGTTCCCTTGTAATCTTTGAATCTCATTGGTTCGCTTTGATACCAACTGTACCATGTCCGCTCGTTCTCTTGTGGGACACGTCTTAGCAGCCCATCTGGAGGAGGGTCTAGAAGGCTCCACCTGGCACTCAAAAGGAATGACACAGGATTCGCGATCTAGGTCTTCCCGAGTCTGCCCCGAGCACAAGTGTCTAGCCATTCCCACTTGGGATCGACCTGAGGTCAGGGTTTCTTTCCTATCAGCAAAGTCTCTGGAAAGAAGCTAGCGTCGAGCTCTAGATGTACCACTTTGTGTAGGAACAGCAGAGTCGAAGTGGATTCATGCTGCACTTGGTTCACGGAGAATGGGAAACGAGAGGCATGCGAAGCTCAACCTCTTTGCCATACTGCATAGTCCCATTCCTTTCCCCTAAAACAAAATAAATCGGGATTCTACATCTACTGACACTAGGTCTTCATAGTCTTGTTATCTCATCATTTGAGAAAAGTTCCCATCTAATCGGGACCACCCTTCCATAGGACGGACCTAAGTCACGTCCACCGCACTTTCCTTAATTTGCTTTAGTTATCTAATTACCTACCACATTACGTTTGACATGCAAAAGCAGCTTCCTTAATTAATCAAATTAATCACAGGTTCCTTCACGTAACTTAGGCACTAACACAAAAACAATGTCAAGCAAGTTCCTTTTTGTCCAATATCTGCTCTTTATTTATCATAATCCTCGAGTACATTCAATATCATGGCCGAAGGCTATCCCAGCAATCTACAGGATTGCTGCTCCAAGTTCTGCCCGTTGACTAGTACACCGGCCTCGAGATCCCATCTCGAGTCACGTCGGCCTCTTGTGTGGGATTCGGAGGCAAGGGATTTACAGCCAGAGCCTTCCCTGGTACCCAAGCATCCTCCCACTCCAAGTAGCACCCACGGAGAGACCTCTCATGGCAGGTTAGGTCCATATACCTGGCACGAGTATCAACCCCCTTGGATAGGGCTAGGCAGATAGTTAGAGGTAGCTGTTCTTGCCTCTCCCTCCCGCCTTTCAACCTGAAGCATTAGGTGTTTTTCCTTGAATTAGTTCCTTGAGCAAGAGATCAAATAATGTAGCTAAGTGTACAATCACAAACATCTCGGAGGCCGTTTGTACGACAAACTGCCAAGGTGTGAATCCTTTTTCCCGGATGCTCCTAGCATCCGATCCTAGGTCTTTTTCCTGGATGCTCCCAACATCCGATCCTAGATCGTTTGCGACTTGGCGAGATCCCAGTAGTCTCAAACAAGAACATGCAAGCAAATATTCTTGGTAAGCTAACTTATTTTGACTTGCTCTTCCCCTTGGGTTTTACCTTATGGTGTCTTAACCCTAACTCTGGCATTAGATGGTCAATCAAGGCAACGGACATGCCTTGTTCGCAACCCAACCAAGGGCTAACCATGTTTAGTTAGTACACTTGGCAACGCAAGATTCCTCATCTAGGCCTTCAAGATACAGTCTAGATGCATGCGTCCCTTCCATCTCACTTAGGGTGGTACTATGTAGAGTTTTCTAAACATCCTTACCCATCATGCATATGGTGCGCTTAGCATATTTGTACACCCTAAACGACCTTTAACTCTGGCAACGAATACTTATTCCTAATGCACCGGATCACATGTGACTTGCATATATGAAAGTCTAGGTTTCCTTCCAACGGTGCAAATGCATCTTACGAATGGAAACTAACATTTCATGTGTTTCTTTTAGTCATGATCGCAAAGCATGAATTCTAAATGACTATTCATGCACTGAACTGGTTTAACATGTATTATTTCATGTGAAATAATGCAAAAACATTATCATTTTATGTGTATAAAAGCTATCATTTCATGCATATAAACTTATGCGAACTCCATACTCTACCATTTCATGCATATAAACTTATGTGACCTCCATTCTCTACCATTTCACACATGCAACCTAGCTCTTAGAGTTAATGAAAAATCCTACGACTCGTCCTTGTTCCATGCATGTAGCTAACCCCTTCATTACTTCCACGAGAAATAATACATAATTAATTATAAAGCTTAAAGAACCTAGGTTTGATTCATGATCGTAGGGGCATTCATCACGTTGGTCACTCGGCGTGCCTCTCCCACATTGCCAGTACCAACGGTAGCTTTGGTGCCTACACTTCCCGTGGCTTTCTTCTTAGGAGCCATTTGCCATGCGAAGATTGGACAGTCTGGACCTTAACGGCTTTTAGGATGATAGGCTTGGGTAGGAAAGATCATTAGATGGGGTCCTTCTCGCTAAGCGGGTGGTTTGAGTGTGGTCCCTCGAACCTTCACCTCTTACCAACTCTCTCTCTCTCTCTCTCTCTCTCTCTCCCCTCTTCTTTTTCTCTTCTCCTTCTCTCTCTCTCCCTCTTCTTCTTCTTTTCTTCTTTCCTTCTCCTACTCTCTCTCTTGCTTATCTTCTTATTCTTCTCTTCCTCTTTTTCTACTCTCTCTCCCTCTCCTTCTCTTCTTCTTCTCCTCCTCTCTCCTTCCTCCTCTTCTTCTTTTCTCTTCTTCTCCTACTCTCCTTCTCTTCTTCTCTCTTCTCTTCTTCTCCTACTCTCTCTCTCTCTCCTTCTCCTCTTCTCTCCCTCTCCTCTTCCTCTTCTACCTCTTTTCCTCCTCTTCTCCTTCTTCTCTTCTTCTTTTTCTTCTCCCTTCTCTCTCTCCTTCTCTCCCTCTCCTCTTCCTCTTCTACCTCTTCTCCTTCTCTCCCTCTTCTTCTCTTCTCTCTCCCTCTCCTTCTTCTCTCCTTCTATTCTCTCCCTCTTACTACTCTTCTCTCTCTCCCTCCTTCTTCCTCTTCTTCTTCTCTTCTTCTTCTCTTCTTCTCTCCCTCTCTCCCTCTTCTCTCTCTTTCCACTTCCTCACCTTCTTTTTCTCCTTGACACGTCCAAGGCGCAATTCACGAGGCAGAGGAGGGTCTGCCTGCTGTCACTAGGGGGGAGGAATCAAACAGAAGGCCCAAAGGAGGTGGGCGCAGCTACTGCACGAGCGAGGAGGGGGGAGAGTCACTGATGAGAGCCCCAGGGCTGCGCAGCCGACAAAGGGAGAGGGTGAAGTAGCAGGGAGGGGGGCACTCTCTCTATCGACGAGGAGGGGGAGAGTGCTCCTTTTATAGGAGGGGAAGGAGGTGGGTGGCATGGCCACCCCTCCCACCTGGGGGGCTACATGACCCCACTTACACCACATCACTCCCTCTCTCTCTCTCCCCGACGTGCTGTCGGTGGGGAGAGAGAGGGGGAGTTAAAACAATTTAAACTAACAATAATTTTTTTAAAAAAATTAAGGGGGGGGCACAGGCATGTTACATAAAGTGTCAGATCCGCTTCTCTTGGAGAAAGAGCTGAAGGGGGAGTGCATCATTTTTGAAGCAAAGAAATAACTTATATTTTCATCGGAAGCTGGCCCCTCCTCTCCACCAATGAAAAAGCCAAGGAACAATTGAGAGTTCTTGTTGGCTATCGACTTTTTGTATCTACCATCACTAACAGCCATCACATGTATTTTTCTTGATGAATATAAGGTACTTTACTTTGTCCCTACAAATAAATATTTAATAAATAAATGTGTGGTTCATATAAGTGTGATGATAATGTGTGGTACATGAATGACGCATTCGCATACGTTAACATAATTCAACGCATAGTACTGCACTTGCGATTGTGCAAGTGTGACGATAATGTGTGGTACGTGAATGATGCATCCGCATATATTAACATAATTCAACGCGTAGTACTGCACTTGTGATTGTGCATAAGCAATAACGCAATTTGTATCCATGTGTATTATTACTTTTGATACGTTCATACGTTAAACAAAAATTAAGAGTCATGTGTTTCAAGAAACAAAATAAAACACCTTTACTCAATTATTTGAATTTAGTACACATTGCATGAGATATTATGTATATATAAATAAATATTCCAATGTGACAGAGTATACAAAACTTTTTGGCCTTCCAAGATGTTATCGCACTGTAACACTCATTACAAACCTTGCATCATTAATCTAGTAAACTATGGCGGAGTCCCCTTGCCATGTCGAAGCCAAATGATAAAGTTCATGTCTTTATCTATGATTGTGAAACGCTTTGCATGGATGGCCACAAGCTATGTATCATCGCGAACAAGTCGATGAGAAACCCCTCTACAACTGTTTGTAGGGCCTCCATAGCTATAGCATTCCACCTTCCTGCTGGTGGGCCATCCCGCACTCGTGCCCAAAATCTTCCCATCCCTTTCAGCTCCAAGTCTTGCATGACCTCTCGAACAACCTTATGAAAAGAACTTTTTGGGATGAGAAGCTCGTATCCGTGTTGGATTCTCCTTATCTCTCGAAGGGTGACAGTGCCCGGTTTCCATCTCCTCTTCTTTTGTGGTGGTCCTTGTGCTCTATGGGGAGCACTTGTTGCTGCACTAGAGGAGGCCCCACCTTGTGCTCCAAGTGGCGGGCCTTGGTGTGATGTCTTCCTAGGGTCAAAATGACAACATGCTTGCTTGGTGTGTGCCATGCAAGCTCAAGGAGGGCAAGACAGAGAAGAGACAGAGGTTGGGGATGTGAAAATGGCGGAAGAAAAGAAATGAAGATGTGAAAATAAGAAGAAGAATGAACTTTTAACCCATTTAAATCCCAAAACCGGGTTAAGGCAGCTTCATATGCATTGTCCATCATGTGATCGTAAATCCATAACCTTTTATCGAAATGCGACGAAACTTCACATGCGCATTCGTTAGGTGGCCAAGAGAAAAAAGTGCCTGCAGACCCCTGGTCCGAAGTCTGGCGTCTAGAGCCACTTTCCACCCCAGACGCTAGACTTCAGACAAGGGGTCTGCAGGCACTTTTTTAAAAAAAGGAAAAAATTGGGCTCTTGGCCACCTAACGAGTGCACGTGTGAAGTTTCATGGCATTCCGATATAGTATAGTATTTTAAAAATTATCCCACACCAAAATTATGGATGGATTGATAATTGAAAAATCAACATTGTGACTACTGGCCCTTAGAAACTTCGCACCACATAGACTATACAGAGGCATTAGGAGTAAAGTCTACAAAAAGAAATAGCAAATTTTTGTATGTTACTCCTATTGAAATTGACATTGCTAACAAAAACTATAAGTAAGAATTGAAAATACAGCGAAGATGCACAGTCAAAGTTGAGAGTGAAGGACAAGTGTAAAATTTTAATTCATATTTTAAGGGTGCATACAATAGTTTTACACTTGGACATAAGCATATGTCCAATGCACAAGGATAACACTATGCCAAAAAAGATAACATTACAAACTATGTTCATTCCATTGGAACGAATGCATCCTTCACTGCTTGAAGATTTCTTACAAGTTGGAAGTCCTTGGGAGTTACAGTGATGTGCTTCGCATGGTATTGCACAACGTTGAGCATCAATCATCAAGTCAACTAAAAAGGCCTCTGCAGCACACTGTAGAGCATGAAGACATTATTTTGTGAAGCAATCAAGTCTATCCTGACCTTGTGACAAAAACCACCTCTTGCTTTCTGTGCAGTAGAGGTCTTGCACAATCTCGCGAACAAGTCTTGAGAAGCTCGCCTTCAGAATGATAAGATCAAAAGAGCATTGATACCTTCTAATTTCTCTCAAGGCCACTGTACTTGGCTTCCACTTGCGTTTCTTGTGGAGATAGTGAGGAAGACACTTGTGAGGGCAGCTTGAGGAAGGTGGATTAGGTTGAGAAGGGGGTGCATCTGACCTAGTAGATGCTCCAAGGGGCTAAACACGATATGGGGCTCTGAGTGGAAGCTTATTTGCAACTACCTTAGACCTAGCCATCTTTCCTACACAAGAGATGTGAGAACTCAATGAATAAGATAGAAAGTGAAACCCTCTTTTATATAACCCTAAACTATGAGACTCATTCACATAGATGCATACTCTCTCTTTCTCTCTTAAACTATGAATTCCATTCACATTGACTCACATTGTTCATCTTACTATCTTAGCTCTCTTTGAACCCATTTTCTACCTTGTCGAAGCCTTGTTTCTAACCACTTGGCATGGTTTTCTTTGGCACTTGAGGCTTCATAGCGCACTCTTTTAGTGACATGACGTGATTCCATCATGTCTGCGATTCGTCAGTACTTTCATTTGCTCTCTTTTGTGAGAGTTTAGCTTCATCCACTACTATAATCCGATACCACCAAGATAGCAATTGAATCATTGGATTGCTACCATTCACCCCTCCACCATGATCAATTTTTCTTTGGTATGCACCATGCGCTATCCAATGTGAATTTTCCATCCCTTTTGTGGACCAAATTTTGATGCTTCCCTTTTCTGCAAAGTATGATGGCCCATGTGCCTCAAGGATATGCTACAAAGACACATATCACACATGAGTAAAACTATGCTCAATAGTTTATATAATTCATATAATTTTAAAATATTAACTTAGTACGCACCATGTAATGTGTGATAGAGCTTTTGCCCCATGCTTCCACCATGTTTTCATAGAAGCTATGCACAACATTGATAAATTCTTGCTTATATTCATTGTTAAACACCATCTTGCAAGGTAAGGGAGCCAATTTGTTAAGACTTATCCAAACCTTAGCTTTGGCCAATCTTGTTTTTCCTCCATTACTTCGATCATGAACTACAAAATGTAACTTGCTGCCTACGAACCATGACATTCCCTTCCTCATTGATGGGTATTGAGAGAAACTTCCTAACCTTTGCTCCTCCAAAGCAAGGATTTTTTGGCAAGTTATCAGATTTTCCTAATCTCTTCTCATCTTTTTCAATAGTCACTTGATGCTTGTGTAGCCCAATTTCTAATAGCACTCGCTCCACATTCCTACACGTTGCAATGGCTTCTTTTTCTGGTTGCATCCTATAAGCAAAGCAAATGTATTCATATACAAGTTTCTCCATGATTTTGACAAAAACATGCAATGAAAAAATGTGAATATGATCCGAGGGAATGTTGAAGATGGGCTTCCAAGTGGGATCTTCTCTATTACACACGTCGGTGCAGCACTTGTCACCTTTCGCCAGTTCTTCTTTCTGTCCTTTCCTTCCACCTTCTCTGTCAAGCAATATAGGCATGGATTCTTTGTATTTGCACCATTGGAGATTCCACACATGCATTTTAAAGTTTTCAAGTCTCCTACAAGATACCATTCAACCAAGTATTGGCCATACCCTTCAACCAAGAGCATCTCACCATGTACTGATGATCGATGATGCTTGGAATGCTTGTGTGCATAAAGAATTGCTATAGCACCTCAAATGTTTCCTTAGGAACTTCAAATTCAGCGAGCCACCACATATGGCGCTTAGATTGAACACTAAAGTTCCTTTGGTTGTTCTTGTCGAATTGTAAAGCTCTATTCATTAGAGTTACACTAACTGTTTCAAGCTTTACTCCTTTGACAACCTCAATTTCATCTATTTTTATAACAAACTACAATTTACCATTACATTCCTCAATAGACATATTGTAGTGTATTACCATTGCCGACTACACCTTATTCAAATCTAAATAGTAATTGTTGAGTTCGGTGAACTTCACCTCATATGCATTTTGGGTCCCAACCTTCAGTGTTTCCACACATTAAACATGCATGGGATCTCCTATCAGCTCCAAAACCTTTGTATTAAGTTGCCATCGGGCCTCTATTAGCTTTGAAGGTTGAGGAAGAGGCACGATTCTATTTCTCTTCAGCACAAGACCAAACCCAGCCTTCACACCTTTGAATATCTTTGAGTAAGTCGTTATGCTAATGCTGGCCCTATCACAAATAGATTGTGCATCCACAGCTAAGAACTCATTTGACACATCTTTTAATGTGCACTCAATCACCTTTTCCTTCACAGCCTTAAACTTAGGATTGCTCAAAGCGTTTTCCAATGTACTTTCCTTTAGCAATCTACTAATACACGATCCAACCTCACCCTCACCCATGTTCTCTTTCTGAGCTACCTTACATGCTTTGATACGTCACTTCCACTGGCCATTATTCACAATTAACTCATTGATTGGCTTCTTCTTTCGTTTGTGCTCCTATGTTAGCTTGTTGGTTGATCTTTCTCAAGTTGTCCAATTGTGCCTTTGCCTCCTCATATGAGATACCAATGTCATGGATAGTGTACTGTATTGAAATAATTTGATTGTTTTGTTGAATTATAGTGCCATTCAGCTGTACCACTTGTCCTATGAGCTGTTGTATATGATCATGGCAATTTTTTATGGTTGCTTGGCAAGTTGTAAATACTTTGAACGCCTGATCATTGAGCTGCCTAGTATAACCAAGTAACCCATTTTCACCCTCGCACACATACTTTAGCAAATTTGTGATTCCTGAGAAAGTTGGAGGTCTATTGTTGAAGGGGTCAATTGGGTACATTCCCCCATCAACCCACAAATCCACATGTTTCAATCCCATTTGCCTGTAACTCTGTAAAACCTGAGGGTTGACACTGGTACGCAGGGCTCTTTTGAATAATGGGTCATATTCAATCTCTACCTCAATATGCAGCTCCTTCTTTCGTGTATTCATTTTACTATTATTAGAAACGGGGAGTCTACTTGGTTGTCACAAGAGGTAGAGTGGAGATGCACAGAGAGGCACACAAAGGTGCCAAGGGAAAGGATGGTGTAAGTAATTCACTATGTTAATGAAGGTTGCATAAACATAGAGAAGAGGTTACAATAGAGCCATAAGAGAGTATAGATATGGGGGGAAATAGCTCAAAGGGTAGGGATGTCCAAGACTTTTTGTATTTTAGATATTTCTATTTTGCCTCCAAAAACATCTCCAAAAAACACGAAATTTGACCAGTTGGTTTGTTTTTTGACCAAAAGCTAAGATATAAAAAATGCCCAAAATATCTTAAACAGAACTTCCAAAATTTCATTTTCTTTGTTCTCGATTAAAAAATCAATTACCTCGTATCTACTAATCATTTTGCATTGAAAACGAAGTACCACACTCCCGTAAACTAACTCCTTTTCTAATATAAAATTTGGTTGAAAAGGACTTCTTGAATGAGGAGAGAGAAGGAATCTGAGTATATCTTTGTAGATAATATAAAAAAGGAAAAATGAGATTGCAAAAGTGGAGAGAGAGGAGGATTATTTTACTATTCTTCTCTCCTCTTTTCCTTGTTTTAAGGAGGAGGGAGTGCTAAAAGGCCCATTTGTGAGTTCATTTTTTTCCTAATGCTATCCCCCATCTTGATTTAGTTTGCAAAATCCCTCATCTAGCTTTTCAACATCATGTGAAGCTCTAGAGTTGTATATGCAAAAGGTATCCATATACACATGCAAGGATTTCCCAATTAAATGAGCAAATACCCAATTAACCCATCTTTAAAGGCTAGCATATGAATTCATCAAACAAAAAGGCATTACCCTTTAATAGAAACATCCCCAAGGAGTAATGAACTTTGTTTTTTTTTTAATTCTCCTCTACTATTTTGATTTGGAAATATCCAAAATACCCATCACACACATTATAGAGCTTATGACTTGCTAATTGATCCAAAATCTCATCCTAAACTGGAACAGGATAGTAGTCCCTTTTGGTCACAACATTAAGAGGCTTAAAATCAACGCATACTCTTCATTTTCCATTCTTCTTTGGTCTGATTACAATAGGAGATACCCATTCTACATCGTCAATAGGGTAAATGAACCTTGCATCCAACAATTTTTAAACTTTAGCTCTAAGTACATTTTATTGAATTGTACAAAGTTTTCTTAGCTTCTAAGCTACTGGTTTACATCCTTCTTTCAATTTGATGTGATGCACAATGTTATTGGTACCCCTAAACTATTAATACTCAACAACAAATAGCTTTGGATTTTTTGAAAGATGGCTGAATATTTAGCTCTTTCATCATTAGTCAAGTCATTTCCCAGCATTACTCAAGTCATTTCTCAACATGTTCATCAAGTTAGGTAGCCTAGCATGTTTCATCAACTTAGGTAGCCCAACATTCATTTTTTGTTGTTGTGTTACGCATTTCTTGTGCAAGATTTTATATTTTTGTCTCTTGTTTTGGTCCTCCAATTGACAATCCAAAGAAATCAATGTCTCTAAAAAGTAAACTAGCTTCATATTCACTATGCTAGAGCATTCTAAATCACTGGTCTCATCTCTTTCAGTATCACTTTCATATCCATCTTGAATGAGAAAATATATTTTCATATAAAAAATCACTCTCTTATGCTTGGGGCAGTCTTTGTCAAGGAGTGGACTAGAGAGGAAGAAAGAGAAGAGAGAGACTATAGAAGAGAGAGAAGACAAGGTGCAGAAGAGAGAGAAAGAGAGTGATGAGGAGAGAGAAATACTAGGAAAGGAGGGAGAAAGATAGAAAGAGAGAGAAGGCAGCCATGAAAGCTGAGAAAGAGAGAAGGTGAATGAGACTTGTATAATAATAATGATGTGCAAAAATCAAGTCCCTTACACCTTTTATACTGGCTAGTATAGCTGGTATTTTATCCTCATTATTTTATTTCCCCTTTCTTACATTCTATCCTCACATTAAGGTTTTTGCCCTCAAAAATAAGTTGGGTTCTTATTACAAAAAGATAATGAAGGAGCAACAAACCAGAGTACTACTCTGCTAATACAGACATTACAAGGGTTCTTATTACAAAAAGATAAGGAAGGAGCAACAAACCAGAGTACTACTCTACTACAGACATTACAAGGGTTATCCAATGGAATGGCAGGTAATTGTTGATGTATAAAGGGTCATTGATCAAGTATGATATATAGGTATGATTTAAATCTTGACCCATATTCTCTAAGAAGATGAAGGCTGCAAGCAGTGGATAGCATGTTGTCTACAACAAGACCTTGCTATAGTAAATATGAGATAAATTTTTGTAGAGAACTCTGATCAAGGTGTGCTACACATCAAAATGGAGCTCTTGGTAAGTGCTTTCAATCCATGTAGTTTGGGTTTGGCTATTTAGAGTTCAGAGTGAAATATGGTGTGAAACAATGAGTTGTGGCAATCTTCCTTGCACTAAAATATAGCCATAGATGACCAATCTTTATCCAAAACAGCCTACCAATGAGAAAAAAAATTCCCACAAGATGGATGATGGTCTAAATGAGGTCCCTAGGCAATCCATTAACCTCTTGGAAGGTATTCCATCATAACGATTATCCAAGAGAAGAGAATGGCCATCAACCACATAGTCCAATCCACCTAGATCAATTGGATACAATGAAGTATCTCCATAGTCAAGTCCATAATGACATCCATAATCTCCCAGATCATAGGGAAGCACAATGCCATCTTCATCTTCATGTATACCTAAATCATGTGTTACATCATCATCAGACATATCAGACATATACCAATCATTGTAACCATGATCAAGGAACTCATTATAAAATGTGTTCAATGGCTCTTGTAATCCTTGATTAAGTATAAAATGATGCTCAGGAAGATCATCATGAGATTTCTCCAAGAGTCTAAAACCTTCAGCATAACCATCTACATCTGTGAGTGCCTCATGTGATTCTTCAACTAATATGTCATCAACGTGTACATCTTGCTCTTCATTGTTCCCTTCTTGTACATCTTCTTGGTTATTGTCTTCTTCTTGTTCATCTTCTTGTTGACCATTATCCCCTCCTTGTTGTTCAAATTGCTCATTGCTATCTTCTCCCTCATCAACAACTTGAAAAGAATCATGAGGTATAAATTGATTGGGATATAGGATACCATGGTGGTTATCAACTTGCTAACGATCAAAGCTAAAAGAGTACGGATAAGCATGACCATTATCATCACATCCATAAGAACTAGGTTGCTGAATCAAGGAAGGTTCACATGTATAATCATGACTATGTTGCTGAAAAGATGGATGCTCAAAAGCATAAGCATGTTGCCCATAATAGCCATTGTGTTGCCAAGGTTTAGTGGAATGATACTCTGCATTATGACATGGTACATCATATTTGTAAGCACTAACATGTTGTCCAGATATACTTGCATACTGCTCATGTACATTTTCATGTTGTTATTGCCCATATTCATAAGATGTATGCAGATCATAGTATGTACCATCAGAATATCCATGTTGGCCATAAGCATAAGCATCAGGTGCATAATGCCCATGATAATACTCATCATGCTATTGATAATACCCATGGTGATGAAAATACATACTTGATTCAAGTCTTGCTCTATTTTCTCTGCCCCCCTTCACAAGAGCAATATATCGATCAATTAAAGCTCCAAGTTTATCAATATTAGCTTGTGTTTGAAGCCAACCTTGTTCAATAGAGTTGGAGCTACTAATCTCGCCATTGTAGTCAAGTTGCTTTCAAAATCTGAAAAAGCAAGCAAAACCAAAGATGACAGCAAGATCAATGTCTCAAGGTATGTTCAACAGTCCCAAATGTAGCACTAGAATTCGTCAACATAGAATTTGTCAACAACAACTAACCATCCATCCCACCTGAGACTAGATTGTTTCTTACAGCAAGGTCCTAGTTTTTCCTTCAACTCAAAACCGCTAGTGGGGTCTTATAATTAATTGTTGGCCTTCTAGCATCCATGTCCCCTTGCCGTGATGAGTTATTTTCATGAGTTGAATGTAGAAGAAGTCATGCATCTTGTTTTTGCAAAGGCTTGAAGCTTATGAGTGCAAGAACCTCTTATACTAAGGCTTGAAGTTTCATAATGCATTTTACAAGAATGTCCAATTCAAATCTATTATCTTCACAACCAAACAAGCTCTCCTCATACTGAAATTTTGTCACTGATCTAGTCTAGGCTAAGCATAAGCTTGGGAATAGGAATGCAGGATTTGGAAGCTTTGGTGGCATCTCATGTGTCGAAAACTTGACTCCTTAATGAGAGAAGCAGAAATAATGAGAGAGATCCATCATAGTTCATCTCATCTTGTTGATCTCATCCTATAATTCAGAATCTTCAACTACAAGTAGTTCACAAAGTGTATCTCCAAGGGTCTCATTATTCAAAGTAATTGGGATCCATCATAGTTAATCTCATCTTCTAATTTAGGTTTTGAATTGCAAGTAGATCACTGGCATGGGCTGTCATGCATCTTCTACTGGAAGACAGATTGAATGTACATATGTAGACCTTGAATCCTGCATTCCTACTCCAATTCTATTGTCTATTATTGGTTATGCAAATGCACCCCCTAATAGATTTTCTTCTTCAAAATTATGATCGGATTGGACATGCCAAGGCAATGGATTATGACAGCTTTGTAGAGTGTGGCCTTATTGTCAAGGGATTAATTGAAAAGTTCAAGGAACAAGATACACATTTGAATGGGTATGCAACTATGGATTATCAAACCTTCATGCTTATGGTTCTCCCCTTCATAGCTGCATGATGTTTGTAAAAAACTTCTTTGCACAACATGAGTGTTAATGTAATTTGTTCAATGCTTTATAAAGATAAGAAAAACAATTACCAATGCAGCATCTGCAAAAGCACATTTGTGCTAGCACATCATCTATGTGGTGTGGCCACCACGGGCATAGACAACATTTGTCCTGAGTTGTACATGAATGTCAAATAAGCACCACTTCGTGCTCTGGGAAATTCCCTCTCTTGTTATTCATTTCATTAAACGGATGGGCTGGAGGCTGCGAGACTAAGGGCCATTGTAGATTGCAATAAAAACTTGTCTTTGAATCCTAATTGCATGAAAGCACAGAGTGTGAGGGCCTCTTTGTATGAAATGGTGAGTTTTTTTCAGAATGCCTGTTGGATTTGCAGCAATTGAAAATGATCTATGAAGCTACTCTTCAATATCAAATGTTGCCTAAGCCTCACTGGACTATGAGACAACATAACACCTTAGACATTGATTTACCAGGTGGTTTGGAGCACGTAAACACTAAAATTGCTTCTGCTAGGAGAAAATTAGCCAGTGGGTGGATGTCACCTTCATGCCCCATACAATCCTTGGCATGCCTTATGATTGCAAAATTGAGGATGTGGAAAAGGCGTACCTTCTCATCTCTCTTAAACACAAGCTAGAAAAAGCCTTGCAGTTCCTTGACCATTGCAATTTTGTGGATGGTAGGGATATAGACACTGTGAAGGAAGAAGCTAGAGCTTTTGCTATGAGGCTTTCTAATTTGATATGCAAAGCCTATACATAGCTTATGTCCTCCACTCTGGACTTGGATGGAGTGTAATAGCTCTTCCAACCAGGAGAAGGACTCCCCAACAACACACAAGTCCACTTCTGAGATTCAAGATTAGCATGTTACCTCTTGCACTTGAGACTGTTCAACACAGAAGATTAGGCATGCAAGCTATTTGTGGTTTGGATTGGGCCTTGGATAAGGAAAAATCCTTTCTTTAGCAGATTTCTCATTCCAACAAACTTTACTTGATCATCACAAGTGACTCAGTTTGCAGTGAAGTTTGAGAAAGTTAAAGACACACAAAATGGTCTTTTGAATGCTCCAAGACTGATGTCCACTCTCCAGTCTTCAATGATGCTTGTCTTCAATGTTGCATGCCATGTCTATCTTCAATGTTGCAGGTTTTCAATGCTGCCTGCTATGTCTGTATACCTGTGTACCTGAAGTTCTTGGATTTGTGTGGGTGAAAAGGGAAAACTAAACAAAATATGACCAACTGGATCAAGAACCTAAGAAGCTCTGATACCACTCATTAGGGAGTGGACTAGAGAGGAAGTAAGAGAAGAGAGAGAATATAGAAGAGAGAGAAGATGAGGTGCATAAGAGAGAGAAAGACTAGGAAATAAGAGAGAAAGATAGAAAGAGAGAGAAGGCAGCCACGAAAGCTGAGAAAGAAAGAAGATGAAGGAGACTTGTAATATAATAATGATGTGCAAAAATTAAGTCCCTTGCACCTTTTATACCAGCTAGTGTAGTTGGTATTTTATCCTCATTATTTTATTTCCCCTCTCTTACAGTCTTGATGTAGGAGAAAATTGTAGGATGGTTTAGACTTGTCTATTATGCTAGTCATCAAAGGTTGAGAGCAACAGAAAAGAATTATAACATAAGAGAGAGAGAAGCTTTGGGTATAATCTTTGCATTGCATAAGTTCCATCACTATTTGTGATATTTCATGTTGACCACCAAGATTTACTATATTTGAGTAATACACCATAGTTGATAGGGAGGTTAGCTCAATGGATGCTCTGTTGACAAGAAATATCCATGCATCCATAACATGTGTAATCTTTCACATTTGATAAACATACAACCCCCACATGCTTAGTTGTGGTCCTCCCTATTCTGATACTAACTAGGCCATGCCATTGTCTCCTCAAGGATGAACTCATTTGTAGCAATTGTCCATATGTAAAATCAGCCTCTTGACTTGTAAGATCCTCAAGTAGGTTGTAAGGAACTTGATTGCAACTCCCAAGAAAATTTCCCCATTTGAATTTTTCTTCTTTGTCTAGTCCACAACCTATTTTCCTTACTTCATTATTGCTATCCCTTGAGCTTTAGTTTCAATATCCCTCTCTCAAACTCTCATCAGCTAACATCCACATTTTCCCTATCATCAGACATATTGGTTTCAATTAGATTCATACCAGATGGGCTTTCATAAGGTTTTCTTTCCAATTGTTGCTTAGCAGGTTCTAGTTGTCGTCATTCCTATTGCAATCTCTCATTATGCCTAGCATTCCATTGTTGCATGGGATACATCTCCCCTCATGTTCTTCTTTAATATAGACAATTAGGGGCAACATGTCCTCTTTCCCTACAATTGAAGCATTCAAAGTTCTCCCACATGTTCTTGGGAGGTCCTCTAAATCCCAGTTGCAGCAAAGATTGCCTAGCTTGCAACATATTCATGTTTAATTTTAGATTTGCCAACTGTTCTCATAATTTATGAATTACATCATCATCAAGTTTCCGCTTACCTTATTGTATACCATTTTCAAGTCTTTCAAATACCCTGGCCAAATTTATAGCTTGCTATGCTGCATTTCCTATAGTGATATCAAACATGTTGGGCATTTGAATTATAGTTGCAAGAATATTTATTGATTGTTCTAACCTTATTTGCAACTCCCTTTTCTTTTGTTTAACTATTTTAAATGCATCCTCAAATGAATTAGGATCTTTTCTCTAATTTCAAGTGTGAGTAAAGAAATAAATTTATCATTTTTCAAGAATATGATTAGAGTTTGCTCCATGCCCCGTGTTATCTCTATCCATCTCTCTTAAAATCTCATAGAAAATTTAGACAATTCCTTATTATTTTCCTAAAACATTATTTCCAAATATTTCCACATACTCTCAGTTAAACTAGTTCTAACCTCATTCCGCATTGCTTTTGTCTCCTCATTCAATGAATCCCACCAAAGTCTTGCAAAACCTTCAAGTAACACATCAATTATTCGAAGTTTATTAGCATATTTGTATCTCTATGATCCTTGTAGGCCATCCATTCTAAATTCCTATTACACTTATTTGCATCCTCATTTTTAGTACCAGAAAAAGGTTCCTACCCAATCGCAACTATGCTTGAGTTTGTGTACAAGTTGGTTTCCAAACCTTACACTTCCCAATTGATATGATAGATCCTCAATGGGGGCACCAATCTATGGTAGGTGAATTGGGTGGTCAGCCTCTATCGACTCCCAAGACAACATCACAGGATAAAAGCTAAGAATCTCTCTTAATAAAGGTATTGTAACCAACACCACAAAAAGCAAAACAAGGTCCTTTGTATCACTTTCTTTCCATTGAGAGCTCAATCTAGCCTTTTAACAATTCAAATTTTTAGATTTTTATATTTCTATTTTTTTAGGAGCTATTAACCCACTACGGGGAACTACCATTGTGAAGTTGTGAGCACTAATGCAGAGATTGCATAGTTGCAAGTATCAAACTACCTCTTTTAACTCCAAACATGTATTTCAATGTGAAAAGGCATATATCTCAATATACTCTTCTTTGATAAAGCACTACAATGCTTCAAGACCAGCTACAGGGCTGCTGCTATGGAGTTGTAAGTATCGCTATGGAAACTATAGGGTTATAGGTAGCGAACTACCACTTCTAATTCTAGATTTGTATCCCAATGTAAAAATACATATATTTCAACATATTCTTCCTTGATAAAGTACCATAAAGCTTTAGAATTTGTAGAACTTCAAGAGATGAAAATTTTCAAACTATGAAAGTGTTAAACATAGCCATGCAAGAAATCCTTTCCAATCCCAAAAAAACCTACAAATTTATTACTTCCACCTCTGTAAATTCTTCAAATTCTCCCACTTACTCAAGTAGCAAATTCAGTCTTAATAATAGTACATAGCCTTTGTAACATATCAATCCCTCAACACTAAAATTTACGTTTCCCTTTTCTCATTGTTGATGAGAAACCTTTGGCATGTGATATACACCATCAATAACATAGAGGAAAACAACCTTCATGCTCTCTCACTAACAACAATACCTCAAACAAAAGACTGCACTCATTTTGTTTCCTACAATAGGAGAAAAGGAAAGAGAGGTTGAAGAAAATCCTCCCATGCATAGTCAAAGAATAGACAAATTGCCACAATTCCTTTCCATGACTCCATCTTTAGCACATCACCATCAAGCTTTGAACTCAATAAAAACTCAATCACCTATTGCAGGTTTTTTTTCTCCTGAAGCTATGTTTTTCACCCCCTTCTAACATCTCCCAAGTTTTTTCTATTTATTAAGGTTCATTTGCCAAGTGAAAAACATGCTACTAAACACTTAAAAATTCTACTCAATGTCAAAAATACCATAGTGGAACTGCAAATCCTACCAGTAAGACAACACTTTTTACAATAGGAATAGACTTTAGAACTAAGTAACAAAAACACATGGTAAGAATGTGAGTTACCACACTTAAGAACACCATCCATTAACACAACTCCTACTATGGATAAGCAGTGGAAAGTCATAGTAATTGCATTTACTTGTTCAATTTGTCTACATGTGATGACATGTCCATGGTTAAGCATTTTCATACACCAATGTAGCAAAGAAAAGCTTGTTTGCAAGCTTAAAAATAGTCTTTAAATTATACCACTAAAGCTGAGTATGTTGCATGCATAGAGTTATGGAAAGAAGCCATATGGCTTACTCATCTAGTGTGAGGGAAGCCACATGTATAACTTACAAGGCTTTCCCAGGGTTGGAGTAACGATAAAACCTCCAATTCTCAAACAAGAAACTATGTAGTAAGACATCACCTACAAAGAAACGTGCAAAGCATGGTAGTCTATAGAGCACATTTCAGTTGTACCTTATAGAGCATGACACAATCTAGTTCTTTTCTTCCTATGATCTAGTTAGAACTTGAAAGAAATCATGACAAAAAATAAATAAGTTGTAGAGTGTGATGAGCTTGATAAGTACTTGAGAACCATTTGGCAAACACATCTTTAGTTGAGACACGTTGCGTGAAGTATAAAAATAGATTGGATGTAACAAAGCCATAGAAACAAGGATAGAGAGAATGTGTTTGTCCTTCTACATGCACTACTCCAATGGAGAGAATGTGTTTGTCCTCCTCAAGCTATAATTTCCTTTGCTTGGACTCAAGTCTTTGAGTTCTTTAACTTCCTAAACTCTTAATCTCAAGTAAAAGCTCAAATTTATACTTATATATTTAGACTACCTGAATGGATAGCCACAATTTGCACCTTGTTATATTGTGATCCAAGTGGTAAAATATGCTGGACTAATTAATCCATGTGCAATACAAAGTTGTGCATGTGGTGTCCATATCCAAAATAATAGGTATAGTTTCCTCTAGGAGCCTACTAAGGTTAACCCACTATAGACATACAAAGCCCACATGCAAATAATCGGGCTAATTGTCACCAAGAGATCAAAGAAGCCAAGACTTCTTATGGGAGATCAAACCACACACTAATGCCTTGAGGTTTTGACCCACCATTTTTAGGAATGATCACGTATTAATTTAGTGACATTGATTCTTTTATATTATTAAGGGAAATCTTGGCATCACAAGTATAAAATTATCGATGATCTAATCAATGAGATTAGTATGTGTATCCTTTAAACATGTTAATAAATGACCTTTGTCTACAATCAAGTGTGCAAGATGTGCATAAAAGTTGTGTTTTAATACCTGGACAATTTACAGGTCCGTGATTTATCCATAATTATCATACCTATTTCAATATTTGGCTATGTGGCTTTGGCTCACTTCCTTCCAACAAAGTAGAATCTTTTACATGTCAAAGACATAGGAAAACTTGATAGGACCTTGAACCACTCAAGCATCCTTGAGATATCTCACTCACTCCACCTCTCATGAATGTGAGCATGCATGCATGCATGCACATGTGTAATGCACAAACTTGCATATACACATGCATACACACTCACACACTCGCTTGCTTGTTCCCTCACACTTATTTTCACTCTAACTTGGAATCTTTGAATTTCCTTCTAGTTGAATTTTCAACCTCTTTGTCTTCTTAAGGATTTGGGATTACTTCAAACAACATAGCTCTCTTCATCAAGAACCAATTGTTCAAACAATCACCTCTTCCTTTGGAGAGGCTTTTTCCATCCTCTTCTAAATTCATCATTTTCATGTGGTCTCAAAAAGTGTGCATACCTAACTTTAAGTTCTTCACTTGGAGTCCACTTTGCGTGCGACTAAGGTTAAGATAAAAACAATATTTAAAATGCAAATCTCTTACAAGGACCACCTTAATATGCTCAATTACCTAATAAAGATGGAGAAATAACATGTAAAATGCAACCCTCTTTTGAGGACCACCTGATTAGGTCTAATTACCCACCAATAAAGATGCTTGATGGTTGGCATTGAAGATCTCTTTCTCCTATTATGATTATTGGTTTAGTTGATTAAATAAGTAATTTGATTATTATATTTTGTGTATTTGTATTTATGATCCTTCACCACATGCTCGTGACTATGTGTGAGTACGTAGCACTCGTCATATTGTGCTAGGTGGACAATCAGAGAATTAATATGGTTCGTATTTTTGGTGGGAAATTTATTAGATTGGAGATTAAAGGAAATTATGATTTTTATATCGAAAGTGCTAATTCAATTTTGTGCAATTGGGTTAAACAATTTGTGGTTTAAGGATCAATTTCAATAACATTGGTATAAAAGCAAGGAAGTGACGAAAGGACCTGTCGATCACTATTAGTCATGGTTTCTCCATGAGCACAAGGATATCCCTCATCACTATCATTCCCCTCATCAAGAAATCTCCATTTTGTCTATTGTACAATCTTCTTGTCTAGTGGTCTATGGCTTCTAGCTTCTTTCTCCTATTTAATTTGGGCATGCACTTCTTTCTTTTGTCGAGGTAACATAATTCATATTCTCTCCTTCCTTACAAACAAGATGCTATCCTTATTTGTGCAAGCAAGAGGATTTTAGTTCTTTCAAGGAGGCCTTACAAAGGCTCCATAGTTATTATATATATTTTCAAAAAATATTGTAGATTGTATTGTCCTTCATCTCTTCATGGCTATTGTCTAAGCAAGAGTGGAGAGAGGGGTAACATTGAACCACTCAACCACATCTAACCAAGCATGTTAGCCACTAACGACTTGCCTACATAACCAGGTTGTTTACCAAGTAGGCAAACCACCACCTCCATAAATGTCTATAGTACGGCGGGGGGACATAATCTTTAAGCCTCCAACTCCCCAAACATCATTATTGATAGCCAGAGGGGGACCTCTAAACTAAGCCCTTCAAGGCTTAACTTTTAGCCTCATAAGGCATAATGAATATTATTTTCCCCTACCCAAAATTACTCTTCAATAGAATTGCTCTCCCATAACCTAATCGAAGTCACACATGTTCTACAAGAACTTGAACAATAACGAACCCAAGCATCCCAAGATAAGTATGATCACATCGCACACATCCTTCATAGTGTCTTTGATGCATAACAAGCCCAAGAGGAGGAAAGAATCAACCATAAATCCTTTTCAATTTACAAAATTTGATGGCAAAAAATTTTAAAAAATCTTTTTGTCATGGCTTAACTATCAATTTGATGACCATTTTCCTAAAGAATCCTTCGCTAAATAGAATAATATTAAATGTGCTACTAACTTCCTCTTCGATAAAGCTTCTCTATGGTGAAATATTATCCACCATAATGCAAATATATCAACTAGTTGGGATGATTTTCAATACTGGGTAAACGAAGCATTACTACCACCGCAATTCCATTTTACATGCTAGCCACAACTAGGCAAATCTCTCATGGCAAGATGGAGACTAGCCACATACACTAATAGTGTCTACTTCATTTGCACGTGTTGGAAGAAGCTGTTGAGGATACACTCCAAGGAAAGTATAAAGATGGCTTGTTGCCATGAGTTCAAGAAAAATTAAATACCCTTCAACCTTCTTTGCTCTACAAATCTATCACTTATGCATTTTTACCTGATGGATTTGAAGTATAATATAACTAAATGTGTATTGAAGTGCATTGTTTGTCAAGCCATTAAACATAATCATGGAAAATCCTATGGTTTTCTTATACTTTGCCTGTATCTAATGGACCATGGTAACAAATCTCCATAGATTTTATTTCATAAGTACCTTAGCTACAACGCCACGATGGTTTTAGGCAAAAATGATAATCCATGGGTTCAAGCTAAGGTGAAGCATCACCTTTCCTAGAGTAGCGCAAACCAACTTGAGCCCATCAAAAGTGACTACGAAGTTTGAACCAATGCTTGTGCCACAATGGAGACAAGGGTTTTAATTGCAAAGGCTTTGTAGCTCAAGCAATCCTACCAACTGATGTTCACCCATGATATGTGAATATACAATCCAATGCTTCAAGAGGATTATCTAGGGCTGCATACCATCCATCCTTCTTATCAACCCAACAATTAAGCCTAGAGCTTTAGTAACTAATGACTAAATGTTGGCACCACTACTAGTCTCTTACTTATTGAGATGGTATCCCCTACAATTCATGGGACCACTTTGGAGCTCTTGCTTGTCCATAGAAACTTCCCAAAAAGCTGCTCAACCCTTACAAGATAGAACTCTTGCTCAATGCAAGCAACGAGGATAAGCACACTATTGTAGAGGTGAGGAGGGATTTCAAAATTGTCAAACTACTTACAAGGGGGCATCCCACCCCTTTGTTGACCTTGAACATTAGTTTGTCAAGGTACCACTTAATTCCTACTTGGTGAGGTCGACCCCTATGGGACACCTAAATCCTTGACACTCTCCAAGCTTCACTATCTTGAAAGTCTAAGCTTAAACCCTAAATACTTGACACACTCCAAGCTTCACTAACTTAAGCAACCACTGCTCAAACTCCTTCCACAAGAGGTGCAAGAGTTGGTTGATTTTTGAGGCAAAGAGGTCAACAAACTTCGCAGAGATATCCATGAGTGCATCCAAGGACTTATACACAACCACCAAAGCAAGTTGTTAAATTGTTCATCGATTCCATTTTTTCTCATCATGTTCTCAATATGATTCTTTTTCATCAAAATGGTTATTTTTACTATCAATTTTTTGTTATACTTTCTCAATATCTAAGTGCAAAAATGGACTTCACGCTTTATTTTCACCCCAAGAGCAATGGACAAGCCCAAAAAAAACCCTATTAGTATATCGAGGCTTTTCTTTTGTATACTATATTGAGGCTATAATATAGCTCATTGATGTTGTAATCAAGAGATTTAGGTCCTTGCAAAGTGCTCTTTTTTTTTTTGGGAGTAAATCGCTAATAGAATAGTTTCAATTTTAAGTTTTGAGTCCACGAAAATTCAAGTTTTTTATTTGTCGGATATGCGACTTTAGGCATCTTGTTTTTGTTCCTACCTCATCATAACTAGCATGTCAGCACTAAAAACTGTGTCTCTAAGTATCAGCGTGGGAACCTCAACTTGAATATGAGTATGTAAACATTTTACCCAACGTATAATCATGATCACCTTAAGACTTGCCATTTTTACAAGGTCTTCGACGAATTTTACAACGCGGTTGACATTGAAGCTTAGGTGTTCAGACAATAGCAAAACAAGCAGCCTGATACGCATTCAGCGCCCGCGTCTAGGCCTATTAAGACAACGAATTAAACGACCAAAAGTCGACCAACCATAAAAAGGAAAACTGAAGAGAGACAAAGCAGAACATCAAAAAACTTGCTTCAAAATTCCCAGCTATTTTAGCTGCGAAATGGTGATACCCCCAAGGTCTTCGTTCCTAGCTTTCTACGTTTTTTTTTGTAATGAGAAACCGTGCTACGTAAACACTATATTGCTGTGAACTACGATTTTTCTCGTCTTTCTTTTCATGAACCTACTGGCGGTTCCTCCACAATAGGGGCCTCCATCTCTCCTGTCATACTGAGAACGGTGCCAAGAGCCCATACAAAGCCATATGGATCCATAATCTTAGCATGGCCACCTTCCAGGGGCTGCAATGGCTTAGCTCCTGCCTCGATAGCCTGCCCATACGCTTCTTGGAGCTTGTCTGTGATCAGATTGAACATAGCACTAGTACCGTTGAGAGAAGATGGCGACTTCACACTGCAAGGGGAAAAGGAGAGAGAAATGTCAGGATCTAGTAAAGCATATCGCATCAAAGAGCAGACAAGACCAAAATGCTCATCAAAATGCAAAAAGAAAAGGCGAGACCCCTACAGGCAAGCATTGTAGAGCGAGAAGCATTTCCTGAAAATCACTTGAAAATTTGGAATACAACGTTATAGTTTGCCCCAGTAAAGACGACATTCGAGCAATTTAGTAAAGGTCCCCCATTTCAGCGATAGAATCCCTGAAGTACAGTGATTAGCCATCCAAAGTTGAAGGGAGACCTATGCTCTCACTACAGGAAAAACCTGGAGAAACGTGTTGTTACTTGCGGTGACACAAAAAAACAAAAATTTACCGTGGCAATGGTGAGAGAGAACTCAGACAGACACATAAGACACGGGGGGGGAGAGAGAGCAAAAGAAACCTATATAAAGGGACACAAAGGGCCAAACCAAGCGAGTGCAAAGGAAAATATATACATACTTCATCGATGTACAGTCTTCGGCTTCGTCGCAGAGCATGATTTCGACTCCGCCGAACTGGAGATGAGCATGGAGGACGAAAGGCTGCTCCTGCTCGGCCTTCCGCTTGGAATACGTGGTCTTGGCCACCTCCACAGCTCCGAAAGCTCGCTTGTAGAAGGCTATGGCGTCGACGGCCACGGGAGCCTTCACCACCAGGTGAGGCACGCAGACGCCGTAGCCAGGATAGCGGCCAGCAGCTGCAGCAGTTACAGCCTCCTCGTGGTGCCCATTGATCTTGAGAGAGAGCTCGGGAGCGGCCATGAAGAAGAAGAAGAAGGAAGTAAAAACCTTACGGCGATGGCCAAATGCAGCTCCTCTCTCTCTCTCTCTCTCTCTCTCTCGTGAGAAAAAATGAAGGCGCGACCGCACAGAGAGAGAAGTAAACTGGTTGGTGGCTTTCTTGGCTTGTTAATTTTCGTAACACTTCTTCACACACAGTCCTATGTAGGAAGGCACTTTCACACAAAGCTTACGGACGTCACACTCTCACATCCTTAGAGGACATGTCACATATCACAAGCCTTGGAGAACATGTCACATGTCACTATAATGAGTTACATGACATTAGAGGAATTTCCCATGGAGATTTCGACAAGGGACATGAAATGGGCACGAAAGTTTCAAATACACAACGCAAAGTTTGGAAACACCCTCCCACATTGTTAATGATAACTAGGACTAGGATGCCCGATGCAACCAATGATGTGTTTATGGGAGCAATAAAAGGAGGAACTTAGAAAAGTCCATGACGTCCTATCATAGGTGATGAGGGTAAAACTATCATGCTTGGTTCTTAACTTTTATTATTTAGAGCCTCTTCTCATGTGGAGTTTCACAAAGGAATCCCACATAAAAAGTAATTGGGACATTGATATTCCCACACTGTATCAAGCTATATTGCGAAATGTGAGGACGCATTATTCCTTTTAATTGAACTTTACCAAAGAAGCAACAGTTTACTGTAGATGGTAAAAAGAAGCAATGATCCCTTCTTAAAAAGAACCTTGAAACACTCAAATAGAGTTCTTGAAAAGATGTGGGCCTTTAGCTCCACTTCTACTCGATGGCGTAGGGCTATTGCTCCTTCACCTATTCTACAATAGTACATGATTACTATGGTGGTGCTCGCTTGCCTTCTTTGCATTATTGCACGAAAATTGTAGTGCTATTGGATGGCCTACAGTAGAGGTCAAAGGCATAGGGTTTAGGCGACACGATCAAGGCCTACAGTAGTACTCCATGCCATAGGATCCCCACTGCAATGGTACTCCAAGCCACAAATTCATTGCCACCTACTGCACCTACATAGTCAATGTTTGTATGCCACCCACTGCCACAAGTACTTTCTAGTTATTGTTAAATCTTCATTGTACTTTCTAGCTATTTCACTAATAAACTTTAGTAATATGAATGTGTTCTCATGAAAAAAACTATTAGGTAAGTTGTGAACTAGAAATCTTTGGTGTGATTAAGTGCTCTATGTGCACCATAATGTTCTCTATGCAATCATTTGTGTGATTAAGTGCTCTCTATGCAATGCCTGCAATCTTTTGTCTAATTAAATATATATTGCTCTTTGTAATTTTTGTGATATTAAGTGCTTTATGTGCACCATAAAGTTGATGATGCAAAGTGAAGGTAATGACCTCTGCATTGTGTTTATAATGTTGCTAGATTTTCACATGATTTTTTCTGCTTTGAGTGCGCCATAAAGTTGTCAATGCTAAGTAAAGATACTCTTATGTGCATGACTTTGTGCATTTGGTACACCATGAAGATGTTAATACCAAGTAAAAGTACTATACTATACATTGATATCAATGTGATTTAATGATTTAAGTTCATCCATAATGTTTGCAATGCAAACCGAAATACTATTAGAAGCACTATATTGTTTGTAAAATGTTTCTATGGTTAAGAATATACAATCATATCATAATTTTCCTATGCAATTTAGAAGCAATTTAATGGTTCTACATTGAGTCTAATGTCAAAAGCCCCTTTGCAAACTAAGCTTTAAGTGCAATGATATGTGGTAAATGCAAACTAATTTACTTTGAATTTTCTAATAACACTCCACATCATCTAGTGCTTTAGTTGCACCATAATGTTCATATGTGAATCACAAAGGTGCTATGATGTTTGTCAAATGATCCTACTATTGTCGACAAGCCATAGCCTAATTGGTAGAGGTGTGTGGGTGTGTTACAATTGGACATGAGATTGATACCTCCCATTTGTAGCACCACAGCCTTTGAGGCACTTGCCATCCTTTAGGATGATGACCAGGTAAAATCATGTAATAATATATAGCCCTTTGACAAGAACGCATTACAAATGATCCTACTAGTTTGAATAAAGAAAAAGACTATATTGTTTTATAAATACAATATGGAAGCAATAAGTTGTTTGTAAACCAAGTTGAATCCCAAAAGACCCATTACAAAACATGCTTTGAGTGCAACATAATGTGTTCAATGCAAATAACAATCACTTTGAAGTTTCCAAAAACACTTTTCATGTGATTTTGAGGTCTTTTTGTTGGGGGTTAAAGGCCACATGTGCCTAGCCACCTACATTTACTTGTACTTACTGCCCACACACTTGTACATTGCAGGTAGCGACCACTCGTCTGACCACTTTATTCTTTATTTTTTTACATGACAAAGGGAAGACAGGTCACACATTGACTGTTGGAGTTCCCATACACAGTCTTGTTCTCTCTTGCTTGAACCTCCATAACTCACTTCCACTTGTGTTTCCACTCTTGCTCCACCTTTCAACTAGTATCGAAGCATTCAAGGAGCTTCTTTAGCATTAGTTTTAGTCAAGGAAGAAGAGCTTGCCTGACATTTTCATGGTTGCCATAACCCTACACTCCCAAGGTATGCATTGACCTTTAATTTGCTCCAACTAGTTCCAGGGTTGTGTGAGTGCCCCATTGTGGCCATTTGCCTTAGCCTAGTTAGTAGCAAATCATGTGATTGTATCTGTTGAGAATAGCCACAAACCGACCTCTTCCAAGTCACCTCCAACTCTCATGCTTTGGTATCTAATGCTTGAACAAATACTTGGGCATACTCCCCGACATTGAGGGCTTGCATTTTGGTCACACATTGAGGTTGAGTAGATCCACCATTGACTGTGATTTCGAATAGATTTGTTGTAATACCCTATGGGCAACATGTATTTAAATGTGTATGGCTCATTTAAAGCTCAAATAGCTCAGCATTTGAAGGGTTCTTTGCTATAGCAAAGTTAGGACAATAAACATTCCCCATGAATTTCTATGTATTGAATGCCTATATGTTGTTTGGCCATGCTACATGGTTATGTTGATAGATAACATTGATGTTTATGCCCATATATACTTATGTTGGGCTCTATGTCTTGGATTTGAGCTATGTCGGTTGCATTTGGGTAGTGCTGATTTGCTTCCCTAATTTCCATTTGTGGGCTTTAACACATATTGTATGTATATGCTTCTAGATGTATATATAGTGTAGACTCTCTTATACTTTCTTGGTTTATGCATATACTAATCATTGCAGAGGTTTATGACTATGGGCTAATTTTCCTTTGATTTGGGCACATTGTACCTCTTATTGTTAGTGGTAGTTACATGCTTGGCATGCATATTGGTATACATCTATGTATCTAACACCTTGGATGTTTTGATAATCTTTGGTACTCAGTGGTATATGCTCTAACTTTATGTTGCTAGTTGCATTGCATATCCTAGTTGCTACCCAAATTTTCCTAGTAGTGGGAGCTTACTCTTTTGCATATTTTCCTACAATTATATGTTGATTTACTATAGTTTTATGGATAGCCATGCTAAAAATTAGTTTTCAACAGTTTCTTTGAGAGCATGCACTTGTATTCAACACTCTAACGCTTCTTACTTGTGGACAATAGTGTATTAGCTCAATCTTCCCCCCTATTGCATGCTTTTTGGCTTAGTTTTGGGGATGATTTGTTGTTATTCAAGCACTTGGTATTTTCTTTTTTTGGTAGACATAATGGCAAGTGCTTCAAATGTTTCTAATGAAAGTGCTATCTTCAACATAGAGAAGTTGGATGGCATTGACTGCCAGTATTGGAAGGCACAGATTTGGTAGATATTGGTTCAAAAGAAGCAAGTCAAGCTATTCAAAGTAGAGAAAATAAAGTCAAAACTTTATGATACAAATGATTGGAAAGAGCTTGATGAGCTATGAAGGGTAGTGCTTATACATCATGGAAAAAGATTTGCAATCTCTATGATAAGAAAAGTCCTACAACTCAGCTATATTAGCTTAAGAAAATCGTGGACCCTTGTATGAAGGGAGGAATGGCTATGTCTCCTCAATTAAATGAGTTTCATTCCATTTTCATTCAACTTGCTTCGTAGGGCCTTAAGTCTGAGGAGAATGTTAAGTCACTTTTATTGCATGTCACACTACTCAAGTCTTGGAATACATTCCACATTGTTATGAGTGCAACCCCTCTTTATGATGGCCTTAAGCTCAAGTATGTAGAGGATGCTTTGATTCAAAAGAAGCGAATAGGAAGAATATCGATGCAGCATGTACTTCTCATGCACTTATAGTAGAGAGGCAAACATGGTGGTAATGGGAATAGTAATCATAGTAGAGACTCGTTGCCTGTGACAAGGGCAGGTCTAAGTCTTGTGGGAAATCACATAGTAAGTCCCGTGGTCATAAGTCCTCTCTTAGTTATTGCTATTGTGGATACTAGGGTCACACAAGGCTACAATGCCATAGGATGCAAAATGATAAGCACGAAAAAGAGGCAAAGGAAAAGTGTATGATAATATTGAATTCCAATGTAAGAGAAGAGAAATGCCTTGGAATACAACTCAAATGATTACATACTTGCTACTTCATCACTTGTTGTTTCTTAAATACTGGATGCTCGGTCTACTTAATCTCTCAGTGTTAGCTTCTTGATTTAGGGGCTTCTCTCCATGTTACCCTACATCATCATTGGTTTTATACCTACCGCACTATTACAAGTTCAGTCAAACTGGGAAATGATCATGTATATGACATTGTTGGCATAGGATATGAGATTGTAGTTTGGTATTATTGCTCCATTTGCACTTCATGATATGCTCATGTCTTGACTTTGACTAAAAGCCTTATCTCTACTAGAAAATTGGATGATATTAAGTACCATGTCTCTTTTGATGATTTTGCATGGAAGATTATGCATAGCAATCTCATTTTTGCTAGAGATGCTAAGGTTGGCAGCATGTTTCCCTTGCTTGTATTTGGATCTTTGATCATGTTTTGGTTGTGAATGATCTTCCACATGTATCTCTTTGGCATCACCATCTTGGGAATATATCCCTCAAAGGAATGAAAGCACTTACTCATTTATAGTATTTTTTACCTCTTGACTACTCATGCTTTGACTCTTGTGATCATTGTTTATATATCAAGTAGACTCATAACTCACATAAAAAGTCTAGCTCTATGCGTGTAGGTGAGCTGCTGGCTCTTGTGTACTCCAATGTTTGTGATCTCATGCCTTATCACTCATTAGGTGGTACTAGATATTTTGTCATGTTTATTGATGATTATATGCATAAGTTTTAGGCATATCCCATAAAGCAAAAACCAAATGTCTTGGCTACATTTTAGCACTTTCCAACTATGGCTAAGAACCAGTTTGGGTATAGGTTGAAATTCCTACGGTTTGACAATGTGGGCGAATATGTCTCTAAGGCATTCGAGCAATTTTGTGATGATAGATGTATTAAGTGTCAATTTTCCATCTCGTATGCCCCACCCTAGAATGGTATTGTAATATGCTTAGTCAAGAAGGCTTACCGTAGTACTTTTCGACTAAGGTAGTTACTACTGCTATTCATTTGATTAATAGATCCCCATGCACTATGCTTAGTGGTAGAGTTACCCAGGAGGTATGGTTGGGAAAACTTCCCTCATATGCATGCTTGCATGTCTTTGGATGTGAGGCTTTCTACCATATTCCCAAACACAAATACAATAAGTTGGATCCGAAGTTTGCAAAATGCAACTTTCTTGGATATGGTGATGTAGGTGAGATGGGCTATCGTCTTTGGGATCCATAGGCTTGGAAGGTTATCCACAACTATCATGTTGTGTTTAATGAGGATAAGATGCATAAACAACTTGAGCAAGTGGTTGAGGTACAGAGGGTAATCTTTCAAGAGGGGCCTCCTATTACAATACAAACAACCCAATTAGATAGTGTGCAACTGCTGCTAATGATATAGTGGCTCAGGATCTGCTTATTGTGCCAAATCATGATGTTCGATAGAAAGGATAGGCAATATAGACCCCACAACTAGTTTTGAGATGCTTTGCTAAAGCCTCACATCCTCCTAATCATTTTGAGCCCTCTATGCATTATGTTATGGTGAGAGATTTTGGTGAGCCCCTTACTTATGAGGAGGCTATACACAGAGGTAATAGTCACTCTTGGGAGAGAGCCATGTAATCTCAGTATGATTCATTATAGAAAAACTATACCTGGGATTTGGTTTATTTGCCCAATGGAAAACATGCATTGCTATGCAAGTGGGTATATAAGTTTAATAGTATCTCTATTCGCCTTAAGCCAACATATAAGGCTAGATTGATTTCTAAGGTTTTTAAGTAGGTAAAGGGAGTTGATTTCAATGAGATGTTCTCTCTTGTAGTCAAGATGACTACCCTAGACTTGGTATTGGACTTGGTTGCACATATGAATCTAGACTTATACTAGATGGATGTAAAAACGACTTTCCTTCATGGGGATTTGCATGAGAGTAGGGAACACCTAATGTGCAAGTTGAGAAAGAGTCTTTATCAACTTAAGCAAGCACCTAGAAAATGGTATCATAAGTTTTATGCCATTATGAATTCAAAGAGTTATTCTCGCATTGATATGGATTAGTTACTTTATACAAAGAAGGCCCATGATGATAGCCTGATCATTTTGGTGCTATATATTGATGACATGTTGATTGTTAGGAGTGCTGATGATGAGCTAGATGCTTCAAAACTCAACTTAAGAAGATCTTTGAGATGAAGGAGATTGGATTTGTCACTTACATACTTGGTATGTGCATTATGTGCAATCGCTCTAAGAGACTCCTCTACTTATCTTCATAAAAGGAGTACATTCATAAAGTCCTTGAGTGGTTCCATATGCAGGGTGGTAAGCCTATTGGTTTCCCATTACCTTCTCATGTGAAGATTGATCATCGTGAAGATTTTCCCCAATTAGATAATGAGAGGGTCGAGATGGCCAAGATCTTGTATGTATTCGTAGTGGGTAGCTTGATATATACCATGATAGTCACTAGACTTGATATAGCGTTTGTAGTTGGAATTGTGGCTCTTATATGGCAACAACTAGTAAATACTATTGAGACTTTGTGAAGAGTATCATGAGATACCTAAAGGGCACTATAGATATGTGCATTTGTTATGGTGGCCATGATACTAGAGTAGTAGAAAGTTCACCTCTATCTATGTCTTCACTTTAAATGCTAGAGGTATTGTTTCTTGGATGTCTAGGGTGCAAAAATGCATAGCTTTTCGAGGTTGAGTGCATTGTAGCCACTAAGGCTTGTAAGGAGGCCCTATGGTTAGGCCATGTGGTAGTAGACCTTATTATGACTATGAGTCCTACATTGCATTCGGACTTATGAGTGCCATTCAATGGGCATGTAATCTAGTCTTTCATACGAAGACCTTGTACATTGAGGTCCATTATTATCACTTCACCAAAGAGGTGGTCGAGGACAAGTAGATAGCTTGTCAAGATCTCAATTGATGAGAATCCTATAGATTTGCTCACTAAAAGTCTCCTAATGGAATGTTATGCCTTCCTTAGGAAGATGATGGGCCTAAGATAAGATGACCTGTATTTCTCATCCTGTTGTACTTATATGTACACTTAGTACTTTGTCACTTTTTTCTTGTTTCTCTTCATGATCAAGCACATTCCCCTTTAAGTGGGAGGTTGTTGGGGGTTAAAGGCTACTTATGTCTAGCCATCTACATTTACTTACACTTATTGCCCACACACCTATAAGTGAAGGTAGCAACTACTTTTCACACTGTCACTTTATTCTTTGTCCTTTACATGATAATAGAATAGGGAGAAGATAGGTCACACATTGTGACTATTGGAGTTCCCACATATCATCTTGCTCTCTCTTTCTTGAACCTCCATAGCTCTTGTTTTTGCTCGTGCTTCCACTCTTGCTTCACCTTTCACTTTCAACTTCCATTAAGCTCTTAGAAACTTAGCTATTACTATTTCTTCATGATTATTATTTGATATTTCTTCTGAAAAAAGAATATGCCATACATACACACACAATATGCACGCACAAATTGTGATAGTAGCCAAGTGAGCATGTGCCTTTGAGATGGATCAAAATATAACACTATTTTTGTCTTGACCATTACTTGGTGGGTGGTTACAATTCATGGATAGATTGTATAAAAAGGTGGCATACCATCCCCTATAATGCTTGTATCGTAGTTACTCACTATTCAAAACCCATCAACCACATTGGGATGAGTCAAGATAATCGATGGGTCCCTACTATGAACCATTCCACACTTATCTCTCATATGCTTCTGAATCATCATTTGAAATACACATTAATGACATTTTATGTTGCATACCAACCCCATTGCCTTCTATATTGCTCACAATTAGTTGTCCAAGCTCTAGGATTTCCCATTTTCATCCCCACACGCCACTTATATGTCCACCCCCTTTTTCTCACCCATGAAATTTCCAAATCCCCAACAACCCAATTCCTCATGGCCTTCAAAGACCACTACCCTCCTTTGTGTCTTCCTTGAACTCAACAATGGGATCTACCACATATATCCATATGCGAATGCATCCTTTTTTTTTTTTAAATGTGAGTCACACCATGACCATACCCCTCGTGTAACCACATTAAGTCACTCAAGTAACACAAGTTGCATCACATCTTTCCATTTAAGTAGACGATATCATTAGCACCCCAATAGAAACAAAATATCTCAATTCAAATGAGGAAGATACATACAATAATGTCATGATGACAAAATTCAAGAAAATGTCAAATTGCCCCCTTGGCCTTGGCCCACATGAGGAAAGAGCAGCACCAAAGGCACCCTCTAAAAATTGTGGTTCAAATTTGGGTATGGAGAAGACCAAGAAGCAAAAAAGCACCAAATCACATAGGAAAAAGCTTGCTGATGGGAAGTTTGCTACATATCAATACCATTGGTTTTAAAAAAATTTAAGGGTGCTTTGCGGATGCCAAACTTAGCCTCAACAAAGAAACCGCCAAGGCAAGGGGAAATAATCAATTTTTTTCTTTGGACAAGAGCTCCCATAGGGTTTCATTATGATGCAATGTTGCAAAGGTTAACAAACACCCATTGCAATGTCTTGACATGTGGGAAAACACATTCCGGAAAGACGAGAAGACACGTGATTGGAACATTTCTATGCCTTTGGGCAAAAATACATATGCAATAATGGACCCAAATGAGCACTGTAATAGAGGTTTCCCAAAGACATTTGATAGGAGACTATACAATATCTTGGATAGCAAATTGGGGGTTGTTGTGCTTGTTGACCCCGTGCCTATCCTGATCAATAGCTATGTAGAGTGTCTAGGTAAATGCACATCATAGCAACCCATAAAGCATTTTTTATTTTATCAGACATTGTCTCTACTTGCTAAGTCTTCTTTCATAGTCTTTACTCATCATCAACTTCTTGTTAACTATACTCTAAATGTTTGTAGAGCATCACATTGTAAGAGTTGGAAATTACAACAATGTTGTGACTTTGAGGGTTAGTACTCCTTTAGTTTGAGTTTGGCCAAAGAGTCCTAACAATACATGGAAAAGGAGAGGCAAGTCTAACCATTATAAAAAATAAATTTGAAGACATAAGCAAAAACCTCATAGACACACTAGAATGCATGCAAAAGGAGAGATTTGAGTGATAATTGATGAAGATGGAGGAACTATTGTCCTTACAATCAAGGCAGGTGCAAACAACCAAGAACTAGGTCCAAGTATTGCAAGATTCCATGAAGACTATCTCCAAATTCCGTTGTGCATACCTTGCTCAACAAGGGCCACCACACCCGGCCATAGGCTAAGAATGATAGCATGGTAGAATGTCCCTTTGATGTAGTGATGTAGGGTGTCATTTGGCAAGGTAGAAGGTAGCTCATATCATTTAGATGTCTTGATAATTTGCAAGTTTGTTAAAAATTTCAAAATACCATGCAAATGAATTTGTTAGTGGCTCATATATGTGAAACTGGTTGTCAACTTTAGATGTCTTGATAATTTGCAAGTTTGTTAGAAAATTTCAAAATACCATGCAAATGAATTTGTTAGTGGCTCATATATGTGAAACTGGTTGTCTACTTTAGATGTCTTGATAATTTGCAAGTTTGTTAGAAATTTTCAGAATACCATGCAAATGAATTTGTTAGTGGCTCATATATGTGAAATTGGTTGTCTACTTTTCTACCTTCAATTCTTGATTTTGTAGTTGTGAAATAATGCACTTATTTACTGGTTACAAAGCTAAATTTATCACTCGAGATCTCTCTCTCTCTCTCTCTCCACACACACACACACACACACACACACACACACACACACACACACACACACACACACACACACACACACACACACACACACACACACACACACACACACACACACACACACACACACACACACACACACACACACACACACACACACACACACACACACACACACACACACACACACACACACATCTACCCTATTCAATTTGTTATTGTGATTAATAATTATAACAGTGGATGTCAAGTAAATAATTGTAATGTGCAAAGAAGCACTATCATTCAATGTACATTAAGTCTTTATTGACTCCTTAGACATCCATTTATGTATTTAGTCCCTTAGTCTTAGGATGAAGGATTGAAGTGTAACTTGAATGATGAACTATTGGAGGATAATATGGTCGACTCAAGATCATGGGCATCTCCACAAGGACATGTAGCTACAAATATTGTGGAAAATAATATGTTAAGATTATGGTGCTAGAGAGCACAAAGTAGAAAGTATTTTGCCAAATGTTGTGGTGCTAAAGAGCACAAACTAGCAAAGGTTAAAAGAAAACCTCATTAAAATGTCATGTGGTGACTTGGGATTAGTAATGAAGATGCAACAATATCATATGCCATCAACCTACAAGTTGTGCTAAAGTGGAGCTTTGCATAGGTCAAAGGAGGTGGAAGGTATATAGGATTTTCCCCACAATAATTAGTAAAGAGGTGGAGAAATATGAAAACCAATTTAAAAGATCTAATGATGAAGTTTTGAAGGATAGCATGTTAGACTCAAGATTGTGGCCATCTCAACAAGTACATTAAGTTATAAATTTTATGAAGGATGGAGTATTGAAGGATAAGATGTTAGACTTAAGATTGTAGTGCCAGAGAGCACAAAGTAGCAAATATTTCACCAACTATTATGGTGCTAGAGAACAAAAATTAGCAATAGTTAAATGCAGTAGATCAAATTAAAATGTATTATGGTAATTTGGGGTTAGTAATAAAGATGCAAGAATATTATGTATGCCATTAGCCTACTAGTTGTAGTAAAGTGGAGCTCCGTAGTAGTCAAAGGAAGTGGAAAGCATGTAGAGTCTACCCTAGAACAATTGCTCAAGAGCTAGGGAAATATGAAATATGAAATATGAAAGCCAAGTACATAATATTAAATGAAAAAATATTGAAGAATAATATGTTTTAAGGTTGTGAAAAATTACATCAAGCTACAAATTGAGTTTGTGTCAAATTCTCAAACCTAATGGCAATGTTATGTATATTCAAAATGCCTCATTTTTTTAGTACATTCAAGGTGCTTGAGTTTGTACTAGAGTCTCAAAACTTATATGAATTACAAGTATACAACTTGATTGTTGGCATTTAGTCCAATAATCAACGTGATATCGATAATCAAGAAATATACTTATACTAAATGATAGAGACAACTCTATTTCCATTCTCAATTGAGTAGGATCAACTAAAAAAACACTTGAAATTTTCATGAGTCTCAGCAAGTCACGCGATCATGCTCTTTGTATTAATGGTTGAGATAACTCTACCTCCATTCTCAATTGAGTAGGATTGAATTAAAAAGACAATTGAAAAGTTCCATGAATCTCATCAAGATACATGATCATGGTTCTTGCATTAATAACATTCAATGGATCAACTCTTTGAGAAATTTCCTCATTGTAAATGAAACATTATTAACCCTAATTTCCTCAAGAAGGGTAGTTTGGTAGTCATCTAGGGACCAACCCTAGTCACCACTATCTAGGCTAACTTTGAGCGTATGGATTTAGATGATTGGGCATTCCGTAGATCTACCTCACATGTGAAGTGTCCAACCTCATCCACAAGGATCAACTTGTGGTGTTCCCAAAGACACAACTATGATCTCTAGCAATAATCTAACATCGAGCTTAAAATGAATGCATTAAATGAATTGTCTAAGACCAAGGCAAGTGAGCATCACACTTGGTTCAATGAGAGTGAGAAACAAGGGGGAGATGAGTGTCAACCCTTTGCCCGCAAGGCATAGTCTAACACCGGCTACCTAAAACGGTGCATATCGGTTCTAGGACTAACTCTTAAGAAGGTCACACTTATTAGTCTTTATTCTAAACTTGGCAAAATCCATCTAACTAACCAAGTTCGCCGGTATCATGATGTCGAGGCATATTTGGGTGTTTTAAAAAAGCATGCTATCATGCTGTAATGGCATATATAAACAACTTCATTAATTAGTGTTTACATAGGGTTCATTAGCACACCCTTGAGATATGGACCCTAAGCAATCCATTTAAAAACCATGACGTGTTTGATTTTTTTTGTCATATATATAGTCACTTCAAAGGCGAACCAACCCAAAACCACATCATCAATCTTGCCTTATTCATCCTAGACCTTTCAATGCTCAATCATGCTAGGCTCATATAGGTTTTCAACCCTATTTTAAGTCCAAGATTGAGATTACAACTCAAACCAAAGCCCTACTAGTTCTCCTTTGTTGTAAGGGTGAGCCTTCCTATACAGAATACGAAACATACCTAAGCGGTAGTCAATCACCTTAGGTACTGTACATATACTCTAAGTGAAGAGTAATCAAGGCAACCCTCGGGATGGCATTATGCCTCATTCCCGTCCCACTGCTGAAGCCATGTATGTGATTATTGTAATTCTTTTCATACTTTAAGCAACCACACTCAATTTCTAATTTTTCTACCAATCATTCCTTTCAAAAAAAAAAAACAGTAAATCAAAATCAATGAATAGAAATTTTTGTATGATTTCACAATCAAATGAAATTTATCTTCATGCATTTGTATGTATTTCACTTTATGGTTGTGTAAACACACCCTATTTCTTACTTTTTCATTCACGAAAGCAAACCAAGTATTTCAATGCGTGCAAATATATTCTAATAAAATAATGATAGACTAAATTAAAAAATTTAAGAAAAATAATATCAATTTACAATAATTTGAAAATTTATCCTAATTGATGATAATCAACTAAATAATATATAAATAAAAATGATATTATTTAAGAAAATATACTTTTTAAGGAGTTTAATTTTTAGTTCATGAGAAGGAACTAAATTTATGGTTTAATAATTTGATAAATTAACTAATTTAGATGCTAAATAAGATTTTTAATGAATCATATTAATTATTTTTAAAGATTTTAATCTTATTGATTTATTTACTTTATTTTTATCATTTTATAAAGTTTTTAAATATTATTTTGATTATATTTTTTAAAAAGATAAGAATTATTTTATTATTAATAAAATATTTATGATTAAAATATAATATTAAATAATTACATTTTAATTTTTATAATTTTAAATATTTTAGATATTATTTTGTATACATTTTAAATAATAACCTACTTTAAAATTTTAAAAGATATTATACATTACATTAACGGCCAAATTTTTGGCATTATGGTTACTGAAGGATCTCGCTATGTTGATATGCTTATGAGGGGTCATTGTGGATGGAAAAGACGAGAAAATAATGAATTTTTGGTAAGGAAGACGATGCATGAACTATTGTTAAGTCCTTTTTATAGAATTTCCTCACCTCTAACTCATAATTTTCACTTCATCTCTCACTCTCAAGAGTTGACTAGTTGTCATTGTGTATTGAAAATGAGAAAAGGGGTCCTCCTTATTTTTGTTTTATTATCTAAGTGGTTTTTCTTTTTTTAAAAGAAGTTTTCATTAATTTAATGTAAGAATTTATACTTATGTTTTCGTTTATATGGAAAAAGAGGGATAGTTTTTGTTTCTATCTTAATTTAATCAAGGGAGCCTAAAGCGGGTGAGGGGAGACTCAATGTTGAATGTGTGGGGGGTTCGGAGCAACCCCTTAAGGCAATCGTCCCCCCCCCCCCCCCCCCCCCCCCCCCCATTATTAGCTCCTTTATCCCTAAAGCTTTAAAGCCTTAGTCTTTACATATATATAAAGGGATTGTTTTATAACCAAAAGAAAGAAAAATTGTAAAAATATTCATCGAAATTCAAGATAATGTTCAAATTATTTTTCAAGAGAATATGACTAGGAATAAAAAATAAAAAAAATCTAAAAATAAAATGAATTTATAATACTTCTATAATACTTATTAAAAAATCAATTGTAGTTAGAAAAATATTTTTAGCTAGTAAAATAATTTGAAAATGTAGTTTTAGATCATGAATTTTTTCAAAATAAATCTTGAAAATTTTAAAATAAGTTATTTTACTTTTAAAATATCAATTAATTTATAAAATTTAGTTTATTTGAAAAAACATTAATTAATTTAGTTTAAACCATTTTGAGTAGAAATGAACGACGAATAAGACTGAATTGAGTATATTTGGCTGCGAAATTTGGAGTATGTTACATTTTTCCCTTAGAGAAACTGAGATGTCCTCATCTCTAGGGAAACTCGACATATTCCTTTTGGAAGATGGATTGCTCAATCTAGGTTGTGTCTTCCTTTGAGAAGTCTTTCCATTGGATTAAATATTCTCGTAAGATAAAATTTCTCAAGGGCTTTCCTTGATTTCTAGGATCCTATCGAGTTAGACTTCAAGGATTCCTTGGGTTGATATTTCAATATGTTCATCATTAAGGATGTGTTTTTCTAGATTAGGAACATAGGATTTTAGTAGGTTTATGTGGAATGTATTGTGAATCTATAGATGAGGAGGTAAGGTGAACTTGCATGCATGTATCCTAAGGCATTTTATGATTTTGTAAGATCCATAATACCTAGGACTAAGATTTTTTAACTTTTTGAGAGATAGAGAGCTTTTCTTGGGTCGAACCCTCAAGAAGGATATATCACCTTCCTTAAAGGTTCTATAAGTCCTCTTTGGATCAATGTAGGCCTTCTTCTAATCTTGTGATGCTTTTATATCTTATTGAATTGTCTTGATATGCTCTTACATATCATCTTTCTTTTAGAGTCTTCCACCTTTATAGTTGGATAGGAAAAGTTTAGGGGAGATAAGTAGTCTTGTCCGTTTGGAATGGGGTCATTCTAATGCTTTGTTGGAATGAAGCGTTATAGGTGTATTCTACCGATGGAAGATTTTCAATCCACTTCTTTGTCTCTCAACTACAATAAGCCCTCAAAATATCCTCCAAGACTTGATTTACTCTTCTTGTTTGTTCATTAGTTTGTGGGTGTTATGCTATACTAAAGCATAACTAGGTCCCGATGACTTGAAAGAGATTGGTCTAGAATTTGGAGGTAAAGAGAGTGTATTGATCACTGATGATTCTTTTCGGGAGCCCATGAAGATGGAATATCTCCTTGGTGAAGATTCTAACGATGTCGAAAGCTTTATGGGTCGACTTTATTGGAATAGCATGAGCTACCTTGGTAAGCACGCCAACTATCACTAGGATAGTATCATATTCTCCTTGAACAATGGATATGCACACTACAAAATCCATGCTAATATATTTCCTTTTTATCTAAGGAATATCAAGGGGATGTAATTCGCTAGGAAGTTTGATTCTTTTGAGCTTGATCCCCTTTGATAGCTCACACATTGTGTCACGTACCTAAGGACATTTGCTTTCATTCCAAGCCAATAATAGTTTTTTCTGATTGCATTCAGAGTTTTGGCATACCCCAGATGTCCAACTTACTGGGCTGTCATGAGTTTCCCACAAAATCTTCCTCTTCATCTCCCAACTTTAGGTACATAAAGTCTTTGCTAATAATAAAGTATTTCATTTTGTAGGACATAATTCTTGAATTTGGATTTTTCATTTGAGGTCTTCTTTTCTAGATAGATAATCCTCTTTACTTCTAGATAATCTAGATCTTTAGGACATTTGGTAGCTAGTACCTGCAGAATGGGATTACTAGGTATTAAGATGAGGCTTGCAAGACTTTCTTGCCTTGTAGGGTCCTCAATTATTAGGGTGTTTAGAAAGGCCTTGCGATTGAGAGCATTTGCTACTATATTATCTTTGCTAGGGCGATATCGGATCTAGAAGTCGAACTCTTATAAGACTTATATCCACCTTTTTTGCCTCATATTGAGATATAGTTGGGTGAAGTTCCATTTTAGGATTTTATGATCGATGTGGTGAGGGTGAATCTATGACCAAGTAGATAATGACACCATAGTTTAAGAGCATGATAGCCAAAAGCTCTAGACCATGCATAACATAGTTCTTCTCGTAATGCTTGAGTTTTTTAGAAGAATAGGCTATGCATTGGGAAAGCACACAATCCATTGGAATAATGCTAGCATCAATGATGACTTCAAATTCTTGAGAGAAGTAGGGGAGCTTTAATATTGGTGTAGTAGTAAGGCATTCCTTTAGTTTATCACAACTCTTTTGCTCTATAGGAGTCCATATTATCTTGGTTTGCTACATGAGAAGTTAAACAAAGAGAGTGGAAATAAAGGTGTAGTTCTTTATTAAAATATAGTACCATCTTGTGAGGCCTAGGAATCCTCAGATTTTCCAGACAATCTGAGGAAGTGGCCACTCTTGGACATCCTTAGCTTTTGCTGGGTCAATTGAGATTCCCTTAATGGAAACAATGAATCCTAAGTACCTGATCTTCTTTTTGAAAAATGTGCATTTGCTTTACTTTGCATACAGATTATTTGCCCTCAAGGTTTCAAGGATGATTTTGAGATGGTTTGGATGGTCTTCCTCTTCCTTGGAATAGAGTAGGATGTCACCAATGAATACAATGACAAATTCATTGAGGTATGGTTTGAAAATATCTTGGACTAATTCGTTGAGGTACGGTTTGAAAGTAGCAGTGCATCAGTCAACCCAAAGGATATTATAGTGAATTCAAAATGGACATACCTCATGTTAAAAACAATTTTTGGAATATCCTCATCCTTAATTTGAATTCAATAGTGGATTGATCTTAGGTCAATTTTCAAAAATAGCTTTGCTCCTTGAAATTTATCAATAAACTCATCAATCCATGGGATGGGGTGCTTACTTTTAATGGTTACTTTATTCAACCCATGATAATCGATGCAAAGCCTTAAAGTTCCATCCTTTTTCTTTTGGAAAAGTACAGAAGTACCCCATGGTGAGTTGCTAGGTCAGATAGATCCTTGCTCTAATAGTTGTTTGAGTTGCTCTTTGAATTTGATGGCCTCGGGAATAGACATTTTTTAGGCATCTTTGCCAATAGTTTAACCTGGGCTTAATTTAATTTCATGATCTACATCTTGGCTAGGAGATAGTTTAGTTAAATATTTGGGAAACACATGTACATACTTGCTAAGCCATGTCAATTCTTTAGGGTCTGTAAAGTGGATCTGTATTATTTAATTTTTCTAAAAGAATGGGTAGTTATTTTCTTAGAACCTTAATTAGCTGACTTGCTTTTGTTAATTGTAATATGGGTTTCCCTATCTTACCTTTTGCTTGAACTAAATGTTCATTAATGTTGTTAAAGGTGATTGTTCTTTGCCCATAATGGATACTTGCTTGATTAGGACCAAGCCAATCCATATGTAAGAGACAATTATATGTAACAAGTTTCCTAGTGGATTAAGGTTTCAATCATAATTTCTTAATGCACTTAGAAGTCCTAAATGAATGACTAGAACCACAATCAATAAGAATTCATAAAGGTTTACCTTGATGCTCTATAGGCACTTGTGCAGGATAATGAATTGGCATTTGGCTTCTTGATAATTGATGGTCACATGGATATAGGCTCTCTCTAACTCTTCGTAGAGCGTAGGATTGTCTTCTTCTTTTTGTCCAGCAAGAAAATAAGCTTGGATACTCCTTCCTCATCCTACTTTTACCATCCTTGCCCTTGATTGTTAACGTTTCCCTTGGTTGGAGGGTTACAAGGATGGTTGGCATTATTTTTTCGAATGAGGCATTAAGCCTTAAATTGGCCTAATTGGGTGCATCTAAATCAATGGGGTTGGGGCCCCTTAATTGGGATTTACAAGGTGAGGGCTACTATTGTGATTGGGTCGGCCATTGGGACATTATGAGCAAGGTAGAGGCAATCCCAATTGTAATTTCTCATATGAAGATTGACCCTAGCTCTCTTTGAATATGGAAATCCACAAATTAAGAAGGAGTGGTCCAAAAATTTCTTCTAGAGAGAGATTCCATCAAGGGTTGATCTCATAGTAGTGTATCTTCAAGGTAAGAAGGCTTCATAGCCTTCACTTGCCCATTTAGGGGTGGATTTAGGCCTTGAAAGAAGGAAGCTACTTGTTGTGTCATTGTCATTTATGGAGCATACTTTATGAAGGGGAAAAAATGGGAGTAGTACCCCTGCACAATTAGGCCTTATTGTCTTAAGTTGAAGAACTTGTCCATTCTATGGATTTCACATACTAGGGATATGTATTTTCCTTGGATAACTACCTTAATTTGTTCTCAAGTTTGGGATGTCTCACTAACAACCTTGTCATGACACTATTGCTTCTAGGCTTCTTCAGTGAGATACAGTCAAGCTATCATGTTTTATTGGCTATGCTTGTCCTAGCTATATAGAAGTAGTCTTCTATTTGCTCAATTCATGTCTTGGAATTTGTTTCTATGTTTAATCCTTCGCCATTAAACTCAGGTAGTTAACTTGCTTTAGTAGAAATTTATTTTTCTATTGATTAGCTAAGGAAATTTGTGGTGGGGTACCTAAAAGATGTATAGTAACCTTGGACAAGATTATTCATGACAAGATTATTCGAACATCAAAAGCTCAAGTTTTATTAGTTCAATACATACAATATGCAACTTTTTGAAAATGGAGTTTTAATACATTGTATAAGGCTTTTAGTCATGAAACTTGGCCATAGGTATTTCTTTGTATACTAGAGGTTTCTCATAGAAGTAAAGAAGTCCATAGTAGCTTGGTTGTTCGAGGAATCCCTTGACAATGTAGTCATTTCATTTTTGCCTACCTAGTGAGCTATTTATCAGGAGGTAGGATGTCAATAGCTCAATCATAGATATATCGATCTTGATAGATACTTTGATCATTCACAATTATAATGGTCTTTAGTTATGACTCTTTGAACAGAAATATCTTGACAAGTTCGAGTTTCTCCATCATTGAATTCTCTTAAGATTTGTTTCAAGATAGGCTAGTCTTTTTGCGTCAATAAAGCAATAGATGCCATGTTGGTTCCATCACCTCGCAAATTGATACATAATGCGAAAGACCAAGAAATCATTCCAATGTTCACCTTGAATCTATATGTGACAAAGTAGATTAATTTAACACAATTATATATATGCTTGAGACATAATAACTCAGTGAAAAGGAAAAAAAACCAACCATGTTATTTCTTTATTTATATATGAGGGCTTTGTTTTACTCAAAGGCCATATGATATACAAAATCAACCATAGAACTAATAAAGGGAGATAGCTTCATATTTGGGTGGCTCACTAAGGATATTTAGGGCTAGATGCTCGGTGGGGAGATTGGAAAATCCCTCCACCTAAGAACCAACTTAGTTGGGTTTTACGACTTGGATAATCCTATTGTACACCCACTAGACTCAGGTCATAGCCTCACCCCTCATGATACTCTACAAGCCCTAAAGGACTTGAGTAGAAGGTGAAAAGTCAAACTATGTTGAGCCCTAAATGACTTGGGTAGAAGGTGGAAAGTCAAAGTATGTTGAGCCTTTTGGCCTAATGGATCCTCTGTTGAGATATCGAGCTTCACTCGTGATATGCCAGGGTGACCGTTGTGCATTTATGTCACCGACTTGTTAGCTGCAGATGTGGTTGGTACACCGCCCACGAATAATAGCTAGATGATAGCTATCCTTATCTACTCTAGTTCATGGATCAGTTAGTATGCCACCTTATTTAGTTGAGTTTGGTTTGAGACCCATATAGAGGGTTCTTTGATTTCTTTGTACGAGAGTTCTTTTGGCTTACACAACTAAGAAGAGGAAAACTGTTTTCAGCCTCCACATGTGTGTGTATTCCCCCATTGTGCAAGCAAGAAAGCTTCAAGTGAGACTCCTTCCTTCCCTCCCACAATCTTAACATGGTATCAGAGCCTGGTTCGTGGTAAGGAGCTCAAGAAAGCAAACCAAGTTCGCGGCGTTCTGGTAAGAGGACCAGTGTTGCTTTCATTTTTCGAGTGTGCTGCGGATAAGGGCTTTAGCCCTTAGTTGCCATGTTTTTTTTATTTGAGGCCATTTCGGGGCCTGTTTTGGAGGCGGAAGTTTTCCGCACGCACTCAGGAAAAGGCCCTGTTTTTTGCTGTGCGACCATTATTCTATAGGTCGGTGAAAAGTTATTGTAGAAATTGCATCGTATGCCTATGCATAGAGACATTGGAAGTTACAGAAGCATCCTTGTTGCCTGTTGATGCAAAATCATCACTAGGAAGTGACTGTCTGGTCAAATACCACTTTCGTCAGTTTTGCAGATTTGCCCCTTGTGAGGCTAAAGCTGTGTTTTTTGCAGTGACATAATTTTTTACAGTGTTTTGTAATGGCGTCTGATTCTCTTTCACAAATTGTCACTGAAAAGCTTGACAATAACAACTTCCAAGCATGGAAGTTTAGAATGACGAATTTCCTTATGGGAAAAGGATATTGGAAATTTGTTGCAGGAAATGAAGAAGAACCTATTCTTCCTGATGTTCCCAATCAACAGCAATTGCAGGCATTGAAAGGATGGCATGAGAGAGCCAGAAAAGTTATGTACTGGTTGTCTATCAGTATTTCAGACTCTATGATTGTGCATATTCAGGATGCAAGTACGCCAAAGGAGGCATGGGATACTTTGTTAAAAATGTATAGCACAAATACGCAAGCCAGGAAAATGCAGCTCAAGCAAGAGTTACACAATGTGCAAAGAGAAAGTATGAGCATCAATGACTACCACATGAAGGTGAAGAAGATTGCAGATGCACTTGCTTCCATTGGGTCACCAGTGGAAGATGATGATTTAGTTTCTGTGACCTTGAATGGTCTAGGAAAGGATTATGCACAGTTACGAACATCCATTTCCGTCCGTGAAAGATTTCCTAATTTTGAGGAGTTGATTGCTCTTCTAATTTTTGAGGAGCAGAGAAATGGTGGTGCATCTTCTTCAGGAGGAACTTCAAAAGAAGCTGTCTTCTACTCAAGTGCTGGAAGAGGTAGAGGCAGAGGTAGAGGAGGCCGATCTGGAGGCCATGGTAGAAATTAGAATATGCAACAAATTCAAGAAAACCAGTCCTATGGAGGAGGACGTGGTAACTTTAGAGGCAAGGGGAGCCAAAGAGGTCGTGGTGGATAGCAAAGAGGGAAAAATGCAAACAACAATGTTGAATGCTACTACTGTGGTAAAATGTGTCATATGGCTAAAGACTGTTATAAAAAACAGAATGACATCATGAATGGAAAATTGCAACAAGGGAATTATGCATCTTCTAGTAGACAGGGTGATGACAGAAATGAGCATTTGTTTATGGTGCAGCACATGACCAATTCTGTGACAAGTGCAGAAGAAAACAACGATGTGTGGTATGTTGACTCAGGTGCATCAAACCACATGACAGGTCATGCAGAATGGATGCAGGATGCAAGGAAAATGGAAAAACTAGGATTTGTGGAGACTAGTGATGATACTGCACATCCTATTATGCAGATTGGAAAAATTCCATTGTCTATGCAGGATGGGAAAAAGAAATACCTATCGGATGTATTTCATGTCCCGAATATCACCAAGAACCTGATTTTTGTTGGTCAAATGGTTGAGCAGGGCTTGCAGGTCAGATTTAATTCTCATGGATGCTTTGTTGAGGATATGAAAAATAAAGGTCGCTTGATAGCAAAAGGAAAGAAGAAAGGCAGAATGTTTACGTTGGAAGCAGACATGCATGAATTGAGTGCAGCAATGTTTGCACATGGGACCGATGTAGTTGCATATATTGATATCTGGCATAAACGCATTGATCATGTTAATGTACAGTGACTTAAATCAATGCAAGCCCAAAATACTGTTGCAGGATTGCCTAAATTCAAGGTTGCAGAAATGCATAAGGTATGCGAAGCATGTCAATTTGGAAAATGGGCAAGGAAACCATTTCCTAGACATGTTCAAGAGAGTAAGATGCCGTTGGAATTAATCCACTCTGATGTGTGGACTACTAAAGCTGCATCTATTGGAGGCTGTCATTATTTTGTCACTTTTATTGATGACTATAGCCGAAAATTTTGGGTGTATTTAATGAAAAAGAAAAGTGAAGTGTTTGGACATTTCAAAATTCTTAAAGCTATGGTTGAAAAAGAAACAGGCTTGCAAATAAAATGCCTTAGGTCAGATGGAGGGGGAGAGTATCTCTCAAATGATTTTGCAAGTTTCCTACAGGAGCATGGCATAAAGTAACAATATTCATGCAGTCATACCCCACAACAAAATGGAATTGTAGAAAGAAAAAACAGGCATATTGAAGAGGTATCTCGTGCCATGCTCAACGAAAAAGACTTGCCAGATTTTTACTTGGTTGAAGCAGTTGCTACAACAGTCTACATAATGAACATGACTCCCACTGCAGCAATACATGGGATGACTCCAGAGGAGAGGTATACTTGTAGGAAACCAGATATTTCTCATTTGAAAATTTTTGGTTGCATTGCCTATGTCCATGTGCCAGATGAGTTGAGATCCAAGTTGGATCCAAAAGCTAAGAAGTGCATCTTTATTGGTTACTCTCAGAGCAGAAAGGGTATAGATGCTATAACCCTTCTACTTGTAAGTTTACAGTGAGCAGAGATATTGTTTTTGATGAGATGAGTAGCTGGTATAAACCAGTAAATGTGATTGATGATGTAGATGCACAAAATGGTAATGCTGCACAGAATTCACAGCAGCAATCACAAAATATTAGTGGACCTAGAGTGTCCTCTAGCAGTGGTTCACATTCTTTGCCATGGACAGGTAGATTGAGATCAGGAGAATCTCCTCAAAGCAATGCAGATAGTGGTATGCAAGTTTCACGAAAAGGAAAAGAGAAGGTAGATCAGCCCATGTTTGATGTGAATGCAAGTCACTCTTATGTGGATGGTGAATCCAATGGCTCAGAACAGAGCATTGATGATGAGTTGGGTATTCTTTCTATTGTTACACTTGGAGTAAGGAAGACCAGGGATGTTTTGAGAGCACCTAGGAGTGAATCTACTTTACGCAGGTCTACCAGAGCTAAGTATCCTGTGGATAGGCTGAAATATGATGGATTTACAGCCATTCACTATGCCTATATGGCCAAAGTGATACATGAACCAAAACCCACTTCCTTTGAGCAAGCCATGGGAAAAGAAAAATGGGAGAAAGCCATGGATGAAGAAATGGATGCCTTGGAAGCAAATGCTATATGGGGATTGGTACCTTTGCCTAAAGATAAGAATGCAATTGGTTGTAAGTGGGTTTATAAGGTGAAGCATAATGCAGATGGTTCTGTGGACAGATACAAGGCAAGATTAGTAGTCAAGGGGTATGCACAAACATATGGGATTGATTATGAAGAAACATTCAGTCCAGTTGTAAGGATGGCAACCGTAAGAGCAGTCATTGCTATGCCTGCATCAAAGGGATGGTCTTTACATCAGATGGATGTAAAGAATGCCTTCTTGCATGGTGATTTGCAAGAAGAGGTCTATATGGAGAAACCACCAGGTTATGTGCATGTTCTTCGTCCTGAGTTTGTTTGCAGGTTGAAAAAAGCCTTGTATGGCTTGAAGCAAGCACCTAGAGCATGGTCTGACAAGATAGGGAAGTATCTTGTCACTATTGGCTTTCAGATTTCCAAGGCAGATTTCTCACTTTATGTGAGAAAAACAGAGAAATGTATTTTGCTACTTGTCATTTATGTTGATGATCTGATTATGACAGGTGACAGTGATGAAGATATCCTTCATGTGAAAATGCTATTGAAGTAGAAGTTTGAGTTGAAGGATTTGGGAGAGCTACGTTATTTCTTGGGCATTGAGGTGATTAGATCACCAAGTGGGATATGGCTCTTGCAGAGGCAGTATGGATTGGACATGCTGTCCAAATATGGGATGACAGGCTGTAAGCCTATTTCAATTCCTTTGGAGTAGAATGTGAAGCTGAGCGTGGATGCAGGTGAGCTTCTCGAAGACCCTACTATGTACAGACGCATAGTAGGAAGTTTGATTTATATGACTATTACCAAGCCAGATTTGAGCTATGCTCTTGGATTGGTAAGTCAGTTTATGCAGGCTCCAAGAAAACCACATGTGGATGCGGCTAGATGCATACTTAGGTATGTGAAGTCCACATTGCCGTATGGACTATTTTACGAGAGTGGGGTTTAGATACAGTTGCATGGATACACTGATGCTGATTGGACTGGTAGTATTTCTGATAGACGATCTACCAGTGGATATGTGTTCTCTTTTGGGAGTGCTGCAGTCACTTGGAGCAGAAAGAAACGGCCTACAGTTGCCTTATTGAGCACAGAGGTTGAGTACAGGGGTGCAGCAATGGCTGCATGTGAGGTAGCTTGGTTGCATAAGCTACTTTATGATATGCATTAGCCTATAGATGGACCAGTTGTCATTTATTGTGACAACATGAGCAGTATACACCTGGCAAATAACCCAGTCTATCATGCTAGAACAAAGCACATTGAGGTGCATTATCACTATGTGCAGGAGAGGGTTTTACTAGGTCTTATTGATCTAGTTTATGTCAGCACAGAGGATCAGGTAGCTGACATATTTATGAAGGCATTGCGCGCAGAGAAGCTGCGCAAGTTCAGAGACCTGCTTGGTGTGCAGGAATTGGGGCTGAGCTTGAGGGGGAGTGTTGAGATATCGAGCTCCACTCGTGATATGCCAGGGTGACCGTTGTGCATTTATGTCACCGACTTGTTAGCTGCAGATGCGGTTGGCACACCGCCCATGAATAATAGCTAGATGACAGCTATCCTTATCTACTCTAGTTCATGGCTCAGTTAGTATGCCACCTTATTTAGTTGAGTTTGGTTTGAGACCCATATAGAGGGTTCTTCTATTTCTTTGTATGAGAGTTCTTTTGGCTTACACAACTAAGAAGAGGAAAACTGTTTTCAGCCTCCACCTGTGTGTGTATTCCCCCATTGTGCAAGCAAGAAAGCTTCAAGTGAGACTCCTTCCTTCTCTCCCACAATCTTGACATCCTCCACACCTCATACTCAACGTGTGCATGCAGTATAGTTGGTAGAAGTCCAGTACCAACCCATATACTACATCCCCTAGTGAGTATGAAAGAACTGGTAGAGCAGGAGGGTGGTATAAAAATCTAGTCCATCAAATAGAACATGTGTCCTTAGATTTTGGGTATGTTACATTCTCTTGAATTGCATGCCCTTGGTATATTTCCAACTTTCCTCTTGGATTGTTTGCCACTTTGATTTGATAATGGTTTTGAGAGTAATCAATGCAATATTATGCCTAAACAAAAAAAATTTGGATCCACAAGCTATAGTATATAATACTTGAAATATCTTGTAGCCTAAAAGTTAGTTAAGAAGTCCCTAAAATAATAAGTTTTAGTTTTAGTCCACTGATCACAATGTGAATAAACTTAAAAATCCTTATTTAACAAATTTAATATCATGATAGTGATAGAGCATAATGAAAATTTAATACTTTGATACCATGTGAAACATACCCATTCAGTAGTTCGTTTCGTCTAGGGATCAATCCTACTCACCATCAACTAGGCTAGCTTTGAGCATGTAGATTTAGATGACCATGTGTTCACTAGATCTATCTAACATGCAAAGTGTCCAACCTCATCCCACAAGGATCAACATGTAGGATTTCCAAAGAGACACAACTATGTTCTATAGTAGCAATCTAACATCGAGCCTAAAACGAACACATTTTGTGAATTGTCCAAGATCGAGGTAGGTGAGCACCGCACTTAGTTCAATGAAAGTGAGAAACCAAGGGGAGTTGAGTATCAATCCCTCTATCCATAAGGCATAGTCTCATATCGACCCCCTAAAACGGTGCTTACCAGTTTTAGGATGGACTCTTATTAAGGTTGCACTTGTCAATCTTTATTCTAAACTTGATAAGTCTAGCCAACAGTAGGACAATTCCATCGAAAGATTGTGCACCTCCACTTCCCATGATGTCAATGTATATTTTAGTGTTTTAAACATGTATGCTACCATGATGTGATGACATATACAAACAACTTCATTAATTAATTAATTAGTGTTTGGACAAGGTTCATTGGCACGCCCTTAAGATATGGACACTAAGCAATCCATTTGAAAACCAAGTAATTTTTTATTTTTTTTCTCATATATATAATCTCAAAAGTGAACCAACCCAAAAGCGGGTTACCACCCTTGCCATGTTCATCTTGAACGTTCCAACACACTCAATCACATTGGGCTCGTATAGGTTTCCAACACTATGTTAGATTTAGGATCAAGATTACAACTCAAACCAAAGCTCCGCTCACCCACCATAAGGGTGAATCTTCCTATATAGAAGACCAAACGTACCCAAATGGTGGTTAGTTTCCTTAGATAGCATATATATAGTTCGAGTGAAGAGTAATTGAGGTGGCCTCAAGGATGGCATCATCCCTCATTCCCGTCTAACCAGTGAAGCCATGGACGTGAATAGTATAATTCTTTTCATACTTTAAGTAACCACAGTTAGCTTCCAAATTTTCTACCAAACATTTCTTTCAATTTTTTTTAAAGTAAATCAAAATTAATGAGTAGAAAATTTTCTATGATTTTCTCAATCACACGAATTGAACATATTTCACTTTATGTGTGTGTAAACGCATCTTATTTCCTACTTTTTCATTCATGAGAGTAAACCAAGTATTTCAATGCGAATGTATTCTAACGAAATAATAAGAGAATAAATTAATTTTCTTTGCAAAAAGAATATCAATTATAATAATTTGAGTATTTATCCTAATTTATGCTAAGCAACTAAATAGTATTTTAAAAAAATAACATTATCTTAAAAACATGATTTTTAAGGAGTATAATTTTTAGTTAATAAGAAGAGATTAAATTTACAATTTAATAATTTGATAAATCGAGGATATTAGATACTAAAAAAGATTTTTTGACTAATTTATATTAATTATTAGTATTTATAAAAATAATATAATAATTTTAACTAATTTTTTGAAAATTAATATTTTAATTATACATAATTAATTTTACTTTTTAATCTAGATTATTTCAAAATAAACCTTTATTATATTTTCTTAGAATTTTTAACACTTTTTTTGCTATATTTTTAATTTTAAAAGATAAAATTATTTTTAAAATTAAGATAATGATTATTTTATTATTTAAAATATTTTTATGATTAAAAATTATTCATAACTTAATTTCAAAATTTAAAAATATTTTAAATTATATCATAATTTTTAAAAAAATTAAGTATGATTTTAATCTTATTTTCAATAATAATATAATTTAAAAATAAAAACAAATATTATACCTTGACCATATTAGCCGTCGAAATTTTGGCGTCATGGCTACTCAAAGGTCTTGTTTATGTCGATACACTTGTGAGGGGCCATTGTGTAATGAAGGGGACCTAGGAGAGAGAAGGAGAGAAGGGAGAGACTGTAGAGAGGAGAGAGAAAGAGGGTGATGAGGAGAGAGAAAGACTAGGAATAGAGATAGAAAGGCAAAAAGAGGAGAGAGAAATGACTGGCAGCCATGGAAGGACAAGGAAGAAGGTGAAGAAGGTGAAATGACAAATGTGAATTCATCAAATGGTGCCTATGCAGTATCCCTTACACCTTTTATACTTAGGTCAACTTGACCTAAGTATTTCCCCTCCATTACAATCCATCCCCACTCAAAATGAAGTTTTTGTCCTCAAAAACAAAGATCGGACTTATTGATATAGCCAAATAGTAGCCTGCAGAGTACTACTCTGTACAACATTACAAGTGGCAAAAGGTAGTGGGAGGGGGGGGGGGGGGTCTTGGCATAGACCCAGTAAAAGATTGCCTAATATTCAAGAGTAGTACTAGTCTATGCAGAGGGTCAAGGTCAACCTGTAGCCACCCAGATCAAAAGGGAAAGTGGTATCGTTGCCATGCATTGGATCAGCTTTCATAAGGTCAAAGTCAAGTACAGCTAGAAGCATGATCAGCATGGTGGTATTCTCTAGCTCTTCCATAAGCCTCTCAGGCATCACCATGCTCTATATGAGTGAAGCATATGAGGCTGAAGTCACCATTGCATGGACTGCATCAACCCCTAAGTGTTGCATATTCATGGACCCTGCATTCTTAGTGATGTCCAAGCATTTAAACTGCATGTCTGTGGACTGACGGGGCTCTCGCATGGGGTCATGATCATCCAAATCCACATATGCTGCCCATGATTTGCTTTCTTGAACTAAGGTTCTTGTTGTGGACCCATACCAACATGGTCTTCAACAAGATCTTCTCCATCCTTTGCATCATAATAGTCTAATACCAAGAGTATTTTGGCAGTCTTTGCCCTACATGTGGCTTGATGATTACAAGATATTGGCTTAGCACATCGATAGCATAAGCCCGCATCGTGCAATTCCCGTATCGTATCACTAGTAAGGTGTCTAATGTGTTTAGCCTTAGATATGAATTTACACACCTTTTCATCACCATTGGTCAGCTTAGTAATAGTTTTGACATGCTGCTCATCTACAACAGATGGCTGTCCATGCTCATGACCATAATGCTCATGCTATCCATATGGATGGTCATACCAATGTGGCTGTTGTTCACAATGAAATTCATGCTGTCCATACTGCATATGGTGATAATAGCCCTGTTGCGCATCACACACATAATCCATAATCTCTATGAGAATGTATGTCACGAAAATGTTCATGCTGTTGTCCAAATACATCTATTTGCTGTTGCCTACTACCAAAACTTTGGTCATATTGTTGCCCATAAACATGCTGCCCAAGATTCTGTCCAACATGATTACAATGGTGTCCTTGCATCCTAGGCTGACCATAAGTATGATGATTGGCAAGTCCATGAGCATAGGTATTGGCATGATGTCGGTCATAATCACTTGCTTGCTGTTGAACAAAGCTAGAAGGGTACTGATAAGCATAACCATTACTGTCACATCCATAAGAATTGGGCTGCTCAACTAAGAGAGCTTCACAAGTATAATCATAACTATGTTGCTGAAGATGTGGATGCTCATAAGCATAAGTATGTTGTCCATAATAGCCATTCTGCTGCCAAGGTTCAATGGAATGATACTCTGCATTATGATATGGTACATCATATTTATAAGCATTAGCATGCTGTCCAGATGTACTTGCATACTACTCATATTCATTTGCATGTTGTTGCTGTTCATATTCATAAGATGCATGTAGATCATAGTGTGTACCATCAACATATACATGTTGGCCATAAGCATAAGCATTTGATTCAAGTGTACCATCAGCATATACATGTTGGCCATAAGCATAAGCATTTGATTCAAGTCTTGCTCTTTTTTCTATAACCGCCTTCATAAGAGCAATACATCGATCAGCTAAAACTCCAAGTTTGTGAATATTAGCCTATGTTTGAAGCCAACCTTGTTCACTAGAGTTGGAGCTATTGATCTCAGCTGCCATTGTAGTCAAGTTGCTTTTAAAATATTCCAAAGCATGACAGAAGTCAGCTACAACAATATCATGAATCATAAATCCTCAAGAATGCAGAGGTATCTCGTGGTTCTTGTACCAAACTTTACAAACAACAGATATGTTGTTCCTGTCCTTGTCTGTGTTGGTGAATTTTAGGACCTCAATCCACTGATTGATTTGCAATTGTATCAATCTTGCATTTGATAAGACCTTTTGAAGTCTGAAAGGTTTAGCTACAGATTTCAGGACATAGCTTGCAAGTATGAGGGCATCATCATCAAGTGTGGAAGACCTGTTTTTGTGTCTTCTTTAGTTATGCTGAGTTGCTTTCTTCTTTAGTTATGCTACCACTATGAACATGTACTCCAAACTTGTAACCCTGCAATGCATGAACCAACCACAACAATTGACCTCTCTCAAGAAAACCAGCAAAAGCCAAGCCTTCAGTTGCAAAGTAACTTGCAACCAATGAAATGGAAAATCTGTAATCTGCTACCCCTGAACAATCAAGAAATGTGTGTACTGTTCAAGTAGACCAATGCATATCAATGCTGCAACTCCACACAAAGCATTGGTTGTTTCCAACAGACAACCAATGCATATCAATGCTGCAACTCCACACAAAGCATTGGTTGTTTCCAGCAGACAACTACAAAGGCTTCATATCCATCACAAGCATACACTACTCCATATTCTTCGCATATGTTTGCAAACAACACTGATTAGTGAGCAGGTCCCTGAATGTAGTTAGGGACACCATAAATTAGCTATAAAACATCTATAGCAGCAATAGTGACATGGGCCTTTAGTACAACAGACTTTTTGCATTAACTATAGAAAGTATGTCAGCCCTGATGGCAAAAGTTTGATGATGCCAGCTTCCCTCTACAGATGATCATCCATAATATCACAGTCCTCGCCTTAAAATTCTGGTTTCACTCGTCTGACATGCATACTCACAAAATACACAGTCCCCAAATCAGGATTAGTAGACACATTCAACTGTACCCTGTCCTAATATTCAACACATTAATGTCTTCATTGCTTGAAGTAGACTTGATTTCATTTGTACGCAGACCAAAGGAAAAATCTCTAATAATCCAGCAGGGCACCACATTGGAACACTTTCTTCAGAGTAGCATTAACTGTCAAGATTTTGCATGTTTACAAACCTGACTGCCATGCTCCTAATTGCTGGTCTTTGAAACAAAAAGCCTTGTCTCCCACCACGGAAGGCCGTCTGCATTTACGATGGAACTGTCCTTTCATTCTGGTTGTTTCTCACAGTATTCTAACAATCATGTTGCATCCAGAGGAGTAAAGAGGAAAAAACTTCATAGCAATCTCAAACTATTTCAAATACAAAGCTAGCCTCTGAAACAGAGCATCTCTGCCAGGCTAAAATTCCCAAACTAATGACGAAGTACAGCCTCAAAATGACAACAATCCTTTAGAAACTTTACAAAAGGTGTCTATGATGCACGAAATATATGCTGCTCCCAATGCATTCAACCTTGAAAGCTATGGGTCATATTCCTGAGAGCAAGCCTTGGAGTTACTCTGAAGATCATTGGAATGATGAGATGGATTTCTTCTGATCAAGCTTGATGATGTCGGAGTGCTGTTGATGCTCCTCTCACTTGGCAACTCATGATAGTGTTCGGTTGTTCAGGATCCCCTTGAAGAAGGTCGCGACAGATCACTGTTGATTGCCTTGCTTTGCTGTGCCAAGTCTTGCTTTGTTGCGTCAAGTTCAAGCACAATTGTAATGCCTCCCTGCTTCAAAAGCTTCCCACACTGTAGGATCAAATCACTACCTAATCTTCTTCATCTTAGCATAATTTTTGCTACCTGGTACATTGATTCATCTTCTAGGAACAGTGATTTCTTAGTGGAAGCACCAATGGGTCTCTCCCAAACACTCCGCCTGTGTTTTTTCCTCCAGATCTTAAACACAAGTATTATGACGGCTTCTGCGACTTTAGAGATTTATCAAACACTTCCTGTCTGCAAAGAGATCCTACGGGCATGAGATTTTTTCTGCTTGGAGGACCCTAAAGCTAGTCCAGGTGACTTTGTTGTTTCTACTCTAAGTCTTTCTTGCAAGCTGATTAGCCAGGCTGGTGGGAATAGTTTCAGTATCTCCTCATTACAAAAAAGAAAACACAAGTACAGTTTGCCGTTCTTCTTGCATGCTAATGCCTACTCCAATCATCAGCCATCTAGATCATTGAGACATCATTCGCCCCATCTCCAATCGCCAATGTCATGTCCTAGTTGAGTCACTTTAGAGTTTGAATTCTCTCGTCAATGATTTAACCAAGTCAGGGAGGTTGCCTCTGTGTCATAGACCAAGCTCCATCTCCTATGCTTTGAGGTTGAGAAGCTAAAGCTAAAGAGGAATATCTGCAGGAAATTTCTCTCCTGGGTACCAAAAGTGCTAAAATAGTTGCCCAGGTTGCAGAACTACAGGAGGATGAAAAAGAAGATGGAAGACGGGATTGCCGATCGAGATGTACAAGGGTGGGTCATCGCACTAGAGAAAATCACACTTCGTCTGCCAACGATGTTGCTTCTTTAAGGTATTATTCCTCGTCAAGATGCTATCCTCTGAGGGATTACTCAATAATGAAATCGGGAGATGAGCTTCATGACAGCGAGAAGGTGAATAAGCATCGGTGTAGAAACTCCAATGGTGCCAAGAGATCTAAGCTGGATGATGCATTTGACAACGATAGAAGGCTGGAGGACAGGTTAGGCAACGGTGCGTACGATTGCAAACGGCATCTATCTTGTCATGAGCACCTTTCTACAGGGGATAGAGAGACGAGCCATCACAACAGTGCGAAGAATTGGTCGCAGGAGTGGAAAGGGCGTTGCACGAGAGCTTCTTGACAAGGAGCTTGGGAGGGGCTAAGGAGCTATGGAAGCTTGAAAGAGAGCTTGGGAAGAGGAAAGGAAAGGCCTCTCTTCAAAAGTAACCCTGACTTAAGCCTTCCCTAATTGCTGTTACCACTCTTTTACCAAAATACCTTCAAAATTGGCATGAGCTTGCAAAACGAGCTGCCATCTTTGTCTGTCTACCTCCATTTTTGGTCCAAGCTCCATTTAAGACTCCAAGAAAGGCTGCCATGGTCTAATTGGTCTTCATGAAAGCTACCATTAATGCTCCTACCTGTGTACTTGAAAAGTAGGGTTTATTGTTGGAAAATGAGACTAGATTTGAGGGAAAGGAGAGAGAAAGGAAGGATCTAAAAACTATGCTCTGATACCAATTGTAATGAAGGGGACCTAGGAGAGAGAAGGAGAGAAGGGAGAGACTGCAGAGAGGAGAGAGAAAGAGGGTGATGAGGAGAGAGAAAGACTAGTAATAGAGAGAGAAAGGCAAGCAGAGGAGAGAGAAATGACTGGCAGCCATGGAAGGACACAGAAGAAGGTGAAGAAGGTGAAAGAACAAATGTGTATTCATCAAATGGTGCCTATGCAGTGTCCCTTACACCTTTTATACTTATTTTCCCATAGCTAACTCAAAGGGTGTGTAGCATGTGGTGGAGTGGATTGAGTTGTTATAGTGAAACTTGAGCACATCAAGGTACAAGGCCCAATATTTTTGGTCCACCAGGGCATAGCTCCTGAGATAGTCTTCAATGCCTTGGTTCACCCTCTCTGTTTGTCCATTTGTCTCAAGGTGGAAGGAGGATGAGAATCTCAATTGTGTTTCCAAAGTCTTAAAGAGTTCCTTCCACATGTCACTCATGAATCTACCATCTCTATCTGAGACAATGGCTAAGGGTGAGCCATGCAGCTTGAACATATGCGTGAAGAAGAGGCAGTCTACCTCCTTAGCATTCAATGGTGGCTTAGTAGGTATGAAGTGAGTTTGCTTAGAGAAACAGTCCACCACTACAAAGATGATGGTGTAACCATGGGATTTTGGGATCTCTACAATAAAATCCATGCTAATGACATCCCATGGCCAGTTAGGTAGTACTGGCATTCGTTGAAGTAATTTTGTTGGATTGGAGTGTGGTGCCTTCACGAGTTGGCATGTAGGATATGTCTTGATATAGTCTATGACTTCTTCCTTCATGTTTGGCCAAAAGAACAGCTTTTTGAGTGCTTCAAGTGTCTTGCTTTGTCCCTTATGCCCACCTAACTTTCCATCATGCACTTCATGTAATATGACCTTCTTCAGATCCATACTATTGGAAATGTATAATCTCTTGCCTACAAACAAAATTCCCTCCTCTAAGGTATACATGCCATGTAATGCTTTGTTAACTTTCACATCTTTTATAATCTTGTGCATTTTTTAGTCATGTTCAAAAGCCTCCTTTACTAACTTGAGGAAGTTGCTACTGACCACACTGATGGCTTTTAAATTGGCCTTGCAACTTAGAGCATCTACTATCTTGTTGGTGGAGCCTGGCTTGTGTTTGATTTCCAAGTCGAACACTGCTAGAAAATCGAGTCATCGGGGTCAATATTGGCTACATGTACTAAATGTGACATGTCAAGAGCCATATGAGGATATCAGAGTATATACCAAGAAGTTAAAAGAGGTCTTTCGCATGGTTTGGAATTCAATATTCAGGTGTAGTTGAGTAGTGTCACCTTTTTAGATATAGACACTGCTATTAGATGAGTAGAGGAAGTAGAATCTCGACTACAAGCGGCCGACGTCTCTTGAGCCAATCTTAATGCAGGTCTAGTTCTTGGAAATAATGTGGCATTGACCAATGGAAGTCAAGGGATAGATACGACTAGCCTGAATGAGAGAGAAAGCATAATACAAAATGTGCCCTTGCTACCAGCTCCTCCCAGTGTAACCATGCCAATGCCTAGTCAGATTGTTCCACTAAATAATGGAAGTCAAATGATAAACCCTAATGTGATTCCAATTAATTAGTAGCAGGCAACCCTAGTCAGGTGGTTAGGCTAATGGAACAACAAGTAGATGATCATGGTTGTGAGTCTAGTGCATTGAATGTCCTTATAGCGAAGTTAAGGATATGATGAAGCACTATGCTAACATGATCATCGAACAATATAGACAAATAGCTGTTGATGTCAACTTTCTTAAAAAATAGTAGAATTTGATAGGGAGTCAACATCCTAAAGAGGGTGCCCCCTCAAGATTCAGCTGTAATAGTGTGATGGCCAACATTTCCCTAGGAATTTCCCTAATGTTAAATGTGAATTATGTGGGAAGTCCGGCCATCTACCTAGTACCTGTTGGAGTAAGATTAGTTCTCTCCAACAAGGGAGTAGGCAACTAGATTGAGCACAAGGGAATAATGTCCAGTAGGATGATGGACCAAAGTAAATATTGCAAAGAGGGAAAGTTACTGTAGAAGAGTTTCCTAGTGGTAGTGGTGTCAGCCTTATTGAAGCTGTGAGTGTCAACAACATTGAAGCTTCTAATTTGTGAGCTATTACAAGAGGGCAAAAGGCTAAAGAAGGAAATAGGGATAATGAAAAACTTGTTGAGGTAAACCCTAAACAGGATGATAAAGGGATGCAAGTCCTTAACTCGAATGTAGAAGTCAATCCTCTAAAAGTTGCTAATGGAAAAGCTAACCTCAAAATGAGTTGCCAAAGAAGAAGGTTAAAGCCAAGAAGGAGGTGACAAAGTGAGTTCAAAAGCCAAAGGAGAGAATGGTCTGGCGAGAGAAGAGAACCATTGCTAATTATCATGAGTTTGATTTAGTGAGTTCTCTTTGCGACGTAAGGCTTGATGTGAACCTCCTGCAATTGATCAAGTTATCTCCAGGAGTGTGTAAAGAATTTAAAAATATTCTTCACATTGGGTATATCATTGAGCCCTTGGAAATAGCTCGTATGGGAGAGGATTGGTTTGAGTATGCTGAAAAGCATTGCCCAAGGGTAGCAGCGTATGTTGATTGAATATTAGTGGATCATGCTATTGTAGACAGAAGATCCTTTGTTAACATCATGAGTTTGAAATTCATGGAAAGGCTAGGATCAGAAATCTAAAAGGATGTCTCCACAATTCTTCGAATGGCTGATGACAACCCAAAGGTTGCATTACTACCAAAGTCCATGTGACTGTTGTGAGTGTGGAATGCACTGTAGACTTTAGGGTTATTCGGTTTGTAGGACGGCCAAGCTATCAAGTATTGTTAGGAAGGCAATGGATCTTGCGATCTAAATGTTAAGTGGATATGCCTACTAGTCGTTTGATTTTTGGTAGAAGTGCCAGTCGTGTGGTAGTAGATGCATATCTTGAGTCTCCTCAAAGCTAGAGAGCTCCTTTATCCTCGTCAAAATTAGATGCATTAGAGGAACCATCTGGTTGTGAGACTTCATAAAGCGATGAATCAAAATAGGGTCCAATACAGAGGCTATATACCAGGTGACTCTAAATGAGCCGATTGAAGCTCAAGATAGAATAAGAGATGCAGATGTGATTGCACTAGATCTCGAAACGTTGAATGATCCATGACCTATTAAATTAGGGGCTATGCTTAGTCTAGAAGAGAGGAGGGACTATGTGTCCCTAATCCAAGAATTCCACGACATCTTTGCTTGGATTTATGATGAGTTGAGGGCTATCTCCCAGTTTGGTTGTGCATACTATTCCTTTGAAGGAAGGTAGCCATCTTGTGTGACAGAAAGTGAGGCGTATGCCTTTTGAGCTAAGGGACAAACTATTTGAGGAGTTACAAAAATTGTGTAAGGCTGGCCTAATATTTCCTGTACAATACACGAAGTGGTGTTCGCTAGTGGTTATCATGAAAAAAAGAATAATCAAATCTGACTTTGCATAGATTTTAGGGAGCTCAATAAAGAGACGGTTAAAGATTACTATCCGCTACTATTCATTGATCAGATTCTATATTAGTTAGTAGGTAGGGATGTCTATTCATTTATGGATTGCTTTGCTGGATATAACCAAATGGCTATTGTAGAGGAAGATAAGCTGAAAAAACATTTATTACTATATACCATGGACGTCATTACTTGCTTGCCTACTACAAAAAAGAGATGGAATAATATATATGTGGTGGTGGATAGACTTAGCAAGGTAGCCCATGTCATCGCAACCAAGACTCACTTTACTGCTTCTCAAGTGGCCAATCAATTTATGGAGCATATTTTTAGATGTCAAGGAGAGGACTGGAGAGAGAGAAAGAGGAGAGAGAAGACTACAAAAGAGAGAGAAAGAGCATAAATGTAAGAAGTTGGGAATAGTTAGAATGTTGATAATATGCCATGTCACACAGACATTGGTATATAAGGAGAGAAGTTGTAAAATTTCATATCTTTTTGACAAATCAATACATTTACAATCTTTCTCTCCCTTCTTGCTCACAGCTTCTATGGCTTCCTCACCTTTCCTGTCTTTCTCTCTCCAAATCTAGTCTTTCTCTCTCCTCTTCACTCTTATTCTCTCTCTTCCTAGAGTCTTTCTCTCTCCTATTTCTCTCTCCCTAGTTCTCTCTCTGACAAGTGGTATCAGAGCTTCAGTCTTTGATCCATTATTTTCTTCCAATTCTAGTCTCATTTTCCTATTTCAAAACCAATTTCAGACAAAAATGGTACAAGATAGTGACTAGTGGAGTGCTGCAGGACAACTACAGTTAGCAAGTGACTACATCTGGAGATATCCAAGGTCAGATATGGCAGGTAAAGGCTTAAATGGCTGGATGTCATCAAATTTTATGCAAATTTGAAGGTAACTAGGGTAAAGGATGGTTAACTGGGCTTAGTTTGGGAACAAACTGTGGTTACTTTGAAAAGAGGGGTTTTTCTTTCCCCTTTCCTGGAAATTCCTGCAGGTTCCATGGAAGTTCAGCTCCAAGATCTATTCATATCTCTCTCATCTCTGATCTTCTTGACCAAAAACCACTTGGAATAGATCCTACTCAGCAGGAGCTTCAGGTTGAGCACCAGATTGTTCAAGATTGGGCCAGCATTTAGGCCAGAAGCAGCCCCGAAAATTGCGGCGCAATTTTTGGGCTGATTCCAGCCCTGCCCTGCTTCAGCTTGCTCCCTCTCAGCCTTGGCACTCTTCTTGATGCATTCCAGGCATTAATCTTCAGTCATATTGAGATTCTCAGCCACATTTAAAGATTCCTCAGCTCCTCTTGAACCCTAGGTGAACAATCCATGGGCAACCATGAAAGCTTCAGCCCAAGCTTCCAATTCTTGACAATTTCTTGAAGATTCTTCATCCTTTTGGCCTGTCGAATCATTTCAGCAAGGATTCTTCAACAAATTGCAAGGATTAAGCACGGGATGGCTAAAGATTGAGGATCAAGAGCTTCTATGGAGCAAAAATTTGGGGGAAACGGGTTTAATGCTTCAATTTCAAGCATTTGAAGCTTCAAGATTGGTCTCAACCATCAGATAAGCAAGCCTTATGGATTATTTTGCTAACATTGGACAACCGGGAGCCCTATCAAGCATTTGGCAAGTCATTTTCAGCCATGTCAAGGAATTTCTCTTCAATTTTTAATCTCTCTCATTAATCCAATTGCTGAGCTTAAGCCATTTGACTGAGAGATTAAAGAATTGAACATTTTCATCAAATTCTTAGCCAACCTTTGCTTGAATTCATCTATTCATGAATGCAATGCTTGCCTAATGCATATTAGCTTCAATCAGTGAATTAAAGGCCTCAATCTGAGATTTCAGCATAACACTTGAATCTTATTGACTGAATACATTGATTGGTGCCTTTGTTTACTCTAATCCAATTGACTGGTTGATTCTCTTTTGCCTAAATTGGAAAATTGTAAAAGGGTAAGTACTAGCAATCATTGAGTCACTGAATTGCATAGGTAAAACCCTTCTCCCATCTCAAGTTTTCTTATCTCAATCAATTGCATCTCATGAAAGGCTGAATGGATCTTTTTGAATTGCATATCATGCTGATTGCTTAGCACACTAGCCTCTGCCATGTTGATATTCCCACTGAGGAAAAATGTGGATGCCGGGGGAGATAGTGGGACAAAAGAGAGGTGATCCTCCCTCACTATCGAAGATCCTGAAGGGGTGCAACTAACCGACCCAGGGGGAACTTTGCCCACCTCCCGGTGATTCGGAGCCCGTGTAGGGATCCTATCATGCCGTTTTATCCCTCACACAGGTACAACGAGTAGAGGATTGAAGATTGAAGACTTTCTAACGACTCAAGTACCTACAGGACTAAAACAGGGTAAAACAGGGAATTTACAGGTCACTTACAGGGTATTTACAGGTGGATACAGGTACACCCTTCATTACTGAAGCACAGATGCAGGTACTACAGGGTACCCACAGGTCCCATATACCACTTTGCAGGGTTTGGTAGCCATTTGAGGTTACTCTCTTGCATTACAGGGTCAAAACAGGGCACTTACAGGTCTAAACAGGGTGCAGGACTAGATATTTCAGGCTTTGAAATTCGGCTACAGAATTTTTTGTCCTAAACTTGTTATAGTGTGATATAGCTCATCTCGAAGAGGGCATTGTTAGCTTCAATTTGCACAAAAAAGTTCTGAAATCGGAGTTTCCTAGCTAAAGTTATAGCCGTTTTACTGACAGGGGGTACTGCAGGACTGCACTAGTATGGCAGGACATAAAGGCAAAAATAAGGTCCAGGAGGATTATGCACAGCAAATCAGGGATTCCATGATGGAAAGCACACTTCAAGAGAACCCTGAGGAGCTTCAACAACAAGGAGAAATCAGTATACTCACTGATACTTTGTGTGCCCATGAACTAAGGCATAGAGAGCGACATGAGGCCATGTTGTCAAGAATGGATCAGATGGTTCAATCTACTGATCAAACCAAGGCTTCTATTGAAAAGTTGGTAATATCCAACGACCTAATCATGCCACAAATCTCTAAACTCATACAATTGCAAGTGGCATCAAAAGAAGTTAATGAGAAGGCTTGTTCAAACAGTGACCCTTCAGTCCCACTTCAGCCATCCAACCAAAATGGTCATGGAGATGGAATCATTGGAAGAAGAGGCATTCCAAATAGTCAGTATGAAGTAGGAGAAGCTTCACAAAGGCATGATGACTATTTGGGCAGTTTGAATGGAGCCAATACTCAAGCTTTTGGACTGCACACTCAGCATTCTAGGGGTGCTTTACCAACAGGAAGATTACAAAGTAATTCTCAGCCACCTGTTGGAAGATTTCAGTCCCAATATGGAGGTTCTGTACTTGGAAATCCTGATTAGCCAGTTTTGGGACAGCAACCCTTTCATGATAGAGAATTCAAGGACAAATTTGTTTTATCCAAATTCAATGGCTAGTCATCTTCACCATCACAATTAGAGGAATGGACCTCTAAGATGGAGTTCTACTTTGACATATTTCCTAAAACTGATGACGTGAAGATACACTTTGCTTCCTTGCACTTAGAAGGATTTGCCCACATTTGGTGGAGGTATATCAAGAAAGAAAATGTACTTATTCAGAATTGGGAAGCTTTCAAGGCACTTATGGCTGAAGTCTTTGTTTCGCCTCTTGAAAAAGAGAAGCTAGCACGAAGATGGTATGGTTTGGAATAAAGGGGCCTAAGTGTAAGAGAATATACAAACCAATTCCTCAACTTGACCATGTATGTGGAAAGCATCAGTGATGAGGCCAAGTTACACAAATTTATGTATGGTTTAGAACCATCCTTGTCACAGCTAATGTTATGGCGCAAAATTCTACTTCACTTTTCAAGGCTATTGAGCTTGCAAAGCGCTATGGAAGAAAGTACAGGAAAGAGTCTTCATTTCAGCCAAGTTATGGACAGCCAAGGACTATTTTAAAGCAAGGACAAGTTGGTAACATTTATGGCAGCAATCATATGCCTAGTGGGAGCTTACAAGTACCAACTTATCCTCCATTTAATGCTTCTAGACTTCAAAGCAATTTCAGGACAGCAAACAGTCCAAAGGTTGAATTTAAGCAGGGTGATAACAAGCCTAAGTCCACTTTAGCCATTACAAATTCCAAATCTATTCCCATGGATCTTTACAAGGAAAGAAAGGACAAGGGCTTATGCTTCAAATGTGGAGAAAAGTATACTCCTGACCATGCTTCAAAGTGTGTATACAAGAATGTCAAGCCAAAGCTTCAGAGTATGCTAGTCTTTGAGGACTTTGAAGATTACATAAATGAGGCTAATGCAGTGGTGACAGACAATGCTGAAAATGAAGATTTTGAGGATGATGGTGGACAGGAGTACTTTTATGATCCATCTGACTCTTTTCCTTTTGATCCAGGCGGAGATGTTCCATTTGATCCTGGTGGATTTTGTAATGAGTTCCCTGCTGCCACTAATTGTTCTATCTCTATGGATGCTTGGACGGGATCTAAGAGCCCTAATACACTTCGTATGAAGGGAAGCATATGTGGAAAGCCAGTGTTCATTCTGATAGATAGTGGCAGTACCCACAGTTTTGTCAATAAATCCATTATGTACAAGTTGAATTGTGTTCCCTCCGATTTACAGCAGCCCATTAGAGTACAAGTGGCTAATGGCGAAGAGGAAATCAGCACACAGATTTGCCCACAGGTTTCTTTGCAGATGGCTGAAAATTTTGAAGTCAAAGTAAACCTAATCACTATGGAAATGGGGCCCATAGATATTGTACTTGGTTGTGATTGGTTGATGACCTTAGGCAGGATTACTATGGATTTTTCACAGTTATATATGGAGTTTTTCTTCAATGGACAACTCATCCGTTTACAGGGAATCCCTAGTAGATTTGATTTTCAGCTTATCACCATTCAACTACTCAAGAAAGAGTACAAGAAGCGCTCACAGATATTTATTTTGCATTTGAACAAAGAAACACAGGATCAGCCCAATAATTCAACAAACCATCTAGGCTTGACAGCTCTTCTTGAGGAGTATAGAGATTTATTTGAAGTACCTACTTCATTGCCTCCTAAGAGAGCGGTGGATCACCCCATTGATTTGGAGCCCAACTCAAAGACAATCAATAAGCCACCTTACAGACTATCAAAATGTGAACGAGAGGAAGTAGCCAAGCAAATCAAAGAGCTTCTTGAAATGGGATTCATTGAACCAAGTTCTTCACCGTATGCATCCCCAGTCCTGTTAGTCAAAAAGAAAGATGGATCTTTCAGAATGTGCATTGACTACAGGGATCTCAATAAGATAACAGTGAAGAATAGGTATCCTATACCCAAGATTGATGATTTGCTTGATGAGCTTAAGGGGGCTCGATTCTTCACGAAGATTGATTTGAGATCAGGGTATCATCAGATTCGCATGAGAGAGGGTGATGAAGTCAAGACTGCTTTTAGGACTAATCGTGGGCTCTACCATTTCTTGGTGATGCCATTCGGGCTTACAAACGCTCCAGCTACCTTTCAAAGCCTCATGAATAAGATTCTGCAACCTTTCCTCTTTCAGTTTGTCCTGGTGTTCTTTGACGACATTTTGATCTATAGCAAGACTTTACAGGATCATTTGTCACATATGAGGAAGGTTTTTGATGTGTTGAGACATCATAGGCTTTTTGCTAAGGAGAAGAAGTGTTCTTTTATGCAGACTGAAGTGGAATACTTGGGACATATAGTCAGTGAAAAAGGAATACATGCTGATCCCAAGAAGGTGCAATGCATAAGAGATTGGCCAACGCCTACTACTACTACCTCTCTTAGAGGATTTCTTGGTCTATCTTCATTCTATCGCAGATTTATTAAGCATTATGCGGCAATTGCAGCCCCTTTAACTGAAAGGTTGAAGAAAGAGGCTTTCTTTTGGGATGCTCTTGCAGATAGCAACTTCAACCAGTTAAAGGAATTACTTACTTTTGCTCCTATCCTTGTATGCCGGGATTTCTCCAAAGAGTTCACTATACAGTGTGATGCTAGTGGCCATGGCATTGGGGCTGTTTTGCTTCAAGAGCATGGAATAATTGCATTTGAAAGCCGTAAGCTTACTAATAAGGAGATGGCCATGAATGTTCATGACCAGGAAATGTTGGCTATTCTGCATGCAATCAACAAATGGCACCATTACTTATATGGCAGCCGATTCAGAGTACATAGTGATCATCGGGTACTCAAGTATTTCCTTACTCAGTCAAATCTCACTCCAAAGCAATGACGATGGGCAGCTACATTACAAAATTATGACTTTGACATCACTCATACTAGGGGCAAAGATAACATAGTGGCTGATTCTCTTTCTCGTATGTGGGCCTGCAAAGTGTCAGCCATGACGGAACTACATAGTGATTGGATTGAAGAATTACAGGAGGCCTATCTCTTAGATGAGGAATTCAGCCAAATCTTTCAGAAAGTACAGCAATGTCTTATGGAAGAAAACTCGCATTACCAGCTTAAAAATGGTCTTATTTGGTGGAAAGGCAAGATTGTTATTCCCTCTACTTCTTCTTTCAAGCGAAAAATTATGGAGGAGTTACATTCTTCGCCTTTAGCTGGACATTTGGGAGTTTTCAAGACTTATGACAGGATCAATAAGAGCTTTTATTGGAAAGGACTGTGGAAGGATGTCAAGGACTTCGTTATGAAGTGTATGCCTTGTCAGCAAAATAAGGATAGCACCCATAAGCCAGGAGGTTTGTTGCAGCCATTGCCTATTCCTATGGGTAAATGGACTCATATTACTATGGACTTTATCACTGGCTTACCTACTACCAAGAAGGGGTGGGATAGTATTTATGTGGTGGTTGACAGACTCACCAAAGCAGCTCATTTTATCCCAACAGAAATTCAGTTTATTGCTTCTCAAGTGGCCAACCAGTTTATGGAGCATATTTTCAGATTACATGGATTACCGCAGGTGATTATCCATGATAGGGACTCAAAGTTTATGAGTAACTTCTGGCAAGCAGTATTTACATCTATGGGTACTAAGTTGGCTCCATCTACGGCTTATCATCCCCAAACTGATGGACAGATAGAGAGAGTTAATAAATGGTTGGAGACTTATCTTCGCCATTTTTGTTATGATGTCCAAACCTCATGGGATTCTTGGCTACACTTGGCTGAGTTTTCTTATAACAATTCCACTCATGCGAGCATAGGAGTTTCACCCTTTGAGGCTTTGTATGGTTACAAGGTGCCCTTACCCATAGTCATTTTTAATGAAAAGATCAATCCTCATGGAAAGGAAGAGTTGGAAAGAATGCAGACCCTTCTTCAGCAATGCAAGGTGAACCTAAGGAAGGCTCAAGATCAAATGAAGATGTATGCTGATGAGAAGAGGAGGCCTTTAGAGTTTCAAGAACAAGAGCTGGTTTTGTTGAAGGTGCCCAAATCTAAGTACTCTACATTGAAAGATGGATCCAGTAATAAGCTTGCCCACAGATTTTACGGCCCTTACAGGATCCTTAAGCGGATTGGAGATTTGGCATACAGACTAGAGCTTCCATCTTCTACAAAGATTCATAACATCTTCCATGTTAGTCAGATCAAGCCTTATTATGGTGATCCAGTGGATATAGTTGATGAGCTGCCACCTATTGATGAAGATGGTCTTGTTTAGTACATCCCAGAGGCTGTTATAGGTCAGCGTGAAAAGAAGCTTCGATCACGTTCTATTGTGGAATATTTGATAAAATGGAGAGGTTTACCTTCTGAAGAGGCTTCTTGGATACCTGATTCAATATTGGATGAGTATCCATACTTGAGGGATACTTTGGTGGGGCTGAAGCCTATTGCTTATGGAGCTAGTATTGATGTAGACTGGTTCAGGACAGCAAGTTGTTTTAGAACATTTTTCATCGTACTTCATTTTCAGAATTAAGCTATCTACATGAGCTTAAAGTACTCTTCAAGAGCTTCGTTTTGATATGTGGTACATCTTATTTGGACACTTCTATCAAAAGTTATGGCAGATTTGGTCCAGCAGGGACTGTTTATTCAGCAAGCTGTCTACTTTCTTCTGGAACTACTTGTTGAAGACTCTATGGCTCCATTTGCTTTTGAAATACTTCAAGACATGTATATAGTTGGGTCTTCTTTCTGTTCTTCAAATTCAGCCCTTGTAATGGTCATTCTTCATTCATTTCCCATTTGTAAAGCTGTAAAACAGAGTAGTACTCTGTTCTATCCATCTCTTCTTTAGCTCTTTCTAGGTTTGTTTTTGAGGACAAAAACTTTTGGGAAGGGATGGATTGTAAGAAGTTGGGAATAGTTAGAATGTTGATAATATGCCATGTCACACAGACATTGGTATATAAGGAGAGAAGTTGTAAATTTTCATATCTTTTTGACAAATCAATACATTTACAATCTTTCTCTCCCTTCTTGCTCACAGCTTCTATGGCTTCGTCACCTTTCCTATTTTTCTCTCTCCAAATCTAGTCTTTCTCTCTCCTCGTCACTCTTATTCTCTCTCTTCCTGCAGTATTTCTCTCTCCTTTGCAGTCTTTCTCTCTCCTCTTTCTCTCTCCCTAGTTCTCTCTCTGACAATAAAAGAGAGAGAAAGAGAGTGACAAGGAGAGAAAAAGATATAAATAGAAGAGAAGTCATAGAAGCTGTGAGCAAGGTAATCAGGAAAGAGACAATAATGTATTAATATTTCAAAAAGATGTGAAAAATTACATGTCTCTCCCTTTTATACCTATGTTAGTGTGACATGGTATTACTATTATTTCTACACTAAACATCTCTTTTTCCCAGCTTCTTACAATCCATCCCATCCCAAAGTTTTTTGCTCTCAAAAACAAACTTATAAAAGTTGGAAAGGATGGATGAAATAGAATACTACTTTGTTTTTAGCTATACAAGTAGGGAAATGAATAAAAGATTAAAGACATATGGACTGAAATAAAAGAATGAGAGTAAGCTTAGCTATATACATGATCAAAAGTGCTTTGAAAGTATTTAGAGCCTTAAAGTCTTCAAGAGATGGACTCAAAATGAATAAGACAACTTGCTGTAAGAACATACCTTGCTGAACCAAATTTTCCGTAACTTTTGGTAGAAGTGTCCAAATGAAGTGTATCACATGCCAAAACGTAGCAGCATATCACATGTCAAAACATAGCTCTTGAAGAGTACTTTGACCTATGTAGGTGGTATAATTCTAAAAATTAGACAGAATAAAAATTGTTCTAAAACAAGCTCCTATCAGGACCCTATCTGCACCATAATTGGCTCCATAGTCAGTATGCTTCAGCCCCACCAATGTGTCCCATAGGTAAGAAGACACATCTAATATAAAATTATGCCTCCAAGAAGCTTCTTTAGGTGGAAAACCTCTCCATTTAATCAAATATTCAATGATAGAGCGAGAGTGAAGCTTCTTCTCACATTGACCTATGATAGCCTCAGGGATATATTGAATAAGGCCTTCTTCACTAATAGGTGGTAGCTCATCAACTGTATAAATAGGAGCACCATAAAAAGGCTTGAGCTGCCTAACATGGAGTACATTATGAATCTTAGTAGAAGAGGGTAGTTCAATCGATATGCCAAGTCTCATATGTGCTTCAGATCTTGTAGGGTCCATAAAACCTATGAGCAAGCTTGTTACCGGATCCATCCTTCAAGGTACAAAAATGAGACTTGGGCACTTTCAAGAAAAGTAATTCTCCTTCTTGGAACTCTAAGGGTCACCTCTTCTTATCTGCATACATCTTCATATGATCTTGGGCTTTCCTAAGATTCATCTTCAATTGCTGAAAAAGGGTTTGCATTCTTTCCAACTCTTCTTTCCCATGAGGATTGATTTTATAATTGAAAATGACTGTGGGTAAGGGCAACTTATAACCATACATAGCCTCAAAGGGTGAAACTCCAATGCTAGCATGAGTGGAGTTATTGTAGGCAAACTCAGCCAAGTGCAACTAAGAATCCCATGAATTTTGCATATCATGATAGAAATGGCAAAGACAAGTCTCCAACCACTTGTTTACCCTTTTTGTCTGTCCATTAATTTGTGGGTGATAGGCTATAGAATGAGCCAATTTAGTGCCTATGGGTGTGAATACCGCCTACCAAAAGTTACTCATGAACTTTGAATCTCTCTCAGAACAATCACTTGTAGTAATCCATGTAATCTAATGTAAGAAGCTTGGAAGAAGAGATGTTTAGTGTAGAAATAATAGTAAAAAGTTACTCATGAACTTTGAATCTCTCTCACGAACAATCACTTGTAGTAATCCATGTAATCGAATGTAAGAAGCTTGGAAGAAGAGATGTTTAGTGTAGAAATAATAGTAATACCATATCATACTAACATAGGTATAAAAGCGATAGACATTTTTGAAACATTAATACATTATTGTCTCTTTTCTCATCATCTTTCTCAGAGCTTCTATGGCTTCTCTTCTCTTTCTGTCTTTCTCTCTCCTTTTCTAGTATTTCTCTCTCCTCGTCACTCTCTCTCTCTCTCTTTTGCACATTTTCTTCTCTCTCTTTTGCAATCTTCTCTCTCCTCTTTCTCTCTCTCTGGTTCTCGCCTTGATAAGTGATATTAGAGCATTGGTCTTTGATCCATTTTTCTTCTCTTTTCTTCATATTCAGTCCAATTTTCATCATAAAAACCAATTTCAGACAAGTACTACAGGGTATAAGACATGGACAATGACTAGTAGGGACTTGCAGGACATCTACAATTGGAAGATAACTAAATCTAGAGATCTTTGGGATAGATATGGTGGTGGAAGGATAAAATAGCAAGTCGTCATCAAAATTTCATGCAATTTTGAAGGTAATATGGTCAAATAAGAGTTAATTAGACTCGGAAACAGGAACAAACTGTGGATACTTTTCAAGAGAGGCTTCTCTTTCCTCTTCCTTCAAGCTATTGTCAAGCTTCCATGGAGTTTTTAGCAGAGATCTTCTTCTCCTTCACTGATCTTTTATTCTCTTCAACAATGGCATGCATAATAGCCTTTTAGACTTCAAACCCTATTGCACCATACCATTTTGCTGATTGTGTGGGATAGCCATGTGTGCAGGAAGGTAGCCCAAAAAGTGCATTGATTTTTCAGCCCTATTCTTCATCATTTCTCTAGCTCTTGGATAGTATTGATGCTTCTAAATGATCATTGGCACAACATACTTCAAGTCTCTGATGTTTGGACTCCCAAATGAAGCTCTATTTCCCATATTTTCACTCTCTTGAAACCCTAAATGAACAGTCCATGGATAGTGAGAGCAGCTTCTAAAGACCCGTAAAGTGCCGAAAAGGAGAAAATTAATGCAAATTTTATGCAAGAATTTAAAGCTGACAGAAGCAGAACATGAAGATTCGATAATTTTTTAGAGACCGAGGAAGACGAAAATGCAAAACTTTGGCCATTGTGGTGGTTGCGGATTTTTAGAAATTTTTTTGATGGTCGGATTGAAGACAAATAGCTTCCAGATCATTTGGATGTCAATTCGGACATGCAGGATTTTCTAGATTTGGAATCGGGCACACTGAGCGTGTAAGAGATGCAAGTGACCAAGCAATTTAAAGGTTGAAGTTAACCAATAAATTGGACAAAAGATTGAGCATGGCCTTTAGGGAGGACCAAAGGGCCCCTATTTTTTTTTTTAAATTGGGGGCGGGGCACCGTTTTTGAAATGGTGTGCAGAAAATGCCGCCCCCCCATGGCGATGATTTGCTTGAGGGGGGGGGGGGGGGTTGAAGCCTATGAACAACCCACCAAAGAGATAATGGCAAGGATCTTCTGTAATTTTCCACTCTTCATCATTGGTCTCTATTTAGAAAATGGTTGCCTGGCGAAGAAGCTGGTATTTCTCTCTCCTCTTGATGGATGTTCACACACGTGATTTTATGGAAGAACGAAAAGGAGTTGCATGCAAGAAGCTGATAAAATAATGAAACTGGAGTGAAGGAGATTGTAGATCACAGTTGAAGAGAGCATCAGTGGCAAAAAATGAGCGTCAACGGCCTCCCAACTATTTAATATATGCCTCCAAAATTGGGTTTCTATGTCTAAGCAATCATTTCATTTGTTTCATGATAGATGCTTGATGAAATTATTTGTAAATGGATGCCTTTGATTGATAATAATAAAATTTATCAGAACTCATGAAGAAAATCTAAAAATTGAGTCATTTAACAGTTTATATCAAAACACACAATTATGCGGTTTTCATAAAAATGATAAATTTCGGGGGTTTTATTGGGATTTTGGGGTTCATATGGAGTAGATATGAACTTAAAATCAATTCTTAGTGACTGTGATCAATCTCAACCCATACATCATAAATATTAAATTTTTTATTTAAATAAATGAAGAAAAAAGTGAAAGATGAGAAAAATTAGTTTTTTACTCTAGAAAATTAAGAAAACATATGCTTTATGTTCGGAAATGTATGGCATGGTTGGAGCATGAGGGATAAGCCTAAGTTCGTCCTTGCCTTTACGTTAAAGTGTATTTTTTTGGCTTTGTACAAGAAAAACTGTTGAGAGTGAAAAAAAACTGAATTTTTGACTAATTTTTGTTGTTTTTGAGGTCTGAATGATTGATTTTTGATGGATTTAGAGTGATGTATGATTGATAATGAAAGTTTTTGAGAGTGTTTTGGATGATATTGATTATGTTTTGAAAGTTCATGATGATTCTCAGTAGAAATATGAAGCTCTGTGATGTTTTGATAGGTTTTGTTGAGGTTCTGATTGGTTCTGTATAGCTTCCATTTTGTTCTGATTTTCTTTTATATGAAGCATGGATTGATAATTGATGAAGATTGAAATCTTTTGAAAGTTTATTGAATAGTTTTTTATAGTTTGGAATGGTTTTATTATGAGTTATGAGGTTCCGATGACCTTATGTAACCCTCTGTAGACCTTCTGTAGAGCCTCTGTCTCTGCTCTGTAACTATTCTGTATTTGCTTTGGTCTGTACTGTACTGTTCTGTAGATCTTTTGTAAGTGTTCTGTAGAAAGTATGTGTGACTTTGGGAAATTTTTTTAACTTTTTGAAAGGATGAATCTAAGTTCAAAAGAGCTAAAACAAATGGAAGAAGCAAATGCTGAAGACTGAAGAGAAGACTAGAGTGACAGTGATAGTAGTGAGCTTTGAAGAGACATTGTAGTGGCTCTGGTGCCTCTTCACATCAGACATACCTCTTGGGAGGTGCATCCACGACCTAAGAAGGATTATTGAGAGTCATTATGAGAGTATTGTAGTAAGGAGATGATGCACTATTTTGTGTGTGTGTGTGTGAGAGAGAGAGAGAGAGAGAGAGAGAGAGAGAGAGAGAGAGAGAGAGAGAGAGAGAGAGAGAGAGAGAGAGAGAGAGAGAGAGAGAGAGAGAGAGAGAGAGAGAGAGAGCCATAGATAGTCAATTCTATCAAAACAGTGTAACTGTATATGAGAGATTGAGAGAGAAAACTATGAAGACATTGAAGATGAATACTATGTGATTGATTTCCATTCAAAGATGGTGTATTTCTTTGTGTTCATTATTCTATTGATGGATTCTATGAAGATGTTGAAGATTATGGTTGATTCTATCAAAACCGTGGGAGATATCTACTATGATGCTATGTAAAGATTTGCTGTTTAATTTGTTTTGATGATCAAAATAATGAAATAAAAGCTTATTGATGTTACAAGATAGATTTTCTTGCAGTAGAATATCCTTTTCCTTGGTGTTCCTCTTGGGCTCTGTTTTTGGTGTGTAGCCAGGGAAACTTGCCATCAACAAGCATCAGAAGAGGCTGAAAATGAAGAAAATGGCATTGCCAAGAAGAGGAGAATTCAATGGATGTTTGTAAAGTTCCTTCTTTCACTGAAGAGTTGGAGATTCTCATTATTAAAGCCACTTTCCACAAGAATTTCATCCCACAATGGCGAAAACATATTACCATCATGATGCATGCTTTATGTGGTGGACTGTTTCCTCTTCCTGTTGAAGCAGTAAAAACTTGCATCTTGGTAGCAAATTGTTTGGGAACAAACTGAAGAATAGAAAAGCGGAGAGAATGACTATCCATGGAAGATTTGGTATTCATTGAGAAGTTTCCAGACATCATCAAGTGGGAGATTGTGAAGAAGCTTCAGGAGTCATGGTCTATGGAGGTTCACGAAGACAAGAAGGGACAGAGTTGGAATTTGTTCATGGATGCTCAATAGCAGGATACGTGGGATGCTTGGTGTACTGACAATCTTTTGTTTGTCCAATTAGCAACCCACTGGAAGTTGGTAGACAGAGTGTTTTTCATAACATACACTGTTGAAACCCTCAAAAGCTGGCATTATTATAATGACACAACAACGATCCTAAGAAGAATGACTTTTGATACTTTTAGAATGGAATATCTCCCCCTCTGTAGTGGTTTGAAAGCTGAATTTAGAGATGTTGAAAAGAAGGAAGTAGAAGAGACGTTGGCCACAGAATCCCTCAGAGACTCAAGTCCTCTCTGATACTATCCTGTTGAGTACAGACCATCTGGTTGGAGCCAACCCCCTGATGAATGACGCAATCAAGAGGCAAGCATTAAAATGAGTCCAGAGGTACGTAAGAAGAGAGAAGGCAAAAATCAAGGCTGAGAACGAGCTCGCAACAGAAGCCTCATTTGATGCCCTAAAAGCACTCTTTACAAAAGTCCCCATGGCGACTCAAGGTCCCCTTCCTAGTCAGATTCGTCCTGGAAATATTGATGAGAGGCCAGCAAATGTAGTCCCATTGCCAGTTTTTAAGGGAGAGTACAATGAAGACCCTGATCTTCATGTAGCAGAATTTATGGTAGCATGTGTAGCTAACAATTCTAGAACCCCTGAGCATTGGTTAGCAATATGCCTCGCCACTTTCAAGGGTGCGGCGTTTTAGTGGTATGAGAGAAAAGCAGCATGAACTTTTGGCACAAGGGACGACCTGAAGTTGGCCTTCCTCACTAAATTCAGGCATGAAGGTTTTGAAGAGCGGATGCGAGAGGAGTTCATGAACCTAAGTTAGTCCTCTAGAGAAAGAGTAGGAGCTTATGTCTCGCGAATGGAATCCATCTTGAAGAGATGGACTAACCATCATTTGGACGAAGGCATTCAGAAAGGCGTGTTCCTTAGAGGCCTACAAGCAGAAGTTCGCAAGTTTGTGGAATTGAGAAGACCAGTCAATCTGCAATCTACATTGAAAGGTGCAAGATTGTATGACAAAGTTGAAGCAAGTCTCTCAATGACTCCAGGTAGAGGAGTCTTACCTCCTCCCACGCCAGTAATGGTATACCCACCAAATGCAGTCCCAGGGATAGTTCCGTACCCCTATCCTTAGATGCAAATAGTGCCACAATATAATGCACCTAATCCACTGTGGTCACCAGAGACGACAGTGCCTCAAATGATGGTTCAACCACAACAATAGTGGCGTCAAACAGTTCCTCTAATGGCGACCCAACAACAGTGGAACCCTACCAACTAGAATTAACAACCCCAAGTCTCAGCAGGAGCTCTGAATCAGAACCAAAATAAAGGACCTTCTGGATCAACCCAAGCAGTGTATGCAGTAGTTACAGAAGCTTCCCAAAACCCTACTACAAGTACTTCAAGAGGTGAAAATCTAAAGGACTACTTATCTAATTCAGTTGCAAGTATTAAGAAAGAGCTTATAGATGTGATTACAGAGCAGCTATAGACGCTGAAGGTGAATACCCCCAATATATCCACCCCGATGGGAGCTGGAAGAGATGTGATGCACTCTAATAAATGGTGCAAAAAGTGTCATCAAGCGGGACATCTAGCCACTGAATGTACCTGAAAACCAACCATTCTTAGAGCCTTCTGTTCCTACTGTTTGAGGAAGAACCATATAGAGGATATTTACTCTCTGAAAAAGATGCATGAACAAAGAAAAAAGGATGAAAATGCACGATTCAACTTGCTGGAATCCAAAATGACAACACAGGATGTTGGACCAAAGCCTAGGGAATTTGGTCCTAATTTTGGTCCAAGGAGGTTTCCCTCTCAAAGTTACATAGGATGATAGTTTGGCGGTGGTCAGAGATCAAAGGTGGAATGTTATAGGTGTGGAGAAAAGGGTCATATCTCCCCGAATTATCCAAAACCTAGACGATCTGTGGATTATAAGCCCTTATGCAGCTGATGAAAAGGAGAAGGCCATACTGCAAAGGACTGTCTGAGTCCAGCCCTTGTAAAGGCTAATGGCACTGATAGCCAACAGAAGGTACAAGAGCTTGCCTCCAATTTGGTAGAGTTGGAAGTTGCCGCTGTCACGCATACCAAGAAGAAGGAACCACTTGTTCAGAACAAAAATAATTCCCTTGCCAAGACTATGAAGTTCAATTGTCAACAGAGGGACAGAGTAGTACAAGACAGAATAGTGTGGTACAGAGCAATGTAGTGCTATAGAGAGTCACAGAGACAGTCCCAGAAACAGGACCAGAGGTCTAGGAGATAGATGATACAGAAGCACCTCTAGAAATAGAGGAAGTGCCGATGCTGCAATTACTAGAAGAAAAAGGAAAGATAAACATGGGTGTAGCCCCATTCCCCAGCCGGCTGGAGAAGCCTGTGGATCCTATCAAAGATTATGACTCGGTCAAAGACCTAGACACTTTTAAACCTAACTTAACATTCCAACAATTACTGATGTTGTCTCTCACTTGCCAAAAGATATTCAAAAGCATCTTGACAAGAAGACGTGGACTAAGGATCGCTCCTTCAACAGTGACCAAGACCAATAAGGCTCCAGAGCCTGTAAAGGAAGTAGATGTGGCTAACGCCTTCCTAGATCCTGAAACCATAGAGACTAGTGTGTGGATAGAAGAATGCTTTATTTTAGACACATTGATTGATGGAGGCTCATCAGTAAACATAATGATGGATGTGACAATGAAGGACTTAGGGCTGTAAGGAATTCAACTTACACAGTGGCTTATCAGATTGGTAGATCAAAGCAGAATTAAACCGTTGGGCATCCTCCCATACATCAAAACAACCCTTGTAGGAAGAAACTATTGGATGACATATTTGGTGGTCAAACCAATTCTTATGGGACCTCATACCCTCTGCTATTGGGAAGACCTTGGCTTTTTGAAGCAAGAGCCAGGATGGACTAGTTCAAAGGAACCCTAACCCTAGGCAGAGGACCCAACAAAGTGGTGTTAAAGTTGTATGGATCGCAAAAAGGCAATGGATCCACATCCATTGAAGTCATAACTGAATCCTCCAACAAGGTAATAGATGGTACATTAGGAGATGAAGAGGCTGTTAAGCAGATCTTTCCTAAGAAAACAGAGGCACAGTCCCTAACAGTGGGCACTATAAGCCAATGGCCAAGGGAAGTAAAATCCTTGTCCATGGGAGAATACCTCCTGCCTCAACTAGAATTAACTTCTGAAATCACCTCTGACAGTGAAATAGAAGCATGGATGTACTGTTCTCCCTGTTACATGATAGTCGCAGATGCAAAATAGAGACAGAATAGATACAGAGACAGAGCAAATGGAGAACGGAGACAGAGCAGATACAGAGATAGTCACAGAGTCAGTAACAGACACAGAGCCAGAGGCAAAGGCAAGAGCAGAGCCAGAGGCAGTGACAGAAGCAGAAGCAAATGCAGAGGTAGAAGATCTATTCTTCTCCTACAGAGCCTCTACAGAAGCAGAGATAGAGCCTCCAGAGGAAGAGGAGAAAAATGATGAGGAATAAAACAAAGCAGGTTATGAAAGTGCAAATGAAGAATTTCCTCTGATAATGGATGATCTTGTTGATGTCCCTACAGAGACCTCAGAGGTCGAAGATCTCAGGGTGTTGGATGGAATGATCATGGTTCCATTTGGGTTGGCCAATGGACCACAAAGTATGCAGAATCTGTATAAGCAATGGTTTAAAGGCATAAAAATTAAGTTCACCAGTGACTCCTGTCGCTCTGACCATTCAGTCTAGAGAAAAGATGATGATGATACTCCTTGTCAACAGAAGCCAAAGCCCTCAGAGCCACGGCCCCTATAAGGTCCGTGCTATGTGAAATTCCTGGACATATTCTCTGAAGATAAATACCTAAGTCCAAAATAAATTAACACTCACACAGATCCATCAACCTCAACAAACAAATGAGTCATTTGTTCAAAAGGAGGACATTGGTTCTAGTGGAACATTAGACAAGGGCACTACTCTCTTGAAAGAGTTGGACCGTTATCCGGACCTTTATCCAGAAGCAATCCGTGGGACATTTATCCGCGAAGTGGAAGGTGAAAAACAAGTAACTTTCTTGAATACTGATGGTACTGAACGTCACCTGAAAGTGGGTCTCAATCTTCTAGAAGAAGAATTAGTGGTCCTACGAAACCTACTCAAAGAGAACTTAGACGTGTTTTCTTGGTCATATAAAGATCTAAAGGGGATTGATCCCACAGTATGCCAACATCACATTGACCTAGAGCCTGATGTCAAACCTGTAAGGCAAAGACAAAGGCATATGAATCCTAATTATTCTGCTCTGGTGAAGGCTGAATTATTGAAACTTCTTGAAGCCGAGTTCATTTATCTCGTGGCTAACAGTGAATGGGTTTCACCCATTGTGGTTGTACCCAAGAAGAACGGGAAACTTCAAATATGTGTGGACTTTCAAAAGCTCAATTCGAAAACAAAGAAGGATAATTTCCCTATCCCTTTTACAGACCAATTGTTGGACACAGTGGGGTAGGCCATGAGCTCTATTCCCTCTTGGATGGATTTAGCGGTTATAACCAAGTCCAAATCCCAGAAGAAGACCAATCCAAAACAACCTTCACCACAAAATGGGGAACCTATGCCTATAGAGTGATGCCATTTGGGCTATATAATGCTCCTACCACCTTCCAACCAGTAATGATGGCTGTCTTCTAGAATCATCTGCATGATTTCATTGAGGTGTATCTTGATGAATTTTGTGTCTATAGTTTGATCCATGAGCATTGGGGACACCTAGAGCAATGTTTTGACAGATGCCGAGAGTATGGGATTTCTCTGAACCCCGACAAATGTGTCTTTGTCATCTCATCAGGAGTTCTTTTGTGCCATATTGTCTCTGCTTAAGGGATTGCAACAGACCCGGCGAAGATTGAAAAGATTGCTGCTGATCCGGGTTTTTTACAACCCGGATTATTACCACAAAATTTGGCCAAAGCCCCTATCAAGAGCTTACCATATCACTTTGGGTTTACTCTTCAAGCACTAGGTATGCTACATTGCTTCTCGATTATGATAACTCTAGCAAATGGGGGGAACAAGTTCTTAGGAGGCATGTCAATGTAAAGGGTAAAAGGGATGGTTATCTTAGTGAAGATGGAAATGGATTACATCTAGGAGTTGAGTGAGTGCATAGATTTTTCAAAGGATTAGCCTCCAACTACACATGGGCCCCGTCTGCATCACTAAGATTTGGAATCTATCACCATCATTAGAGGACACCTCACCCTAGCACACAAGTCAATATCCACATCATGGTGTCATTTGGATCTTGCATAAAAGCTTACAAGCATGGACCCCTTTTGTCACATGCTTATATGTATTTATATACATATGGGGGACTCAAGTCAAAGCAGCTTTTAGAAGCCGTTTTTTTATAATCTCAATAACTCCCAAGAAAAAGTGAATTTCAAGAAAATTCCCACGCTACCCGATCGGTTTCGACCTGGTCTACAAAGTTGCAGAAGAAACTTTTTTCAAATTCCTCACGGATTTGAAGTTACGAAGGTGCAGACTGCTGGCTACATGCAATTTTCTTCTCTCTTTCACCACACCAACTTTCCACTCTGTCCTTCTTATAAATATATTATAATAATGTGCTTTGGGCACCCACCTCTTGTAATCTAGCTTCATTTCTCTATTTTGTCTACCACCACCCTTGGCTTCTTGCATGATGACCAAGGTGGGGACTTGTCCCATCCACTATTCTCCATATTTTCAAAGATGCCATATATCATCTAGGATTATGTTAATCAATAATATTAGCTTAATCTAATCCCTCATGGAGGCTATATAAAGAGCCCATGGAGAATGAAGAAGGGGAGAAGAACAATGACAAGCCCATGAGAGCACTCTAGAATATCCTCATCTCTTTGAGGTGAGCTATGAGTGAGTTCTTTTATTATGTAGCATAATGGCAAGCTTCCTCTACCTCTTCTCCTATTATCTCCCTCTCCTCTCATCTTCTCATTCCATGTAGCATAATGGCAAGCTTCTTCTACCTCTTCTCCTATTGTCTCCCTCTCCTCTTATCTCTCTCTCTTATATTCCAATATGGTGTCTAGTACATATATTCTCTCTTGTAAATTTGTGTTTTGGTTCTCTTGTTTCTCTTTGAGAAAAGGGATGTCTTAGCCCATCCTCCCTTTGGCTAGGTGGTGCCCCTCTTTAGTTCTCTTAGTGAGGATTGGAGGTTGGATGGGTAAGAGGCAACCCGTTCATCATTTCAGCCCTCACTGCCTTAACAGCACCAACAAATCTCGAGCAATTGAGAGGATTTCTTGGCCATGTGGGCTACTACAGAAGATTTATTGCACATTTTGCAACCAAGGCAGCCTCTTTGCACAAGCTCCTAAGGAAAGATGTTGATTTCCTTTGGACTGATGATTATGAAGAAGCCTTTAATACCCTAAAAAAGTGCCTTATCCAAGCACCTATCTTGCAGCCTCCTGATTGGACAAATGAATTCCATGTGCACACAGATGCATCAGTTGAAGGGCTAGGTACTGTCCTATGTCAAAAGGGCCCCTCTAAATTAGATCAACACATTTATTATGTAAGCTGAAAGGTCATTGATAGGGAACAGAACTACACAGTGACAGAGCTTGAATGCCTAGCAATGGTGTTTGCATTGGAGAAGTTTCGACACTATCTACTGTCAACGCATTTCAAGTTCTACGTGGATCATGAAGCCCTGTCCTTCCTAATGAACAAAGTAGATGCTAAAGGACGACTGATGAGATGGTTACTCCTATTCTAGGAGTTTGATTTTGAAGTGGTCACTAAGCTTGGCCATTCCCATGTCCTAGTTGATCATCTATCATGGATTCCTCAAACAGAAGAAGAGGAACAGGACGATCCAGACCTTCCTGATGCTTCCTTGTTTCTAGTTGAAACAGTTATTCCCTAGTATACAGACATTACCAACCTCTTGGCAACTCAATAATATCCTCCTGGCATCTCAAGCCGTGAGAAGAAGAAGCTTCTGTTAGAATCAGCCCCCTACACTTTGCTAGGCGGTGCACTGTACAAGAGAGGCAAAGGTGAACTATTGCAAAGATGCGTTGCAGGGGATGAAATCGGCATAATATTGAAAGCATGCCATGACGAACCATGTGGTGGACACTTCAAAGGAGAAGCGATAGCCAGGAAGACTCTGTTAGTAGGATATTGGTGGCCGACCCCCCACAAGGATGCATATAACTACTGTAAGATATGTGATGCTTGTCAGAATGGGGAAACCCACCAAAACAAGTGCCATGCCACTGCAACCCATTCTTCCCCTAAAGTTGTTCGAGAAATAGGGGATTGATTTTGTGGGTCCCATTGATCCACCTACCAAACGAAAGCAGAACAGATACATCCTAGTATGTATGGATTATGTCACAAAGTGGTGTGAAGCTAAAGCCCTGAAACGGGACGATGGTAATAGCGTAGCCCTGTTCATGTACGAAAATATTATCACCTGGTTTGGTAGTCCCCTCGAGCTGCTAAGTGACAAAGATACTCATTTCCTTAACAAAATCACGGAGGAGCTGACAGAGTTGTATAATATCTGCCATCGCAAGTCCATTCCTTATTACCCTAGAGCCAATGGCCAAGTTGAAGTCACCAATCGCATCCTTTGCTCGTGTCTGACAAGAACGATTGCCGCACATCGTCATGACTGGCACGATCGACTTACAGAGGCCCTCTGGGCATATAGAACTTCCCATAAAGCAGCTATAGGACAAACCCCTTTCAAGCTAGTGTATGGTACAAAAGCCATCTTCCTTGTTGAACTGGAATTTCCCTCTTTGCGAGTGGCAGTTAAAGAACGCTTGGGAGATTATGAGTCACTGCAATGTCGTCTCCTTTACTTGGAATGCTTAGATGAGATACAACGGATGGCCCTATAGTGCATGGAAACTACTCAAGCGCGATGCAAGGCCTATCATGACAGTTTCATCAAGCATAAGGAGTTTAAAGAAGGTGATCTTGTCCTGGTCTATGATTCAAGATTTGCCAAGTTTCTTGGCAAGCTTCAACAACAATGGATGGGCCCGTAAAAGGTACTTGCTGTCAATCCTAACTGCTCTCTTCAAGTGTGCAGACCGTTGATGCCTCTGATGATCCTTTCTTGATCAATGGCTATCGTATGAAAAAGTAATTCCCTCCCTGGGGATCTTGACAATCACAATCGACCTACCCTTTCCCTTTTGGGCATCGCACTGTCCTCATTGTGCTTCTGATAGCCCTTATGATTCTCCTCATGAGGCGGTCTCGTTCTGCAAGCCTCTCACAGATACCTCTCAACCTGACCTTGTTCTCTTCTCATCTGATCCAACAACAGTGGCGAGGTTGGTCCTGACACATGGTATTTCTACCATCCTCTTTCTTCATGAAAAAAAAAAGAGAAAAGAAAAATAAAGAAAAGAAACAAAGAAAGAAAAAAAACAAACAAAATTGTTATGGGAGAAAAGGAAGAAATTCCCTGTCATAACAGGCCTCGTTCCAAGAAAAGGTGGAAACACCCTTGGGTGGGAAGCTGACTGTGGAAAATGTGGTAACACCCCACAGTTCAAGATAGCTCACTCATCAGCAACAAACCTTTCCAGCAAGTAATTTGAAGCCACCTCCCTTGGTGTGCTATTTCTGCAATATTAGTCCGTCTGCCCTTCTTAACATACGACTTTTCTTACAAATTATTGAAGTACCAGACTTGTTGGCTGCCTCCCTATGTATGCCTCCTCTTCAAGATCTTGATGACAACAACAACCGATATGATCTTCATCACCAACCCCTTGAGTGATGCGAGCTTTCATCCTAACAGGATGGGGACGTGCGTATGGGCTGCCCTCTGTTTCTATCAGAGCATGAGACAAAGGGTGGGGTGAGTGACCAGTTTTTCCTTTCAAATCAAATTAGAGGTGAGATGTGTGAATAGAGTGTTGCATGCACGGGATGGGTCTCTTAATGGGCAATGCACGATTTGTTCCTGTGCACTGCACCATAAGGCTCCCTGGCCTTCCTTCTTGCATCGTATGCTGGCACCGGGTGGGATGCATAGTTGCACCATCCAATGCGCACAAGGCATACAACCTTTGCACAAGTGACGGTGAGGATTACATCAATGGGTTTCACGAATGGGTTGCCCTCTGTATCTTTCAACAGAGCGTGAGATAGAGGGTGGGCTAAGAGTGACTGGGGTTTCTTTAATCAATTATTGAGAGGTGAGGATTGAGGGATGTTATGACCATTGGAGTCAGGTACGTTTTTGTTTTCCTATGCACCCACGGGCTAGGTCTCTGCCATCAGCATAGGACATGTCACTCTGTTCTGTACACTTCACTACAAGGCTCCCTGGCCTTTCTTCTTGCACATATGCCAGACGGGTTGGACACACTGATGCACCATCAATTGTGCACCCTGTCATACTCTTTCTACACCACCCCCTTGTCGATTCCTAAACCAGGTGTGAGCTATGGGTTTCATCATTATTTCCTTGAGTGATATTAGTAATGGGGCGAGTGACTGTTCTTTCAATCCATTTGCATGATCGTGAGTTGAGTGCGATATCCCTCGTCATTGATGAATTTCCTGCGATTCCTTCAACCAGCTACCTCCCTGGGTGTTGTTGCGTGGTCCCTGCCACGAAGAACGTGTGCTATGAAGACACCTTATATCTCTTGCAGTCGACAACGATACAAGACGCAACCTCGATCATCGACATTACTCCTCAGTAATTTGGGCTAAGTTTTTCTAACCCTACACCTTCTGTTTCTCAGTGATGATCATATGTTAAGTGTGGGATGTTCGTGGTTGGTCTGATGTATGGTCCTAGGTCCTTATTGTTTGGTTTACCCTTCCTGCTAAGGTTTTAAGTGTGGAAATGCGTCCTTGCGCGTCTATGTTGCATACCCCCATGCATATATCCTACTATGATCATGTATCTACGCCATGGCTTCATTTTACGCTGATGGGGCCCTTTCCCCACTCTTCCGTTCTATTTCACCCTGTCCTCAGAGCTGTTTCTTGACCGTTTGCCTTTATTATTTGTTTTGTGATTTTTTCATGCGAACACACTCTATGTCAAAGAGAATCACATCCAACCTGACAGCCGTGCTTGTCCCTTTGAACTACCCATTTTTCCTTTTTACCAATTGCTGTTCCAACAAACGGTTCTAAAGTTATTAATTTTTGACGCAATTTTCGTAAATTGGACGGTTTTCCATGTGAATGCATCTTTCTTGCTTTGGAACACTAATCTCATGTGCTAGCCCTATCCTACCCATTTCCCCTAATATTTTTCCTTCTTATTCCGTGTCATTCCGATGCACGGTTGGTCCGGTATTAATTTTTGCGGGTTTTCGAGCCCTTTTCGTGCCTATTTTTCACATTTTTCCATGCAAATATGCCCTATTTGCACTGGAATTCCCATTTAAATTGACAGCTGTGTCCTTCCAACATTTTCCCCACTTTTTCCTTTTTCCTCCCTCCTCTTCTAATTGTCGAATTTTTAGATATTAATTTTTTCGAGTGTTTTCGGATGTGTTTTTTGTGTTTTTTTCATGTGAACCCCTCCTAATGCCCCCAAACTGAGTTTTGATACACCAGGCTTGTGAATTCCTTTCTTTCGAACATTTTTCCTTTTTATTATATTCTATTCCGGTGCACAGATCCTTTCCTATTAATTTTCGAGTCCATTTTCAGGTCCGTTTTTGGGGTTTTTTCCATGTGAATGCATCCTATTTTGATCAGAACTGTGTTTTGCCATGGTAGGTTGTTGGATACATTATTTTGCACATTTTTCCTTTTTTTGCACTTTGTTTCGATGTGCGAATGTTCCGTTATTAATACACGTAAGTGTTTTCGGGCTTGTTTATTGTGTTTTTCCCATGTGAACAACCTAATTTTGCCCCCGAACCTGTGTCACATTCTTCTATCATCTTTCCCTTGTCTCCAGGCCCATTTTCCTTTTTATGATTTTTTAATCCGACGTACGGTTTGGGTTAAATTAAATTTTATTCCTTTTTTCCGTGTGGCCGCAGTTCTCATGTCGTGCGTGAACGCGCCTATTTTTGGTTTTATGCACCTTGGGACGCCCCCATTGCCTCGGTGCCTCGCGCGTCGTCGTCCCTGCCTCGTTTGATCCCGTCATTGCAAAATTTTTTACTCCCGCCCCGCGCAAGCGTGCGGGATGGGGATGCATTCCTTTTTCACACCCATAACCAATTTCTTAAAAAAAAAAAACCAAAACAATCCACATTAAAAAAATACTAATAATAAAAACAAAAACACCAAATAACACTTTTATTTTAAAAAACAAACCAATAGACACCCACATTAAAATTAAAAAAAAAACCACACACACATCAATAAACACTAAAAAACAAAAATAAAATAAAATAATCATAAAATAAACTTTAAATAAAAAAACATAAAATTAATTAAAAAAAACACACCAACAACACCAACACACATTAATAACCCATTAAAAAAACAAAAAGAAAGAAAGAAAGAAAGAAAGAAAGAAAAATTTTGAAAACCAAAAAACGAAAAAGACGTGAGAGAGAAAAAAAGGGGAAAACTTACCTGTTTGGTCGAACATGCAGCTCGCCCTTCCTTTCTCCTTCCCTCTTCACCGTCTGCGCAGCAACGCCCCCCCGTCCTCTCTTGCCAGCCTCCTCTCCCCCCTTCTTCATCTCGCCTTCCTCGTCGTCCTCCACCCTTGGCCGCCCTTGCCTTCACCCTTCTCCCGCCTGCTCCCTGCTTTCCACCTCGTCCTCTGCACCTGCTTTCACCCTCCTCCTACATGCTCCCCGCCCTCCACCTCCTCTCCTACCCGCTGCCCTCCACCACCTCCTCTCCTCCACCTCCTCCTCCCCTCGATCTCCTTCCACCCTCCTCCTCCCCTCCACCACCTCCTCTTCACCCTCCTCCTCCTCCCCCCACCCTCCTGTCCACCCGGCCCCTCCCATTTTGGGCCTCCCCCCTCCAAATTGACCCCCACCCCACAAACCCCCCCCCCCCCCCCCCCCCCCCCCAACTTCAGTCCCCCCCCAACCAAATTTCCCCCTTTTTTTAACCCCCTCACTAATTTAACCCACCCCCCTCATTAACTGTTCTAACCTTTACCCTACCTAACCACAGTTCCCCTAGCCCTTAACCCACTAACCACGGTTACCCCTCCCCTAGCCCCCCTTCTCACCCACCCCCCCTCTCCACCCGCAGCACCTCTCCCCTCTCCTTCCCCTGTTCCCACGCTGTGCGGTAGCTATCGGTGTACGGGTGTGGTTCGTGATCGGTCACGCGCGAAGACGCGCTTTCGATTTGTCCGTGCGGTGGTTGCAGCCGTTCCTGTGCAGTTGTAGTCATTGCTAGTTGTTCCTATGCAGTGATGGGTATTTCAAAACCAGCAAACATCCCTAACAACAAATATATAAAAACACATAAAATTAAACATACAACACCTAAAACCTTCAAAAATCCATTAAAATTTATTTAAATTTTTAAAAAATTGCAAAAAATCCTAAAAATGTCTAACATTGTTGAAATCATTTGGATCATTTTCTAAAGTTGGAATTCAAGAAATTAAATTGCAAAAAATTCAAAATTTTAAAATTATTTCAAAAATACATGCAAAATGAGTAAAATTCATTAAAAATTAGTAAAAATTCAAAAATATTTCCAAAAAAATTCCAAAAATTTTCACAAACCCCCTTGCCCATTTTGCCAATAATTTCTCAAATAAAAATGTTTCCATAAATGGTTAAAGTATTATTTAAAGCCAAAATCCTAAATTTTAATCCTATACCTCATGAAAATTCATTTTAAATTCCAAAAAATCAGTTGAAAAATCATGGATACATTACAATACATTGTTGAAACTTGTTGGATTGCTGAAATCCCACTCTTACACTTCACAATATATTCATTTAAAAAATAAACAAGAAAAACAATTTAAAAAAAACCAAACACTATACAAAATACAAACACACCTAAAATACAACTTCAAAAAAAAAAAAACACAAAAACACTAATGTGCTTTATTTTTTCCAGTCAGTGGTGTTTGTTTTTTCGACTGGATTCCTTGCATTTGGAGACTACTTAGTGCGCCTTCAGCCTATCGCATACATACCCCTACCATGTATTTATTTTTTGAGCTTTATTCATTTTCATCATCCCTTAACCATAGTTAATTGCTAAAATGAACTATATTCATCCACTTTTTCACGCGCACTCGCGCTAAACACACAGTTTCTAATAATTTAAAATCAACCAACTGTTCACTTTGCACGCGCTACACACACTTAAGAGGCAACTTAATTTTTAATAAAAATGAACCAGCCGTCACAAAAAAGCACGCGCTGGTAAGAAAGCACTCCACATCACCATTAAACTTTAATTAATGAATTTGCATTTAGAGATAACAGCCTGGGTATCATAGTCCAGGTTTCGTTTAAGCACGTTTCACCCTAATAATTTGTAATTAAAATTTTAAGAAGGAACCACCGTTTTGTATTAAAGTTTATAACTTAATAAAATTTCACCCATTTTTAATAATTTCTTAAAATAAACCCTTCACTAAAACCATTTCCCCTTACTACACTTTTTTTCCCTTTTAATAAATATGCATTGTGGGATGGGCACATAAAGTCCTCTTAGCTAAAACTGTTGGTCAAAGTTATGGCTAGGTCTTGATTAGGTTTTTTATGGTATTATGGTTTGCTTATGTGCTACGATTACGGGTGCGGTTTGAAGTTTTTTCTTTCTTGTTTGATACGGGGTTTTGGGTGCCTGCTTGTTGCATCACATGAAGTTTTCAGTCGCATATGTGTAGAGGTCATGCTGAATTTTTTCTAGGATGTGGGTTGTTTGGAGTGGTAAATTGGTTAGTTATGTCTATGTGTGTGTCCTTCTTTTGATTGATTTCTTTTTTATAGCTATTTTGGTTGTTTTGCAGGCATTCTTTGTGATTTTCTGTGTTTGTGGTGTGTGTGTTTTCCATCTGAATGGCGGCTCACGCTTCTCCTCCTATCCAGTATGTCTCGTTGATCAGTAGGAATTATTCTTCCCTACTGGCTTTTGAGCCTATAGCAAAAGCAGGACTTGCAACTTTCGTGGCTGCTTCACTCCTATTGATTCCACATCCTTGTGTGATGAGTTTCTTGCATCATACAGTAAGAAGTCGGGCTTGGTTCATGGTGCTTCCATGATATTGACACCTCGAGGCTTAGGGAAGGCTTTGTCTCTGTCCTACAAAGGAGATCCCTTTGTTACAACCAGACAATTATTCTCCAATGATGAGATTATCAAGCTATTGTAGAAGCATACCAAAGAGATTCTGGATGTCAAGAAAGTGATAAACACTTCAGGAGTATCTTTTTCCATGATCACTAATCCTCTTTGGAAGTTAGTCTGCCAGTTCCTCCAAGACAGGTTTATGCCTGCCAAAACACCATCTCATTATTTGTCCAAAGAACTCTTTATCACAGCTTCCAGGATGGTGTTAAAAGGGGCGGCCATTGATTGGAGTACTTACCTGCTTACGAAGATGGACCAACATTTTGTCAAAGTAACCAGAGGAAATGTCGCAAATGTCACCTATGGTTCCTACCTATATGCTTTCTTGACATACTTAGGTCTTAAGAAGGGTGTGCTACCACCTCCTCCATCTGATCCAGTTCCTCCCCCCTCCACCTTCAGAAGAGTCAGAACCTATTGACATAAAGGATCTTGATTCTCCTCCTCCATTGGTTATTCACAGCGGAAGCGCTTGAAGCGTGTGGCAGATAAAACTTCCTCAATCATTCCTTCAGTCACAGTCCCTGCTACATCTAGTAGTGACCTCCGTGCTTACCTCACATGTAACAATTTATTCACGGCACATAGAGAGGGTTCTTTGGAAATATCAGTCCCTTCACTGAACAATTTAGTGTCAGGAGATGCTATTCCATTCCTGTTAGAATATCAAGCTGATATTATTCTCTTGTTAGTATGTATGACCGACATTAGCTATGTCCAGCTGTATCAGCAAGTGTGGGACATTAAATAAGTCAGTGGTCTTAGACCCAGTGTGAATGGTCCTACGGACCTTAGTACTATTGTATACACTTATTCTATGTGTGTGATTATGAGATAATGAATGGAAGAAAAAGAGAGCATGCTTGCTCTTCACTCTGTCTCTGTCTCTCTCAATCTCTACATGGTATCAGAGCCATGCTAGGAGGGCTCTCTAGAGCAGGAGGAAGTCAAGAAGACTTGTAGGAGTTGAAGATCAGGATTTCTCAAAGACCAAACAGGTTGCCATTGTTTCTCCAAGGTATGCATTTGTTCATGTGAGATTATATGCTTCATGGCAGTGGTGAAGACTTGTCTGGGACTCTTTGGGAGCATCATTGAGCACATTTGAGTGCTTGATAATCATCATTATCTTCACCACGTGTTGCTGGAAGAGTCTGACAGGCTGCGTGAACTATGCCTATATGCAGGCTGAATGCATTTGTTGTACTCCATGCTAATGCTTGGTCACAAACTGATCTATGGCTTATAAACAAGTCTTGGCAAGGTTGCTAAAGACTTGTGGCATGCTAATGCTTGACTGGGAATGAGATATGAGCTGTGAGAGTTGACTGCAGATCTGAAATCTGTCCCAAATAGCTATAGACAGAGAGTATTCAGCAGGTACATGACTTTGGAAAGAGCCTTGAGCTCATAGACATGCCCAAAAAGGGTCTACTGAAGTACATACATGCTAATGCAGACAAATGTCTTGGATGTTTTGCTTGTAAGCTGAAGATTATTGATCAAGTATACTCAAGTTTGAAGCATTTATCTTGGCTGGAAATTGTCAAGAATTTGTGGATAGCAAGCACTACTTGGTCCACTACTTGTCCCTGAAGGGTTATGTACTTCATGACATGGTATATCTCTTACAAATGCTTTGAGCACTGAGAAGGGAGTTGAATGCAAATGGTTGCAGTTGGAATTAGATGTACTACAGTTTTCTTGGCTATTTATAAATAGTGAATACTTTGTATGCCACTTACTCCTGAAGACAGGATACTCTTGGGTATTGGTAGGGTTATGCATTGGCTTCCATTTGTTGTGGCATATGGATATGATACCTTGAGGGTATTGTGGACTAAAATACATTGTCTTTGGCCTGTTCTTGACTAACTGAAACTTGTAGGTAGAATACTTTGCACTTGTACTTGCAGTAATGATGTATTCGGTGTCAGATTGACATGTTTGGAACCCCATATGCAGGGATAGATCTTTGAACTGATGTAAGTGTTTTTGGGACATGCACCCTTTATGTTGAGCTAAAAAAGGAGCTGTTGTTTACTGTCATTTTCAGCCTACATACTGCTTGTCTGTACATGAACAGGTTGCTCAAATACATGCTGGTTTTGCATTGAATGCAGTCCGTATATGCAAGCTGCAATACCTAAGTGATTGCAAACTATTAGGAGGTGATTGTACTACTGTTTTCAGGCTAAAGAACTGACTGTCTGAGCAGACAGAGTGCTAGAAACTATCATAAAAAGTTGCAGGATGAAACTGAACTGTTTGAAAGACTTTGGCTTGTAGGTAGTCAGGCAGAGTCTAGAACATGGCAAATGTAGAAAGGATAGACAACATAACCCAGATAGTGGGGGAAAAGCTTGACAGTTATAATTATGCCATATGGAAGTTTCGCATGGAGAACTTCTTAATAGGGAAAGGCTATAGGGAGTTGGTGACTGGAGTGGAAGCTGAACCTAAGCTCCTGATCAGAGATGAATACACTGAACTTGGACAGAAAGAGCTCGTAGAGTCTTGCACTGGCTCTCTTTATGTATCTCAAATGCCATGGTAATGCAGATAATGAACTGCAGCTCTCCTATGAATGCATGGGACATTTTGGTCAAGTATTATGGCACAACCACAAGTGCCAGGAAGATACAGTTGAAGCAGAAGTTCAACAACATGGAGAGGAAGAGCAGATCTATACATGATTATGTCACGGAGGTTAAGACCATTGCGGATGAGTTGGCATCTGTTGGTTCACAGGTTGAAGATGAAGATATGGTTGCTGTGACTTTGAATGGCTTGGGGCCTGAGTATAAGTCTTTTGACACTTGTGTGTCTGTGCAGGCTGAAATGTCTAATTTCAATGAGCTGGTTGCATTGCTTATCCATGAAGAGGTTAAGCTTGGCTTGGCTACAGGATCTAGCAATTCTAAAAACAAGGATGCAAATTTCTATTCCAATCAACGCGGCCGTGGAAACCGTGGTAGAGGCTATGGATCTGGCAGAGGAGGCCAACAAAATGCATCCTATGGCAATAACAACCAATAGGTATCGAATGCAAGAGGTGGTGGAAACTTTAGAGGCAGGGGGAGATCTAGCCCTAGAGGTAGAGGCTCCTGGCAACAACAACGCTCATCTGACAATCCGAACAAGGATAAGGATTGTCATTACTACGGGAAGTATGGGCATATTGCCAAGGACTGCTAGAAGAAGCAGGGCAATCAGAAAGGCAAACATGGACATTTTGCTACATCTAGTCAAGCAGATGATACTTCAGGAGATAGATTGTTTGCCATGCAGTATGTAGAAGACAGAGTTGCTGAAAAATGCACTGATGATGCAGTTTGGTACATTGATTCAGGGGCATCAAACCACATGATTCCTCATGGTGATTGGTTCACTGATATGGTGGCTGAAAAACATGGCTATGTCTGTATAGGTGATGACACGCAACATAGCATTGAGCATAAAGGCAAAGTGCCTCTTGTGGTTCATGATGGCAGAAAGAAAAATTTGCATGATGTATTGCATGTTCCTTCGATTATGAAGAACCTACTATCTATTGGTCAGATGACGGAGCAGAACTTGCATGTTAGATTCACCAAGCATGGGTGCTTTATTGAAGAGTTTGGCAATGGATGCAAGTTGATAGTTCGTGGCCACAAGAATGGCAGAATGTTTACTCTTGATGCTACCTTGCCAGAGCTGAATTCAGCTATGTTTGCCCATGGTTCTGGCACTATCAGAGATTTGAAAATTTGGCACAAGAGAGTGGGGCATGTGAATTTGCAAAGGCTGTAAATTATGCAGAAAAAAAAGCTTGTTACAGGTTTACCCAAGTTCCAATATTCAGATATTGGTCATGTATGCGATGCTTGCCAGTTTGGTAAGCACTCAAGGTTTCCATTTGTCAGGCATGTAAGGCAGAGTACACGTCTGTTGCAGTTAGTGCACTCTGATGTTTGGGGGCCAACCCATAATGCATCCATGGGAGGCTCGAAGTATTATGTGACATTCATTGATGATTACAGTCGCTATACTTGGGTTTATATTCTGAAGACAAAGGATGAGGTGTTTGCTATTTTTCAGCAGTTTAAAAAGCAGGTTGAAAAGGAATTTGACTGCTATATCTCTTGTTTGAGATCAGATAGCGGTGGGGAGTATGTGTCAAATGAGTTTGACAACTTTTTGGCTGAAAATGGTATACATAGACAGCTTGCTTGTAGCTACACTCCTTAGTAGAATGGGGTAGCTGAAAGAAAGAACAGGGTCTTGATGGAAGCTCCTCATGCCATGATGAATGAGAAGAAGATGCCGCTCTATTATTAGGTTGAGGCTGTTATGACAGCCATGTATATCTTGAATTGGACTCCCGCTGCAGATATTCATGAGATGACACCGTTTGAGAAGTTGTATGGCTATAAGCTGGATGTAAGTCACATGAAAGTCTTTGGATGTCTTGCTTATGTGCATATTCCAGATGAAAAAAGGAAGAAAAACCGGATCCAAAAGTGCATAAGTGTGTTTTCATTGGATATTCGTAGGAGAAGAAGGCATATAAATGCTATGATCCCTCTACCAGGGAGACCTTGGTGAGCAAGGATGTTATTTTTGATTAGTTGGATTCTTGGTATGTATCATCGGCTACAGTACCATCAGATATGCCTTATACTCATATATCTACAATTGATATGTAGTAGAGCACTGTTGTGACAGGACCTAGTAGTTAGACAGTATCCCCATGGACAGGGAGATTGAGAAGCTCACCGTCCAACCACTGACACCAGTATGTCATGAGGGGGAGATATGATGCCGTGGACAACAAAGGAAAAGAGAAAGTTACTGAGGATGTATCTGGGATGATGACACCTAGTAGAATGACTTCTGGATATGATTCTGCTAACACTTTAGACAGTGAACTTGGTATTCTGACTGTTTATAAGCCTGGCGCAAGGCAGAGCAGGTATATTCCGCCTCATGAGAGAGGGGAATCGAGCAGTGCACCACAGCCTAGACGCTCACAGAGGGTCAGATACCCTGTTGACAGGTTGGCATATAGTGGCTACACTGCAAAGCATTATGCTTACATGACAAAAGTGATGGAGATCAAAGAACCAGGTACATATGCTGAAGCAGTGGAAGATGAGAACTGGTGTGCAGCCATGGATGAAGAAATGAATGCCTTGGCTGAAAATAAGACATGGGATATTGTGCCACTACCTGAAGGAAAAAAGACCATTGGCTACAAATGGGTCTACAAAATAAAATGCAAGTCGGATGGCAGTGTGGAAAGGTGCAAAGCCAGGCTGGTTGCTAAGGGGTATGTCCAACACTATGGACTTGATTATGAGGAAACATTCAGCCCTGTTGCCAACATGGCAACCATACGCACTGTGATTGCTTTGGCTACTGCTAGAGGCTGTAAATTACAATAGATGGATGTGAAGAATGCCTTTCTTAATGGTGACTTAGTAGAGGATGTCTATATGGTTCAGCCAGAAGGGTATGTTCACCCTGATTTTCAGCATTATGTATGCAAGCTGAAAAAGGTACTATACGGGCTGAAGCAGGCTCCGAGAACTTGGCATGCTAGGATCAGTAACTACTTACAGAGGTTGGGATTTACTGTTGGTAGGGCTGATCACAGCCTATTTACAAAGAAGACTGACAGTGGCTTGGTAGTGCTGGTCATATATATTGATGATTTGATAATCATTGGTAATGATGACTTGGGCATACAACATGTAATGAAGATGCTGAAATCTGAATTTGACATGAAAGATCTAGGTCAATTGAAGTACTTTTTGGGTATTGAGTTAATCAAGGTTGAAAATGGCTTATGGTGGCTGATATAGAAACATTATGCCATGGAAATGCTAAAAATGTATGGCATGGCTGAATGCAAACCATTGGATACACCCCTTGATTAGAATGTCAAGTTGGACATTAGCACTGGAGCTAAAATTCAGGATGTGACTATGTACATGCAGATGGTTGGAAGTCTTATCTACTTGACCATCACTAGGCCAGATTTGAGTTATGTAGTTGGGCTCATAAGTCAGTTTATGCAAAAGCCCAGGAAGCCACATTTGGATGCTGTTAGGTGGATTATGAGATATGTTAAGTCCACTGTAGATTATGGGCTGTTGTATATGAGAGATAAGCCCTTGAAACTAGTTGGATACACAGATACAGATTGGGTAGGATGCTCATATGATCGCAGATCTACGAGTGGTTATGCTTTTGGCTTTGGAAGTGGTATGATCAGTTGGAGTAGCAAGAAGCAATCAACGGTTGCGTTGTCTAGTACTGATGCAGAGTATAGGGGTGCTGCATTGGTAGCATGTGAGATTTCATGGCTACTCAAGCTTATGGCTAATTTGGATATTTAGGTGGATGCTCCAGTGACCTTATTATGTGACAATCTCAGTAGTGTACTCCTGGCAACGAATCCAGTATACCATGCTAGGACAAAACACATAGAAGTACACTACCATTTTATTAGAGAGATGGTTCTTACAGGGAGAGTAGATATTATGCATGTGAAGACTGATGAACATGTTGTAGATACCTTTACCAAGTCTTTGGGTAAAGATAAGTTTAGTAGTTTTAGACAGCTACTTGGAGTTCATCAGATGATATGAGCTTGAGGGGGAGTGTTAGAATATCAAGCTCATATTATTCTCCTGTTAGTATGTATGACCGACATTAGCTATGTCCAGCTATATCAACAAGTGTGGGACATTAAATAAGTCGGTGTGGTCTTAGACCCAGTGTGAATGGTCCTACCGACCTTAGTACAATTGTATACACTTATTCTATGTGTGTGGTTATGAGATAATGAATGGAATAAAAAGAGAGCATACTTGCTCTTCACTCTGTCTCTGTCTCTCTCAATCTCTACAATTCCTTGAAGAACTGATGCAGTCTAAAGACCAGTTGCATAAGGCAACCTCAGAGTTAGCCTCTACTAAAGACACTCTTGCAGATCTGTTTAAGCAGATGGAGCAGTAGACCCACATGATTGAGACCCAGAGAGAATAAATATCTTCTTTGAAGATTCAGTTAAGAGAAGCTCAGTTAGAGGTCACTAGAGTCTCAAAGGAGAAAGATAGAATGTCCAAAGAAGCTCAAGAGTTTCAGACTCTTTTAGATGCAAAACTGTCAGCTTTATAGAGTACTCATAGTACAGTGGAATCACAAGCTTCCCAAATTAAGCAGTTGCAAGACCAACTGGCACAATCATGGTTCGTTCCTCCAAGCCCCAATGTTCCTATGATTCCTTCTATCTCTCAGTAGAACTTGGCAGTTCTCCAGAGATAGGCCACATTGTGTCCATTGTTTCAAGATAAAGTGGAAAGATTGCAGTCCAGGATGGATTTGTTATGGTCTACATTTGAGCACTTTTATGAGTATGTTCCTCCGGACCATTCTTTCTTTGTCCACTATTAGTTTTGCAAAAGTTGGCCTTCTATATGAAGCTTTCAACGATGGATCTTCCTCTTCCAAAGGATGGTTGGAGTGGGGCTTGGTCTCCTGATTTGTTGACAGAAGTGGTCCATATGGTTTTTGAATATTCTGTGACGACACATACCATGTTGCTATCTTACATGTATCTATGAGGTGATCTGTTGATTTCAGATGGTGTAGATCTGGCCTGGTATGTGGGGGATGTGGTTTTGCAAGTTGTTTCATATGTCAACTATTTGGAGTTGAGGATAGATAACATGTTCCAGTGTTATTCTTCAAAAGTGGCTACTTGCCTTGACAATTCATGGCATTCAATGATTGATTCTGTGGTCGTGAATCAACGTCAGAATACAGCTTCTACTTATGTGAAGAGCACTAACCAACTGAGGGTGGATCTCCTAGCTTATCTTTCCAAGAACCATCCATTTGATTCATCCTTTTTTGATGCCTTTCAGAGAAGATGTGTTTTAGGTCCCTCTGTTTCTAGCCTATTGTACTATCAACAAATGGCCCATCGCTATGATACTTATCTTTCCCTTTATAAACCAAGTCAACAGCTATCTTACCTCTTCTTTTCCAACCTTAGGGTTTTCCTCAAATTCCTGTATTTACCTATTGTTCTTTCATCAAAGATCGAGTTTTTTCCCCTTCTCCACCATGCCCTTCTCCATCTATTCATATACATTCTACTTTTCCTGCTTATCAATTGACACATTTCCTAACTGATTCAGTTAAATTTTTAGCCACTCCTTTAACTTATTCCTCCTTTTATGATTTTGCCTACCCATCTCTTCATCCTCTTTTACTTATTCCATTTCCATCTCCTGCTATTTCTATTTCTCAACCCCCTCAGTTGGTTAGTGAGTATGAAGGATTTGATCAGCAGATATCGAAAAGAAGAGGATGGTGCTCGACTGATTCTCTCATGGGACCACAGATAAACCGGCCATTAATTCCAGGGGACTGGACCACTAGCATACAAGAATTACCTTCATTTTGCTCACCAATATTCACAATTTCTAGATCCTTCAGTGAGATTGACAGCTCATTTTGCTTGGTATCTAGCATATATGCATTTCCATAACGATCAAAAGGCCATTTCAAAGCTTTGTATGAATGTCAATGTGAACATGATTCCCAACAGTTGGATGTCCTATATTTTCATGCCCTATGTCTACCTAGTAGATACCTTGTTTTGTTAGAAAGGAGGTGTTGCCTGCAGTTCTTTCAAAATCCTCCAAAGACATTTCTAGATGAATCCTTCTCCATGGATTGTTTTCAAACCACTAAGCCTTCAAAAGGGATCACTTTCATTGATGCCTTTGCAATGCATTTTGGATGATTCTTAATGATATATATATCTCTTTTTGGAGGTGTCATTCAGATGGTTGTGTTAGTGTTAGTGTTTATGTGTGTGTTGTAATAATTGTATGTGATGAGTTCATGCTGGCTGAATAATTTGTTCGCGAGCTCTTTTCAAACTATTGATGGTGGATGGAAAGCATATGGTGGAAAGCTGAAGAAGAACCTTTTATATCCTTTAAAAAATTGTTATGACTTTTAATTGATTATCAGATGAGTTAATAAATAACGAAGTTTTCCTTTAGTGGTTTTTTCTAGAAATACAGGTGATAAGTGGGGTCGTGGTTTGACGAGATTATTGAAAATCCTACGGAAGATAAAATTGGGCTCTTTAATGAACTTATATTCTTCTTTTCCTTAGATTCGCAAGGACACTTCCTTTCTAAGTGTGGGGATATGTTGAGAGTGGAAAAAGACTGAATTTTTGATTGATTTTTGTTGTTTTTGAGGTCTGAATGATTGATTTTTGATGGATTTAGAGTGATGTATGATTGATAATGGAAGTGTTTGAGAGTGTTTTGGATGATATTGATTATGTTTTGAAAGTTCATGATGATTCTCAGTAGAAATATGAAGCTATGTGATGTTCTGATAGGTTCTGTTGAGGTTTTGATTGGTTCTGTATACCTTTTGTTTTGTTCTGATTTTCTTCTATATGAAGCATGGATTGATGATTGATGAAGATTGAAATATTTTGAAAGTTTATTGAATATTTTTTGATAGTTTGGAATGGTTTTAGTATGAGTTATAAGGTTCTAATGACCTTATGTAACCCTCTGTAAACCTTCTGTAGAGCCTTTGTCTCTGCTCTGTAACTGTTCTGTATTTGCTTTGGTCTTGTACTGCAATGTTCTGTAGATCTTCTACAAGTATTCTGTAGAAAGTATGTGTGACTTTGGGAAAGTTTTTTAACTTTTGGAAAGGATGAATCTAAGTTCAAAAGAGCTAAAACAAATGGAAGAAGAAACTGCTGAAGACTGAAGAGAAGACTGGAGTGACAGTGATAGTAGTGAGCTATGAAGAGACACTGTAGTGGCTCTGGTACCTCTTCACATCAGACATACCTCTTGGGAGGTGCATCCACGACCTAAGAAGGATTATTGAGAGTCATTATGAGAGTATTGTAGTGAGGAGATGATGTACTATTGAGAGAGAGAGAGAGAGAGAGAGAGAGAGAGAGAGAGAGAGAGAGAGAGAGAGAGAGAGAGAGAGAGAGAGAGAGAGAGAGAGAGAGAGAGAGAGAGAGAGAGAGAGAGAGAGAGAGAGAGAGAGAGAGATAATTCTATCAAAACATTGTAACTGTATATGAGAGATTGAGAGAGAAAACTATGAAGAATTGAAGATGAATACTATGTGATTGATTTCCATTCAAAGATGGTGTATTTCTTTGTGTTTATTGTTCTATTGATGGATTCTATGAAGATGTTGAAGATTATGGTTGATTCTATCAAAACCGTGGGAGATATCTACTATGATGCTGCGTGAAGATTTGCTGTTTTCTTTGTTTTGATGATCAAAAGAATAAAATAAAAGCTTGTTGATGTTACAAGATAGATTTTCTTACATTAGAATCCCCTTTTCCTTGGTGTTCCTCTTGGGGCTCCAAAAACACATGAAAAAACCGCTTTCTATACCTATCAACGATGCACAACCTAAACGGTAGGGGGAAAGAGGGGTTTTGACAGTGATTAGTTCTTGATAACATTTGAAATTTTGATCTTTTTGTTTGTGCATACCATATAGGATGTTCACAAATTAAGTTTAGAGGGGTCAAGCAACACGAGGATGCTCGATGTGCTAATCCTTAGCAACGCAACATGACGTGTAGGCTGAAATCATTGAAATAAATGTTTGTGGCACTTCACTATGCTGATTTTTAAATTATAAAATATTTGAGAACTATGGCCATTCACAGTTGCATTGGGCATATCACATGGTGTAATTCCTGGATGCATTGCAATTGGTTTCTGATACATATGACCCACACTGAGTTGTGAGATACTAAAGCTGTAGGTTTAGACAATTGGGTTCCTTGGGGAAATTTTAAGTGAGAAAATATCTTATCTCCTAGAATGGATTAAAATAAGAGTGGAGTTTGTGACATCCGTGTTATTTGTGTTAGCGGTGCATCGAGGGGCCAATCCCTGAGATGTAGGAGAGCTGTAGTGGGGCCACGACATTCAACCGAGGGGTGCCTTCTTCTGTTTGTGCTTATGAGGTGTTTGACACTGATCTATGTGTAGGGAATCTCTCTAAGGAGTGTGGGGAAGGCTTAACTATTGGACAACAATTTAAAACAAACACAAAATTCATGATAGAAGTTAGGTTAGGGTAGTGTATCCCTTAGACGCTCTTGGCCGAGGCCGAGGGGTTGTGTTCCTTGAGTATAGAGAGGCCCGACTAGCTCTTAGAGTTAGTGTCAAGACTGTTTTAGGTCCCATAGGTGGTGCATTTACCGAGAGCCGCTAATAAAGTGGCGGTTTCAGAATCTTAGTCAATTGGAACCAAATCATTAGTGTATGCCAAAAATTAGTGAGATAAACTCACAAGACTGTCAAGTCAAGCTTCAAAAGCAAGAAAGAGCTAGATAAAGGGCTGAAATAAATAGAAGATATTCTCCGCAAAGAAGTGGTCCAATATCGTTACAAGGGAGAGGTCTTAGTAACCATAGCTCGACGCATAGTTCGTTAAGGGGAGGAGGCACTAGCACTTCCCCCCTTTCAATTAGTCCGTCCACTTCAAGTGAAGTGATAGTTCCAATTGTTAAAATTCCTTTAGTGAATCCGGTTGTTACCATGGCAGCACAACCCATTGCAATCCTAGTAGGGATACCGGACTTTCCTCTACCCATTTTTAATGGATTAGCAAAGAAAGATGCAGAACTGTATATCAATGAGTTCCAAAAGTTAATGTTTAACTATTGAATTCAAGATGAGGGACACTTGTTGATGTTCTTCAACATGACTCTGAAAGGATGAGCTCCAATGTGGTATCATAGCCTAGAGATTGGAACCATAACTATGATTGACTTATTCTTTGTAGCCTTTCGAAGAGAGTTTTCCCCTGAAAGGGGAGGTCAATATTGGCTGTGTCCTCAATGTTACCCATGAAGAACCTCAGGAGAATGTCTATGGGGTATGCCAAGAAACTGAAGGAGGTATTCCATAATTTGCAAGCCTATATTTCTATTCCAGCTCATGCTCAATTGTAGTATTTTTTGAATGAGCTAGACTTTAACATTCAAGTGCAGTTGAGCAGTGTTGCTCTTGTCGAGACATTGATATAGCTATTACACGAGCAAAAGAGGTGGAATTGCGATTACAAGAGGCTTATACCTCTAGGGAAAATTGGAATCTGAGTTTAGGGTTTGGAAATACTTTAGCATGGACGAATGGAGGTCAAGAGTTTCCCATGAGTCCTCCTATGGGAGAGGAAGTATAATTCCAAATGTGCCCATGTTGCCAGCTCCTCCTAGTGTGACCATGCCTTTGACTAGTCAGATGGCTCCACCAATTGTTGGAAGCCCAATGATAAATCCTACTATTGTTCTAGGGGATCAACAACCAATCCCTAATCACGTGGTTAGAAGGCCAATGGAATGATAGGTAGACGATCGCGGCTATGAGTCAAGTGCCTCGAATGTCCTTGGTGAAGTCAAGCATATGATGAAGCACTATACTATTATGATTAACAAAGAATATAGACAAATAGCCGTTGATGTGAATTTCCTCAAGAAGTAGAAGAATTTGATAGGGAGTCGATGCCCTAAAGAGGGTGCCTCCTCAAGATTAAGTTGTAAGTGGTGTGGTGGCTAACATTTCCCTAGGAATTGTCCAAATGTTAAATGTGACATATGTGGGAAGTCTGGCCATTTAGCTAGTACCCGTTGGTGTAAGATTAGCTCTCTCCAACAAGGAAGTAAGTAGCTAGGTCTAGTTAATCATCGAACTCAAGGGAATAATCTCTAGCAAGATGAAGGACCAAAAAAAATATTACAAAGAGGGAAAGCTATGGTAGAGGAGCTACCTAGTGGCAGTGGAGTTAGCCTTATAGGAGCTATTTGCGTTAGTGGCACTAAAGCTTCTAACCTACAGGTTATTATGAGAGGTCAAAAGGGTAAAGAAGTCGACAAAGACAAGGAAAAACATGCCGAACCCAAGGAAAACCCCAAGCAAGATGATAGGGGGACACAAGTCCTTAATCCCAATATGGAAGGCGGTCCTCTCAAGGCCGTAGATGGTAAAGCCGACCCCAAGAAGGATAAGGAGTCGCCAAAGAAGAAGGCAAAAGCCAAGAAGGAAGCACTAAGGCTAGTTCAAAGACCAAAAGAGAGAATGGTCTAGCGAGAAAAGCGAGCTCTTGCTAGCTATCATGAATTCGATTTACCGAGCTCTCTTTGTGAAGTGAAGCCAGATATAAATCTTCTACAGTTGATTAAGTTGTCTCCAGGGGTACGCAAGGAATTTAAGAAGATTCTATGCATTGGGTATATCATTGAGCCCTTGGGGGAAATAGCGCAAGTAGGAGATGACTGGTTTAAGCATGCTAAAAAGCATTATCCGAGGGTAGTGGCATATGTTAATGGAATATTAATGGACCATGCTATTGTGTGGACATAGGATCCTTCGTCAACATTATGAGTTTGGAATCAATGGAGAGACTAGGATTAGAAATAAAAAAAGATGCCTCCATGATCCTCCAAATGGTTGATGACAGTTTAAGATAACCCAAATATTGCATCACTAAAGTCCATGTGACCATTGCCAATGTAGAATGCATTCTGGACTTTAGAGTCATTAGGTTTGCAAGGCATCCTACTATCAAGTATTGCTAGGCAGGCCATGGATCTTACAAGCAGACTATTAGGTTGATATACTTGTTGGGCGGTTGATCTTTGGTCGAGGTGCTAGACATGTAGTAGTAGATGCCTATCTCGAATCTCCTTAGAGTGAGAGGGTTCATTTATCTTTGTCAGTGTTTGATAAGCTAGATGCTCCATTTGCTAGTGAGACATCATCAAGTGACGAATCCAATGAGGGGTCCACTACAGAGGATATCTACCAAGTGACGAATCCAATGAGGGGTCCACTATAGAGGATATCTACCAAGTGACTTTGAATGAGCCAATAGAGGCTTAGGAGAGGATAAGGGATGTGGATGTAATTGAGCTTGACCTTGGTATGATGAATGATTCACGACCAATTAAATTAGGGTCCATGCTCAGTTTTTGGAAGAAAGGAAGGACTATGTGTCCTTGATTCAAGAATTCTACGATATCTTTGCTTGGAGTTATGATGAGCTGAGAGGTGTTCCTCCCAGCTTGGATGTTCATACGATTCCTTTGAAGCAAGGTAGCCTCCCTGTGCGACAAAAAGTAAGGCATATGTCTTTCTAATTAAGGGACTTGCTATTCGAAGAATTGACAAAGCTACGAAAGGCTAGCCTGATATTTTCGATTCAACACATAGAATGGTGTTCACTAATGGTTATCAGGAAGAAGAAGAACAATCAGATTCAGTTTTGTGTATATTTTAGAGAGCTTAATAAGCATACGGTTAAGGTTTACTACCCATTGCCATTCATTGATCAGATTTTGGATCAATTAGCAGGTAGGGAAATCTATTCATTTATGGATTGCTTTGCTCGATATAACCATATGGCTATTGCAGAGGAAGACAAATTGAAAATAAAATTTATTACTGTCTTTAGTACCTTTGCATATCATGTGATGGCCTTTGGTTTGTGCAATGCACCTGGATCTTGGCAATGAATAGCTGATAAGACCATTGGTGATATCTCCCCAGAGGAGTTAAAAGTCTTTATTGATGATGGGGCAGCCACCACAAGGGAGTTGCAATTGATTATTTTGAGGAAATGTTTTGAGCATTGTAGGCAATTCTGCATTGCTCTTAACCCTAGAAAGTGCATATTTAGAGTACCCTATGGGTTGTTACTTGGCCATGTGGTTAGTTCAGCTGGTATTGCGACACCCTGAAAAGATAAAAGTCATAGTCTCTATGAACCCGTTGCGTACTCCAAAAGAGGTGCACAGATTTTTGTCTCATCAGTGGGATATTATCAAAGATTTATCAATGCACTGGCAGAAAGAGCATTGCCATTGATGAACCTTCTATCTTTTAATTGTTTGTTTGAGTGGAATAAAGCCTGTCAAGTATCATTTGAGGATGTGAATCAGGAATTAGCAAAAGCACCAATCTTAAAAGCACCCAAAAGAGGTGAAGTTTTCTATATATTTTCAGTAGCCACAATCCATGATGTTTAGCTCAAATTTGAGAGGAGAAATGGTATCATCCAATTGCCTTTGCTAGTAGGAAATTGGGTATATCTAAAGTTAATTATACATACATGCAGAAATTGTGCCTTGGAATGGTCGCGATGAAGAAATTTAAGCATCATATTCTTTATGAGAAGGTAGTATTCTTTATGAAGGTGGAAGGACTCAGATTGTTGCTAAACAAGTTGTGGTTAATCACTTTGCAGGAGTTTGATTATGAGATTAGGAGCAAGACACTGCATAAAGAGAACTAAATTCCTTTCATTCCAAGGATTTAATAAGTTTTTCTTCTTCATTGCCAACATTGGAGCTCATACATTGAAGATTGAAGGCTATTCTTCTTCCATTGAAGCAAGATAGAGCTTCTCTCGCTGGAACAAACAAGGCAGCATCAAATAGTCTCCTCTTCTTCCACATTTCGAGCATTAAGAAGTGTTTTCTAGTGCTTAATGTTAGTTCAAACCATGGGCCTAAGCTCAACAACTCCATTATTCCTCTTAAGGTAAGTTTTTCCCTATTTTGAAGCTTTAGGAAACCCTAGTTATGGTGGATTATGGAAGCAATAAGAAATCTTTTAAGATTCAGTAAATGAAGGTTCCAAATTAAATTTTTAGTCCTTGGAAATCATCTCAAAATCATCTACAAGGCTTCCTCTTCTTCTCACTCCACCATCATTTAATAAAATCTTCCCCTTCTTGAGCTTCAATGTCCTATAGCCAAGCATGGGGAGAAAGGGGCTCCAAATTCTCATTAAGAGTGCTTCAAGATAGAGGGATTTTGCCTCTAAGAGGTCAAGAATGTTGTCTGTAGTAAGGATGTTTGAAGATATTGGAAGCATGGTTGCACTAGAGGTCTCTTAAGTATTCTTAGCTTGGATTTGAAGTATTCATAATCAACCTTTCAATTGAAGACTTGGGGAAACTATAAGAATTTTACTTCAAGGATTATTCATTGGGAAGTCAAGCTTTCATTTGACAAATTTCATGGTAATTCATGTTAGTTTTGGGAGCTAATGCAAGCTAAAATTGGACCCTTCAACCTACATCAAACATAAGAGGGTATTGCAGGACTTAAGATGGGGGTGGTACGAGTCTTTGATTGCTTCACATAGATCATAAATTGATATCTTGGTATTCTATAGAGTACCCTCATCTCTAATAGTGAGCTTACAAGGTTACGCACGGTCAAAATTGGATCTACAAGCCTCTTACATGTTCATCCACACATGGACAAGTTCTGAATAGTTTATATCAATCAACTTTGGGTTTCTATAACTTTTTTTCCTAAATTTTTTAAAAATATTAAGTTCTCTATTTGAAGAGGAAAATTTAGCTTTATTTTGAATCAAAGATTTCATCAATTGGAGCTTTCCAGTAAAGGTTATGGTTGATTTAGTGATTGTAGGTATTGCGAGACTACACTCTCTAATGGTAGGGAAACAGAGTATTACGAGTCTTATTAGAGAGATTGGTTCTAGCAAGTTGGATGTTCCTTTGGTAGACATAATGGGTACTTTGGCACATGGTTTTATGACTTTTGATGACTCTAAAATGGCAATAGAGATGGCATATGTCGTTATGATAGAATAAGTAATTCTTTACCAATTAAAACCTCATATTTCTCAATTGGTACAACAAGGTGTTATGTAGGCTCTCATCATTCCTTATGAAAACATTTTTTTACAAAGATGTATATGTAATGTGAAAGCCAAAAGAATGCTAGTTGGATTGCTAACTATGGTCGACCTAGAGGTTTGAGCTGATTTATTGGCATCATTGAAGTAAATTTGTAGTAGCGGTACTACTCTTTTGCAATCTTCTGAAGGTAGGGATATATTACATTTTCTTGTATCATTGCTTAATCAATCATCTCAGTAGTAGTTCGAATGTGTAGTGGTATTTCTCTCCATTCTTATTTTAGATATTGATGGTAATTAGTAGGCTATGATAATTTATACACCTCCATTGGTTAAGAAGTAGCCCCACACGCAATGGCTTTGTTAGAAGGACAACTAGCATGGGAAATTGCAAATAAAGTTATGAATTCATTGGTCAAGCTTCTTAAGAGAGGTTCCACCAAGGCCAAAGAATATATTGCTTTTATGTTGCTTCACCTTTGTACCTTCAATGAGGATCTTCCTACTTGTATGGAGATGGCAATAAATCTTCTCTTGAAGTATACTGAATTGAAAAGGAAAATGCTTGCATTGATTACCACTTGGTGCAGTCATGAGGGTAAATTTCAACCTTCTTAAAAGTCAATCTTCTCTACAAGATGTGGTCATTTCCTTGGAGCATTATGATGCTAGTCACATGTCTAAATTGGAAGAAGTATATCATGGGTAGTATGTGTACTTTGTACACCGTCATGATGGAGACTTGTAGAGTCCACCTCTAAGAAATCATCTATATGCCGTGTGTTCAAAGGATATTTAGAAATATCATTTCTTTACATGCCATAAAGCCTTAAAATGACCCCTTTTACTTTACTAAACTTACGAATTGTTTTCAAATTGTAATTAGAAAACCTCTTTGTAAATATAATCGTATAAATTTTACTAAATATAACACATTTTCTTTTGAACTCACATGGTATCTTACATGTTCTATAAGGTGGACTCCTCGGGGATGGAGTGGTGCTAACCTTTTTTGCAACAAAGCTACAAAGGCAGGAAGAAGCAATAAGCAACAAGCATATATCAAAAGAAGCAATAGGTATCAAAAGAAGTGAAAAGTAGGATAGCATGTGTCAATGGAGTTATTAGAGCTTGGGAGCTCTCAATGGACATCTAGACTAGACTGGATGAGTTCCCTTGCATTTTCTATTTTTCTTTGGTTGTCTTCTTGCTTGATTAGTTGTGGATTCTCATCCATGATAAGTTGAGTGAGTGAGATGAGATACTAGGAAACCTCATGGGCTAAGAGACCGTGAGTAGATTTGGCTTGAGGGAACACATGACTAATATACGTCTTTCCATCTAGATCCTACATTTTGGTTCCATTGATGGGACATGACGGAATCTCTCTTGATGAGTCTCCAACCATAGACAGCAAGTGGAATATGTTGAATCTGAGTGGAATGGGTTTTATTGCCATGATGGGTTTAATGCAAAAACCTTGTGCACATTGTAGTAGTTAGGATCATACATGTAATCTGTAGAATGCACATGTGTTTTTATTTTCATATGATAGACTTGGAATTTTGGGAATTTGTTAGACATTTTAAAAATCATTTTTTACTCAAAAGAATTTTATTAAAAAAACGCAAACTACTATAGCTTGCCTGTATCTGCCATATCTTGCATTTTAGGCAATGGCAAGTGATCCATCACTTGAATGTGCTTCATGGGCTGAAAAGCCAAAAAAAAAAAAGGGTTTCACTCTCATTTTATTGATTTTCACCAATTGTTACCATGGGATGCATTGGCATATTGTGGGTTGGAGTTTGATAGCAACTAGCTAGTTGTGATCAACACCCAACTACATGTAAAGACTCTTTTTATGCATATCAATGCTATTCATGATTGGGGATGAAAGACACATAAAAGGATCATGAAAAAATGTGGCATTTTCTATAGCTAATTTATATTTTCCAATTTTTGAGCTTGACATAAGAAGCACATGAAAGTGGTCACGCCAATAACAACTAGGTGCATTACTTGCTTATACTGATTTTTGAGCATAATTGGAAAAGGGTAAAGAATGTGAGTATTACATGTATGTCACTGAGATTTTTTTATATTCTTTGTTGAAAATACATGTGGTTTATGATCTATGAAAGAATTCAAGAAAGGGTAGCAGAGGACACAAACAATCTAATTATAACTACTATAGGTAGTTTGAGAAGACTAGAATATACATGCTTGACAAAAGGAATGGGGCTGATTTCTCACATTAGTAAATTCAATCTTGAATGCCAAATCTTCATGAGAAATCAAGAGTTCATGCTCGTTGTTTTGTTTCTTATCAAATGATTGCTAATAATCACTTGCAATGAAGATAGTGTACTTAACAATGTTGCAATTGAGATTGTTTTTGTGAACTGATTGGATTTTTAAAAAAATGAAAATTTACCTATAAAAAATCTTGGAAAGTTCTTTTTTTAAAAAACTTTTCATTGGTTTGAATGAAGTACTTGCATGGAAACTAGTTAGAGATTAACTAGCTACTCCATGGTGCTTATGAGCAGCCTGTTCTTTGATGTATTATTAATAGAATGATAAAAAAGGATTTTTGTTATATTTTCTATGTATGCTCAGTAAAAATTTCTAAAATTTTTTTGGGAATCAAATCATTGGTTATAAAAGCCACTTGGAACGAACAGGTAGACAAACTAGTTGCAGTGGTGTTATTATTAACTAGTCGATGATAGATAAGACCAAACTATGTGAGCTCCTAAAATTCTTGGTTTTTCCAGAAAAAGTAGGCCAAAAACCTAAAAATTCTCTGATTTTTTTGGAGCTTTAATCACAAGTATTGCAAACTTTGTATATCACATTGAGATAGTCATCTGCAGTGTTGACTAGCTCCTTCGTATACCAGGACTAGAGAGCGCATAATTTGAAGAGGTAAGGGCTAAAGTATGAGGTGACTTAATTCCCATGTTTATTTTAGAAAATTTACTATTATTTATATAATTCAAGGTTTTTTGGGTTAGTTAGAACTCAGGGTGCTATTGCAAGCACTTGGTAGACTATTTGGAAGGCTCGAAAGGCTAGTTTGGGGGCCTTTACGGGACATAGTTTTGATCTATTCATACTCCTTGGTCCTTTTACTACTAACCACTATGGAATCTCAAGTTTTTGTCTTGAATTGTAGGTTTTACACTAGCAAGGACCCTTGCATGTTCAGTTTCCCATTGGGAATTGATTGACAAGTAGAAAGAGATTAACTAGATACTCTCTAGTGAAGAGCTTACCTTTTTAGGTTTGTAGGGATAACTTGCATAACATTTGGTGGCTAAATACTTGTGTTGGAGATCACCAATCCATCTCTAAGTATTCCACTTTGAAGTTAAAGGGGGGTAGCTTGGGACCTTGTGGAATTGCAAGCGGATTGTGACCTCTAGCTACGCACATCACAAACAACTATTAGTGGTTGGAAAACCTTCATGAGGTTTGATAGAACTCATGTGATGGACTAAGTACCTTGTGGGTAAGGATTTAGTACTTATGAATTCTCAATATTTTAGGATCACCCTTATTTCCTTGAACCCTAATGCATCAACTTATTCCGACCACTCAAGTCACACTTGGACCATGATTTTCTAGGCAAGACAAAACCCCACGAAGGTCATCCACCATTGCATGATTCTCAATACCTCAAGACTTAGTGCTCATTGTTTCACTCATCTAAAAGAGACACTATCATGAAGTAATTTGGAAGACTTGACTCACCTTTGAGTGCAATAGTGCCAAAATAGAGAAGGTTTTGTCACACATTCGGACCTTGACAAGTAGTACCATACACAAGGGGGATTAAGAAGTGCCTATGAGGACCACGAGGCAACTAAAATTAAGCACTTCCAAGTGCTAACATTACACCCCATTGACTGAAGACGATAGAGAATATCTCAATCCTGCAAGGAACACTCAACAAGAAACCCTAGTACTTTTTCAGGGCTCATTAGCTTCGTTAAGATGCTTGTCACCCAAGAGTATCTAGAAAACATGGCAAAAACGAGTTCAAATACGAACTCCTTGGAGTTTTATATAATGGAATTCCCTATAGATATCTAGAAGCTAATATCACTCTACAACCAACACACATATGTTGAACATAGAGGAAGAAATGTGGAAGAGATCATGGTGGATGTAGAAGCCAAGAGGAAGCTTAGAAGGGATCTCACTAGGCAAGTTGCAAGGTTCACATGAAATCAAAGACTAGACAAGTGAAGAAAGGAGACAAAGTTAGGACAAATCCAATGCATCTTGGATCTAGCAAGAGGAGCCACTACAGAAGAGGAGATGGGTGAGACAGAAATGCCTAATGCAAACCTTAGCCCATCCAAACTCGTGCTCAAAAGACTGCTCTACCAAACATCAATAGAAAAGGGTAGTGTTGCACTAGCTGCAACACTTTTGACCAGCTAGGCCAGCACTTGGAAATAGAAGCCAAATGAGGATACCAATTGTCAAAAGGTACATTGAAAACTATAGGGCAGGGGATGACCCTTATAGCTTTGTTGAACAGTTTGAACAAGTCTGCGAGGCAAACAGCCACATGGATATTGGCAAGAGAGCGCAAGCTTTCAAGTTGTGTATTGGGAAAAAAGGCTGGACTTGGTTCACAATCCTCAATGACACAAAAAAGAACAACTTTGATACTCTCAAGGATTTGTTCATCAAGCAGTTCTTGGAGGCTGGACACTTTGATAACCTAATTGTCAAGCTCATGAATGTGAACCAAAAAGACCAGGAGGAAATCCAATACTACGTCACTCATGTGAGAAGTCTCTATAAGAGGATCTCAAAACCTGAGAGACCCATAGCTAGGGTGGTGGCAATGGTATTTATCAACATGATAAAAAATAAAGAATTGTATAAGGCTTTGGCTAGCAACTTAAATTTACAATGAGACTTTTTGGCTACTGTGTTCGATGAAGGCATAAGGATGAATGATCTACTAAAGGAAAGAAGTAGCAAAACTATATAATCGATAGGAATTATCACTATTCATAGTGAAAGGTTCACCATTTCTAGCGAGCAAGCAACATTTGAAGCATAAGAAAAAGGCAAGAGTGTGGAATTCTCTCAAGAGATGTCTAACCTCAAGCTAGAGATTATCAAGCTTCAAGACATGTTGCGAAGACATACTAGAATAAAAATTCAATGTGTGCACTATAGTAGTAATCATTTGCCAATAGAATGTCCTAAACCAACACCCAGGACTTATGCTAATTGTGGCAGGTATGGGCATGAAGCTATCCATTGCACTTTGCCTTGACGCCTACCATACTAGCAACCTTATCAACCATAGTATCCAATGAATTGCCCATTCCAATTTGGTTGAGAAGCTCCATTAGCTCTCCCAGTTCCTAATGAGCAAAGGATAGTTTCATCAAGGGTAGCAATCGGCATACCTAGAGCCCTAGCACCAATCATCACTTTGACAGAGAGCATTGCTTTGGTGCATTATATAGAAGAACCACTCAAGGAGAAGCTTTATGTGAGCCCCTACATCTCATACAATGAAGATGGAAACCCGATCCTTGTGAACTACCAGCCCATCCCAATGATGACATTAGGTAGAGGAAGAGGACAAGGGTTTGGAGAAATGCAGCCATGAGAACTAGTGACATGTTGGAATTGCAGTCATCCTAAACACATTCCTCCCGTCGATGCCCTGAGAAAGAAAAAATAACAAAGACAAAACCAAGTTGCGGTGACCTAAGTGTGACATAACACACTTGTATACAGAGTGTCCTAGAAGAAAAGTATCAAAAAGTGGCTTGAACATGCTATCAGTTCCCTTAGGACTATTTGGAATAGAGATCCTTGATGATGATGCAATGCCCATACATCTTAATGTGATGACTAGGGCACAAGACAAGTAGGCCAAGTGCCAATGCCTAGGCCTAGCAATATGGATGTTTCATCTATTGACAAAAAGAAAATTTTTGCAAAAAGAAGAAGAGAACAAAAGGGAAGATTAATTTGAAGAGGGACAACACTACGACATTAATATCGACAAGGCAAGTAGTTGATGCAAAACCCAAAACATCTATACCAAAAATGGAAAAGAAGGGGAGTATCCCAATTCGAGACATCAAATGGAAATCATGGAGAAGGTGAGGGGATGGGTCAAAGAGGTTCAAGAACACATTGGGCAATCTTTACTAGATCATGAAGACCATGATATATCTAGTATAGATCCTCCCTCCTCACCAACCTACATATGGCCGACAACTAGTCAAGGGCAAGAACCTCATTTCCAGCTAGATGAAACCACCTTGCCCCACATACCATAACCTAGGATTGGAAACCCAACCACCTAGATGATATGCAACCAATAAGGTTGATGTAGGACTGCTAGAATGTCTTATGTCAATGCAAGTGCCATTTCCTTTAGGAAAATTGATGAGGTAGAAATGGGGGTTTTGGAATGCTTTTAAGGCATAGGTTGAGAGGTAAGAGAGAACTATGCCACCAAGCAAAGCAGATAATGAAACTCACATACCCACTGTGAAGCCATTTCTCTAGTGATGGGATCCTTGCAGATCGATGCTTTCTGGGAAGAGGTTGAGATGCATGAGGTCCTACCTGTGATAGTGTTGGGAGACATGACACGAAAGGGCATTATAAACTGGGGTAGGAGTGAGCATTCTTAGATATACACTACTACAAGCATGGGAAAGTCCACATGTTGAAACTACTAGATTTAATGTGACCTTGGCCAATGATATGAAGGTTCACCCGTTTGGAGTACTAAAGGATTGGCCAATCAAGGTAGCAGGATTATATTTTTAGTAAATCTCATAGTGATGATAGGAGTGGAGTATGATATCTTATTAGGGAACCATGGATGTGAAGTGCCCATGTAATAGAATAGACTAATGTTCTTTGGAAATAGAAATGAATCAATTCAAGTAGAGATGGATACTTGGAAGACCCCACCAGTTGCCCTAGATGCCATCTGAGCCATGCTTAAGGGAGAACCACAGAGTAGCCCCAACTATAGCACTTTAATCAAATATATTCCTTGTCCACAAGATGAGTAGGATTGGATGCATGTGCTTGTAACCATTGACTTGATGTTCTCTAACAATGAAGATGATTACAAGAGGGTTGTGGAAAAGGCAAGCACCTTCAATGGGGGGACTAAAGTCCATGCACCAAATGCCTTGCCTATGGTATCTCTAGCATGATGGCACAAAGCTCAAACACAAAACTATTGCCTATGACCTATCATGTTCCAACAAACAAATTAGAGCTAATAGGGTCCTTAAGTATGTAACGAGAAAACTAGCCTACAATCTTGTAGCCAACCTGAAACCTCTCAGAGATCTCATGGAAGAGACAAGGTGAAAATGGACTAGAGTGCAAGATATAAACCTACTATACAATTGGGATTTACAAAAAGACAATGGGAACTTGCAAGATGATGAAATGGTAGAAGAAAAGCATTCTAAATGAGAGGATTCTAATGATGAATACGTGGATTATGACTTTGGGAATGAGGATAATAAGGAAGAAGTGAAAACCATAGACTATGATACTGATGGGCAAACAATCGAGCAAATAATGATGGACTCTAAGCCCAAGGGCACTAATTTTTTAAGGATAGAAAATGAATTTTTGAAAGTGGATTGTGACTAGACCTAGCTAGAGCATCTAGATGTGGTTGACTATGAGCAAGCATGATTAACCTGACCTGCCTCTGCAATCATATATGAGATAGAATCAGTGTCTAAGCTTCGACCACTTGGTGAGACTCCTTTTTCTAGCGAAGGCTGTGAATTCAACTTAGATTCTAAAATAAGCTCTGATGGTGATCCTCAAATTCCAGAACCCCTTAGGACACGACACACCAAGGGAGACCTTAACCCTAATGGCTCTATCCAAGTGCAGATGGTCGATAGCTACTACAGACTCAAGTAAAGATTGAAGTGAGAATAACACTATTGAGCTATGAAGGGACATTGTAGTGGCTCTGGTGACATTTCATATCAGAGAAATACCCCTTGGGAGGGGTATCCATGACCAAAGAGGGGTTAATAGAGAGGTGACCCTCCCCTACCATGTCACACTAACATAGGTGTAAAAGCGAGAGACATGTAATTTTTCAAGTCTTTTTGCATTACTGTCTCTTTCCTCATCACCTTGCTCACAACTTCTATGGCTTCCCTTCTCTTTCTGTCTTTCTCTCTCCTTTTCTAGTATTTCTCTCTCCTCGTCACTCTCTTTCTCTCTCTTTTGCACTTTTTCTTCTCTCTCTTATGTAGTCTTCTCTCTCCTCTTTCTCTCTCTCCAGTTCTCTCCTTGATATGTTTGGTATGAAGTATTTTTTCGTATGCAAGAATGTTATCCTATAAAACTACATGCTACAACAATTATGTCATGTTCACCTCATCTCTATAACCAATGGATTGTAAAGACAAATGTAAAAATGTAAAGAAAAACAAAATTTGATGGGCTTTTAATTAAATAACTTAGCTTAATGTACTTATATGAGGTAAAAAAGCTAAAAATTTAAGATATAATGTAAATTTATTATTGTTTTTATAAATAATCAAGTAAATAAACAACTTTTAAAAAATCTCTTATATGATTTAAAAATTAACTTTTAAATACATAAATAAAACTAATAAATATCAAATTCTTACTATATAAATTAAAGTAAGATTAATAGCATAAAATTAGTACAAAGTAAAATAAACTTAAAGTCAAAGTTTGTCTTTCATTTGAATTAAACACATTTGAAGTATGTTTTAAGGGAAACTTTGAGAATAGAAACAACTTTACTTAGAAAATTTATTCTTCAAGTAAACCTATTTAGAGTGAAGGAGAAAATTAGAATAGTAACAACTTTACTTGATGAATATTTTCTTCAAGTAAATCTATTAAGAGTAAAGGAGAAACTTAGAATAGTAACACCTTGACTTGATGAATTTATTCTTGAAGTAAACTTGTTTGGAAATAGATGGAAAAAACATATCTTGAGACAAAGTCCTTGAAATCCTTTCATAGGCCCTTCTACCAAAAAATCTTGGATATTTTACTATAGGTTTTGAATAGATCTAAATGACCAATTTTTGATGAAAAATGCATCTCTTTCAATGATCTTTTTCTTGAGGTAAAAAGTGTATAAGATAATAATCTAGCCATGAATCATTTGACTTCTTGAATTGAAAATAGGAGTCTCCCTCCATTAATTCTTACTATAGTTTCTAAAATACATGGTTGAATTCTTCATCTAAAAGATAAATGTCTTGAAGATCCTCAATATAGTCATTATGAATCTTTGTTATGAATAAAGATACTTTGCAAGCCCACATCCTTGATAATGAGTTAGACACCACACTATCTCTACCCTTTGTATGAGTGATGTTGAAATCATAATTTTGGAGTATAGCAAGTGATCTTTGTTTCTTAGAAGTTCAATTGGTTTCGGAAAGGAGATATTTGAGAACATGATCACTCTTCACCTCTAACTTCAACTTCACTACCATAAAGATAGTGATGCCACTTCTTGATTGCATGATGGATTGTTGACATCTATTGATAATACACATCTATTTCCATCTCATTTTTGCTATATTTGTGACTTTCAAAGACAATGATACCATGATAGTGGAGTAGGATAGCACCTATTCAAAAACTCATGGCAAACCAAAGCAGGGTCTGAAGTAAGTAGTTTCTTTAGTTGGTTGAAGCTCCAATCACCTATGGCATTTAAAAAGAAGACTTCTCTATATTAGTCAAAGGTGTTTAAATAGTTGTATAATAATGTATGAACCTTAGACTAAAAGATGAAAAACCAAGAAAACCATGGAGAGAAGTGGTGCTAGCTAGTGTTGGCCATTCATTGACACATTACAATTTCTTTCAATAAGCCTTTATACCCCATTCACTCACAATATCCCCCAAATACTCCATTTCTATTTATATGAATGTGCACTTGGTTTTCTTAGCAAATAATTTTTTCTCACTCAATGTATCAAGCAGCCTCTTGATGTGTAACAAGTTCTCCTAAAATGGCTTCTTGTAAATGAGAATGTCCTCAAAGAATACAAATATAAACTTGAAGAGAAATGAGGTAATATTCATTCATTGAGCTTTGAAAAGGAGCTAGGGATGGTAAATCCAAATGGCATGATAAGAAAATAATAGAGATCATGATCAGTCCTAAATCCCATCTTCACTTTTTGACCCTCTCTCATCCTAATTTGATGGTGATCCAATCTCAAATCTATATTGGTGAAGTATTTTCCCCCCTTTGTCTCATTAAAAAAATCATCAACTCTTGGAATAAGGTATCTATTCTTAACTATTATCTTATTGAGATCTCGGTAAAATCAATGTACATACAAAAGGTGCAATCTTTCTTCTTAACCAACAAGACTTGAGAGGCATATGGAGAAGTGATAGACTCAATGAATCTCCTTTCTAGTAAGTGCTTGATTGTTTTTTCTTTCTTTCACATTTAGAAAGCCTATAGGGTGGCTTATTAGTGGGCTTTGAGTTGTGTCCCAAGTCAGTTGAATGATCCATGCTCTTCTATGTGGGACAAATCTAAGCACTTAAAAAAAATCTTTGTACTCTTCCAATACAACTCTAAACATTGAATTCTTTCCTAAAATTTGGACAACTCTATAATTTCCTTATTCATGAGGTGTAAAACAAATCTTCATGAACTCCCTCAAGGTGTACATTATCTAAGGATGATTGTGTCAAGCCACAAATCCATGGAGGGTCAAGAGTGAACCAAGATGAAAGAACTTAGAATGGTAGAAGCACAACTATTTCAAGCCAAAGTGACCCTCTCCATAAATATTAAACTAATTTCTTGCATGCTATAATTATGACAACTTTGATCATCATTTCAAAGCAAGTAGTTGTAGGAGTGTGCAACAAGTAATCAACCTCTCGTAGAATTAAATTGTTCATATTGCAATGTAACTCCAACATCTAATCATCACTCTTTCAATCACTATCATGATAGACTTCCAACTCATGTCAGATGTGTTGATGTGAATAGGTGACAAATTTGCTTACTTGCACCATAATTATAGCAACATGAAAGCTGGAGGCATTCTCTGTAGGATAGGTTAGAGCTCTACTGACTAGCAAGCCTTACGAAAGCACACTTGTCAACTTCTTGTAGTAGTAGCATCAAAGCTCTAATGTAATCCATCTACTCCTCTCTCTCTGTCTGAGTGCATACTATCTTTTGCATCACTATCAAATTGATGGATTATGTACCTGCACCAAATAGACATATGTCCCTCTTGGCCTAAAGGGATATAATATTTCATAACCAACAAAACGGCCCTCTTGGCCTTATGAAAAAAAAAATTAGAACTCGACAGAGACGACCCTCTTGGCCTTATGAAATAAAACATTTTATGATCATTCAATATAGCATACTGTTGAAACAATCCCTTGGTCCTAACGTTACTCAACTAAAGCACAAAATCGACCAAGAATAAGGCCTCTTAGGCCCTACACTAAGTGCATCACATTATTAGCTAGCCCCCTTGCATAAATAACAAGGGGTGTGTGCTGAATATGATGATACACAATCCTATGTGTCCATGAGAGAGTAGGAAGGTGCTCACTTGCTACTTGACTCATAACCCAAACTAACCATTGGTGGTCGAAATATGATGTGTTAGTAAGAAGACCCCAAAGTAGTTCAAGGCTAATGTTAGGAGGTAATTTTAAGGGCTCCTTTTGACCACAATTGAAAAAGACATCTTCCACAAAATCATAGTTAGCCATGGAATCCGCAAAGCGATTCCATTGTGTCATGGAACTAATTGACAAGTCACTGTCTCAAAGATATGCAACATATCCAAGGCTACATGATGGTACATCCTATAAGATGGGATCCTGCACACTATAGGTCCCATTTAGCTTATTGATTACTAAATACGAGTCAACTTTAACCAATAATTGGCAGATACCACCACATTGGGCTACATTCAGCCCCATGATCAAGGCCTTGTATTCTGCCATATTATTAGTAAAAGAGAGTCCTAAATATATTCCCATCTTCATGACAATATCTTTAATGACCACACCAATGCTTGCATGTTTAGCAGGCCCTCTGGAAGCTCCATCAAAATACAGAGTATAAACCCAGGCATCATTGATAGGCCATGCCATAATAATCAGTTCACTCGTACTTACGATAATCAAAATCAAGTCAAGAGAGAGGATGTATAACAGGCACAATCCCTCCTTCCTTGCTAAACTCGATAGGAATCCTAGTCAGAAGTCGTTGACAATGGTGGCAGTAGGCCTTAGTTTCCCATGTAAAGGATCTATCTTGCCACTCAATAACCTGATACCCTTTGCTCCACCATATCACTTGACCTTGGTGGTAATGTTGCTCAAGATATGGATGCTTTGGATAGGGAATGATTCATCCTATACGCTTGTCTTGGTACCTACTGCACATTAAAGTTGAATCCTAAAGGACATGCATAGGCACCAAGGCCAATATCAGCCCTTACACATAGTAAGGCTTCTTCTTATTAAAGTTAACTTTAGTCTTAAACTCTAACCCCTGCAAATCTACTAGAAGGGCCGTAGAGCCATTATTTCGTAAACGTACAATCTTGTATGGTCCATCCCATTTGGGTTCTAATTTTCCTAGAAAGAGCATCATAATACAACACTAACTGACATTTTGTAAATTTGTACTTCTTAGCCCGAAGATCATGAAGGGCTTTCATTCTCCTCTTTCCTACTTCTTGATGTAATAAAGCCTGCAAATCTCATCAAGATGTGCCAAAGAAGTATATCGTTCCTGTAAATTGTGCTCAAAGGTTCTCCTATCTTGTCTTATTAGAGGTAGAAGGAAGTAGAGATAGAAGATGGAAGAGAAGAAAAAGAATAGACAAGAGGTAAACACGATAAAGACAAAGCACAATGAACCAAATCAATATGTATTGACATAACTTGAAATTCCTTGTCTGGCACTACTCAGAAGCAATCTCCAAGCATTAGATCTCCTAGAACTTCCTCGTAGACCAAAAACGTACATAAAAACAACAGCTTCCTCTCTGCTTCTTGGAACCCAAATTTGATGGCTCTGTTGGCTTTGAAAGGGGCGTAAAACTCCAGGACACTTGACCCCTTGGTCAACTGTGATTGCAATGTGTGCGATTTCACCCATCTTTCTTTTTTATGAAAATTTCCATAACTGGCTGAAAAAGCAACTTGCTTTTTGCATGCCACCCTAATCTAGAAGTTTTCCTAGATTTTTTGGATATTTACAATAAATAATATCTAAAATAGACTAAAATTGTCCAAAAATCTAGTATTTTTGGACCATCCATGCCACTTACACTAGCAGTAATGACTTAGATGTCATTGACTCTCTTGATCAATAAGAAAGTCAGATGATGATATACTCCAAAGTTTTCACATCATGTTCGCGTAGTGGCATGACAATGCACCACCCGTTAAGACCTAAAAAGGGCCGACATTAGCTCTATGGATCTAGCCTAGCCTCTATGCTCAGCAAAATACCCCATTGTCTCGCAACCAAGAGCATCTAGGAGATACACGAACTTAACTTATAATTTAGATATTTGCATTTGTATGGCTCATAGTCCAATGGATAAACCTTCCCAACTCCTTTCAAGGAGCCCCTATACATATTGGTGTTATACACCACGTAAAATAGACACAGGGAGCACCCCTTGGCTAATTGTCATGGCTCACTTCAGATCTCCTACACCTTGAGGATTGGCCCCAAGATGTGCCGTGAACACATATAACACATACGACATATGGTCCTCTCTTATAACTAATCATTCCACGAGATAGAATATAATCCTCATTGCACACTCCCCAAAGAAACTGATTGCTAGCCCTATGGCTTGGGATACCTCACCCTTAGTGTGGGTCAATATTTATGAAGATAATTGCCATGCATCCAGGATGGTACCATGTGTTGAATGCAATGCAACTATGAATGATTCATAGTTCTCAACCATTGTTATTCAATTAAAATAGCATTGCCACAATGCAAAACCATTAAATATTCTCATGCTTTCATTCTAAGCGTAATTGTTGCATTGCATAGGGTCAGCACCGAGCATGCTTGTGCTATTGAACCCTTTAATTCTCATTAAAACATATGTGTCCTATATGCAAAATGCATTAGAAGAAATCGCATTTAGCATGCAATCAACTTTTATTATCCCTTCTCTTCCTATTGTTTAGGGTTGTGCATTCAGTGGTAGGTTTAGAGAGCATTTTGATGTATTTTATTAGCCCTTCTCTTCCTATTGTTTAGGGTTGTGCATTCGGTGGTAGGTTTAGATAGCGTTTTGATGTATTTTTCTTCATAAAGAGTAATAAATACTCCTAAACTAAGGCTAAACCTCATGCTTTATCCCTACCATACATCCATAGACACATATATTATTTTTTCCTATTTTTTGAGTGTGAAAAACTTATTTTTTCTATTTTTCTATTTTTTTATTTTTCTCTATTTTTTCTATTTATCTATCAATAAATATTGATATTTTTAATTTTTAGATATGACTTGATTGAACTTACTGAGAATTATTTTCATCCCTCATTTCATCTAATAAGAACACCATTGACATATCAAAACCCCCAAAATCCATGATTTATTCTAAAATCATAATAATTTGGGTTTTATATGTTTATAGAAAAATCAATAGATACTTATTCTTGTTGATTTTTCTAAATTTTCTCATAAAACAAATAATTGATAATGAAGAGCAATCATTTTCAACCATTTGCAATCAAGATCTATCATAAAATGATGAAATTTATCACTTACTCATAAAACCACACTTTATCTCACACATAGCTCATATTTGGAAGGCCACTAATGCTCATAATAGCCACTAATGCTCCTCTAAATGTCGATCTATGCTCCATTGTGTCTCAACATTATCTCCCAATTGAAATCTCTCAAATCAGTCCACACCCTTCTCTCATAAATTGAACCATAGTAACATGCATCAAGAGAAGAGAGGAGAGAGAAATACTAAATTCTAAGATCTCCATTTGGGCAGCCATTTTACGGGAGACATTAGGTGATGAAATGCACAAAAATTGAGAAATCCATGAGTATGATCAGATTAGTTGCTTCTTTTCACACCCTCTTCTCCACAAATTGGTATGATGTAGGAGGATACCGTATTGCTGATCGCTGCCATGAAAAATGCCCCCCCCCCCCCCCCCCCCCCCCTTGATACATTTTGGTTTTGATTGGTCTCCCCCCAAACCAAAAGACCATTTGGCCATTATTTGGCCTTCTAGGTGCCGAACTTCAATTTCTTCCTCGTCCAATGATTTGAGATTCGAAAAATCCTACGCGTCCATCTTGAAGTCCCAAACAACCAAGAACTCGTCTTTGGTTCCGACACTCAAAAAAATTGTGAAAAATCTACAACCACTGGAAAGTTCAGTCTTTTGAAGAGATTTGCATTTTCATCTTCCACAATCACTTATAACTGTTGGATTTGCATCTTCCCCTTCTGTTGGGCTTTAAATTCCACTTTAAATTTGCATCGGTCGATACTTTTTCGGCATGTCTTAGGTATTAAATCCCACTCTCAATAAGACTATTTTGAGCATTCATGCATCTAGTTCTCCTCCATAAGCTAGAAGTCAACCATCTAGTCCTCAAGTAGGTTTCAAACCAATTATCATAGGAGTAACTCTAATCTTTCAATCCCCATTGGTAGTTATATGGACAAGTAGCCCTAACCATCAAATGGGCAGTAAGATTTTATTGAGAGGGATCTTTGTGATAAATTTATGTTGACCAAATATAATGGCCATTCATTATCACGAGACCAATTTGAACGAGTAGACTTCAAAGTTATTTTCCCTATGTTTGATGACCAAAGGATTCACTTTACTACACTTCACCTTGAGTGCTTTGCTCATACGTAGTGGAGGTGTATAAAAAGAAAAAATCAATAGATTGATGATTGAAATGATTTCAAAGCCTAGATGGCTCAAGAATTTGTCTCTCCCATTCAAAATGAAAAATTGACTAGAAGATTGTATCAATTAGAGAGTATACCAACCAATTCTTAAACCTTACCATGTCTATAGACAATGTGAGCGATGATGCAAAATTGCATAAGTACATCTATGGTCTAGAGCCTAACTTATTAGTTGAAGTTATGGCCTAGAAACACACCACACTATTTCAGGCTATTGAGCTAGCAAAGAGTTATGCTCACAAGTATAGGAAGGATATCCCTATGTAAGCTTCTTTTGGATAGTAAATTGCTATTAGTAAATAGGATAATTTTGGTGGCAATCATGGTGGGTCTAGTTCTTTATTTGGCGCAACCCCAAAGTTCCTACATATCCTATTTTTGATGCTTCAAGATAGCAAAATACTTCAAAGCTAGCAATCGATCATAAAGTTAAGCCTAAGCAAGGTGATAGTAGACCCAAAAATAATTCAGTAAACAATGGCAAGTTTATGCATATGGATAATTTTAGAGAGTGTAAAGAGAAGGGTGTATGCTTCAAATGTGGTGAGAAGTATACGACTGATTAGGCATCTAAGTGTACTCACAACAATACCAAAGCCAGCAATTACAACGTGATAGTACTTGAGAATGTGGATGGATAAGTCATTAACAAACCAACTATGAGTATAGAAGCTAAATTTTAAGAGCATGATGAGGTAGTATGCATAATTTTGTGAATAAGCCAGTTGTGGTTGGATAGGTTGAGTTGTTTTTAAATTTATTTACAATAGCCCATAAGAGTTCAGGTAGCCAATGGTGAAGAGGAGATTAGCATCCAAATGTCTCTACATGTTCCCATATAGTTGGTTGAAAATTATGAAGTAAATGTGAACTTGATTATGTTGGAAATGGGACCTATAAATATTTTACTTGGGTATGATTAGCTAAAGACCTTAGGAGTCATTGATGTAGATTTCTTACAATTGTACATAGTGTTTTCCATTCATGGGCAATGTATCCATCTACAAGAAAGCCCTAGAAAATCTGAATGTTAGCTTATCAGCATAAAGCAGCTCAAGGAGTACAAGAAGTGCTCTGAGATTTTTATTTAACACCTCAATAAAGAGGTTGATGATCACTCCAAGGATTCAATCGAGCATCCATCCTTAAAAGCTCTATTAGGAATACACATATTTGTTTGAGGTACCTACTTCATTACCTCCTAAGAGAGTAGTGGATCACCCCATAGATTTGGAGCCACATTCAAAGCCAGTAAATAAGCCACCCTATTGATTGTGTAAATATAAGCATGAAGAAGTAGCCAAGAAAATAAAGGAGTTTCTAGAGATGGGGTTCAGTGACCCTAGTTCTTCACTGTATACTTCACCAATCTTGTTAGTAAAGAAATTAGGGATCCAAACAAGATCACAATGAAGAATAAGCATTTGATTCCTAGAGTCAATGATTTGCTTGATGATCTCAAAGGAGCTAAGTTCTTTACCAAGACTTGACTTGAGATCAAGATATCATTGGATCTATATGCGAGAGGGTGATGAATCTAAACCTTTAGGAGTGATCGTGGATTATACCATTTCTTGGTGATGCCATTTGGGCTTACCAATGCTTGAGCTACCTTGTAGAGTTTGATGATAAAAGGGATACAAGGTGATCCTAAGAAGCTGTAGTGTGTCAAAGATTGGACAACACCCACTACTACTTTACTTAGAGGATTTATTGGTCCATCATCATTCTATCATAGGTTTATTAAGCATTATGCAGTTATACAGCTCCTTTGACTAATAAGTTGAAGAAGGAATCTTTTTTTTTGGGATACCCTTGCAGATTTGTAACTTCAACCCATTAAAGGAACTTTTTACTTTTGCTCCTATTTTGGTATGCCTAGATTTCTCTAGAGATTTTACCATATAGTTGTGATGCGAGTGGCTGTGGCATAGGGGTTGTATTATTATAAGAGCATGGATCTATTAATTTTGAGAGTTGTAAGCTCATGGATAAGAGGACTGTTATGAGTTTTTATGACCAAGAAATGTTGGTTATTTTTCATGTAATAAAAAAGTGGTATTATTATTTGTATGATAGCCAATTTAGAGTTCACAATGATTTCAAGGGTCCTAAAGTACTTCCTTATCCATTCAAATATCACTCCTAAGAAGCACAAGTGGGTAGTTACCTTATAAAATTATACTTTTAACATCACTCATACATGAGGCAAGGACATTGTAGTAGCTCATTCTCTTTCTAAGATATGGGCATGTAATATTTTAGCTATGATTGGAGCTGCATAGTGATTGGATTGAGGACTTATATGAGGCCTACCTTTTGGATGATGAACTCATCTATATATTTCAAAAATTACAGTAAGGCTTCATGGGAAAAAACTTGCATTTCTAGCATAAAAATAGGTTAATTTGGCTTAAAGGGTAGGATTATTATTCCCTCTACTTCTTTGTTTAGGCTAAACTTATAGAGGAGTTAATTCTTCACCCACAACTAGACATTTGGAGTGTTTAAGACCTATGATAAAATCAACAAAAGCTTTTGCTGGAAAGGATTGTGGAGAGATATAAAGGATTATGTCATAAAATGTGTGCCTTAAAAGGAGAATAAGGATAGCATTCATAAGCCAGGTGGTTTATTGCCTCCATTACCTATCCCTAAAGGCAAATAAATGTATATTACCATGGATTTCATCAATGGCTTCCCTACTATAAAAGCATCTATGTGGTGGTGGAAAGACTCACCAAGGCAGCCCATTTTATATGCATAAAGATATGATTTACTACCTTACAAATTGCTAGTTAGTTCATGGAGTAAGTCTTTAGATTACACAAATTATCGCAAGTGATTGTGTATGATAGGAATACCATGTTGATGATAGTAACTTTTGGCAGATGCTATTCAACTCCATGAATACTAAGTTGGCTCCTTCTACAACCTATCATCCGCAGAGTGACGGCTAGATAGAAAGGGTTTCAACCTTTGAGACTATATATGGTTACAAGGTGCCCTTACCCATGGTCATTTTCAGTGAGAAGATCACAACCCTCATGGGAAAGAAGATTTGAAAAGAATGTAGACCCTTCTTCACTAGTGAAAGATGAATCTTAGGAAGGCCCAAGACCAAATAAAGATATATATTAATGAGAACAAATGACCTTTAGATTTCCAAGAAAGAGAGTTAGTTTTGCTGAAAGTACCCAAGTCTCATTACTTTACATTGAAGAATGATTCTAGTAATAAACTTGCTTACATGTTTTATGGACTCTATAAGATCTTGAAGCCTATCGGAGACTTGGCATAGGCTCTATAGAACTTCCCTCTTCCACTAAGATTCATAATGTGTTTCATGTTAGCCAGCTCAAACTCTTTTATGGTACTTAGGTGAAAATAGTTGATGTGTTGCTATCAATTGATAAATAAGGGCTTATTTAGTACATCACTCAGGAGATCATAAGCCATCTTAAGAAGAAGCTTCACTCTCATTCTATCACTGAGTATTTGATCAAATGGAGAGGTTTTCCACTCAATGAAGCTTCTTGTAGGCGAAATTCTATTTTGGATGAGTTTCTCTACTTACGGGATGCATTATGGAGCTGCATTATGGAGCTGAGGCATAGTTACAGTTGGGCTAGTTATTGTGAGACAAGGTCTAGATAGCAACTCTTTTTAGAATAGTTTTTATTCTACCTAATTTTCATAAATATGTCACCTAAATAGGGTCAACATACTCTTTGATGGCTAAAGTCTTTGTCTCACCTCTTGAAAAAGAGAAATTGGATCGGAGCGGTATCTTTTAGAGCAAAAAGGCCTAAGTGTACGAGAGTATACAAACCAATTCCTCAACCTTACCATGTATGTAGAGTGCATTAGTAATGAAGCTAAACTCCACAAGTATATGTATGGTTTAGAATTGTCTTTATCAGTATTAGTTGATGTTATAACACAAAACCCTACCAATCTTTTCAAAGCTATTGAGCTTGTGGAATGTTATGGAAGAAAGTATAGAAGGGAGTCTTCATTTCAAACTAGTTATGGACAATCAAGGACTAGTTTAAAATAGGGACAAGTTGGCAATGCTTATGGCAGCAATCATGCACCAAGTGGGAACCTAAGAGTGCCAACTTATCAATTGTTCAATGCTTCAAGACCTCAAAGCAATTTTAGAATAGCAAACAATCCAAGAGTGAATTTTAAATAAGGGGACATCAAGTTTAAATCTACTTCATCCAATATGAATCCAAATTCTATTCCTATGGACTCTACAAAGAAAGAAAGGAAAAAGGCTTATGCTTTAAATGTGGTAAAAAGTATACAGTTAGTCATGCAATAAAATGTGTATACAAAAATGCAAAAGCCAAGGTCCATAGTGTGTTAGTTTTTGAAGACTCTAGGACACTGATAAGGTCAATGCATTTGTAACTACTACTGAAAATGAGGATGTTGAGGAAGAAGTTGGGTGCCAAGAACACTTTTATGATCCTATTGACACTTTTCCTTTTGATTCGGGTGGTAGTGTTTCTTTTGATTGGGGAGGAACTCGTGATGAGCAACTTGCTACCACTAAATTTTCCATTTCCATGGATGCTTGGACAGGATCTAAGAACCCTAATACACTTTGTATGAAGGGTAATATTCATGAGAGAGATGTGTTTATCCTAATAAATAGTGGCAGTATACATAGTTTTGTGAATAAGTCAATTGTGAATAAATTGAATTGTCTTCCCTTCACTGATTTACATTAGCCCATAAGAGTTCAAGTAGCCAATGGTGAAGAAGAAATTACCACTCAAATATGCCCACAGGTTTCTTTACAGCTGGCTGAAAATTATGAAGCAAAAGTAAACCGGTCGATGACATTGGGAAAAATTACTATGAGTTTCTCATAGCTGTATATAGAGTTTATATTCAATGGATAGCTTGTCCATTTATAGGGAGTCTCTAATAGACCACATTTTTAGCTTATCACCATTCAACAACTCAAAAAGGAGTACAACATACACTCATAGATTTTTTTTTTGCACCTAAATAAAGAGGTTGAAGATCAGCCCACAAAGTAAACAAATCATCTAGCTTTGAAATCTCTTTTTGAGGAGTACAAGGATTTGTTTGAAGTACCTACTTCATTGCCTCTTAAGAGAGTAGTAGATCATCCACCAATTGATTTGGGGCCCAACTCAAAGCCAATTAATAAGCCACCCTATAGATTGTCCAAGTGTGAGCACGAAGAAGTAGCCAAGCATATCAAGGAGCTTCTTGAAATGGGATTCATTGAACCTAGTTCTTCACCTTATGCATCTCCAATCTTGTTAGTGAAGAAAAAAGATGGACTTTTCAGGATGTGTATTGATTACAGGGATCTAAACAAGATCATAGTGAAGAACATGTACGCAATGCCTAGAATTGATGATTTGCTTGATGAGCTCAAGGGGGCTAGATTATTTACAAAGATTGACTTGAGGTCATGGTATTATCATATCCATATGTTGGAGGGTAATGAAATTAAGATTGCCTTTAGGACTGATCAAGGGCTCTATCATTTTCTAGTGATGCCATTTGGGCTTATTAATGCTCCAACTACCTTCTAGAGTCTAATGAACAATATTTTGTAATTTTTCCTCTTTCAATTTGTCTTAGTATTCTTTGATGAAATTTTGATTTACAGCAAGACTCTTTAGGACCATTTATCACATATGAGGAAGGTTTTTGATGTATCGAGGCATCACAAAATCTTTGTGAAGGGGAATAAATGCTCTTTCATGCAGATTGAAGTGGAGTACTTGGGATATATTGTTAGTGAAAAAGGGATCCAGAGGCTGAACCCAAGAACATGCAATGTGTTAAATATTGGCCAACACCTGCTTTACCACTACATCACTTAGAGGGTTTCTTGGTCTATCCTTATTTTATTGTTGATTCATTAAGCAATATGCAACTATTGTAGCTCCTTTGACTGACAGGTTGAAGAAGGAAGCTTTCTTTTGGGATCCACTTGTAGATAGTAGCTTCAACCAATTAAAGAAACTCCTTACTAGTACTCCTATTCTAGTATGCCCAGATTTTTCGAAGGATTTTACCATACAATGTGATGCTAGTGGTCGAGGCATAGGGGCTGTTTTGTTATAGGAGTATAGAGTGATTGCCTTTGAAAGTCACAAGCTTACAAATAAGGAAATGGCTATGAATGTTGAGTGAATGTCTATGACCAAGAGATGTTGTGATAAAGAAATGGCACCATTATTTGTATGGCGATAGATTTAGAGTTCAAAGTGATCATAGGGTCCTAAAGTATTTCCTCACTCAGTCCAATCTTACTCTTAAGCAAAGCAGGTGAGTAGCTACACTACAAAATTATGCTTTTGACATCACTCATATGAGGGGCAAAGATAATGTAGCAGCTGATTCTCTTTCTCAATGTGGGTATGTAAAGTTTTAACTATGACTAACCTACATGGTGACTGGATTGAAGGATTACAAGAAGCCTATCTTTTGGATGAAGAGCTCAACTATGTTTTTTAGAAATTACAGCAAGGTCTCATGGAGGAAAACTCCCATTATCAACTTAAAAATGACCTAATTTGGTTAAGCGGCAAGATTGTTATTCCCTCTACTTCTTTTACACAGAAAATTATGGAGGAGTTGCATTCTTTGCCTTTAATTGGACACCTTGGAGTTTTTAAAACCTATGATAAGATTAGTAAAAGCTTTTATTGGAAAGGACTATGGAAAGATGTCAAAGATTTTGTCATTGGGTGCATGCCCTGTCAACAGATTAAGGACAGCACCCATATGCCAGGTGGTTTGTTGCAGCCATAACCTATTCCTAATGGGCAAATGGATGCTCTTAACCCAAGAAAGTGCATCTTTGGAGGAGTGCCCTATGGACAACTATTGGGCCATGTGGTTAGTTCAACAAGTATTGTGATCGATCCTAAAAAAGATAAAGGTTATGGTCGGTAAGATTCCACCATGTACTCCTAAAGAAGTGCATAAATTTCTATTACATCACTGGGTTATTATTGACAATAAATTAATGCACTAGCAGAAAGAACATTGCCATTGACAAATCTATTATCTTTTAACTATTTTTTCGTTTGGAGTGATCCTTGTCACTTAAGTATCCTTCGAGGATGTGAAGTGGGAATTGGCAAAAGCGCTAGTCCTAAAACCACCCAAAAGGGGTGAAGTTTTTAATATATTTTCAGCAGCCACAATGCATAGCATTAGTTGTTGTTTAGTCCAGATATCTGGGAGGAGAAATTGTATCTTCCAATAGCATTTTCTAGTCGTAAATTGGGGATATTTGAACTTAATTACACCTACATGGAGAAATTGTGCCTTAGGTTGGTGTTTGGTTGTGACCAAAAAGTTCAGGCACTATATTCTCTATGAAAAGGTAGTATTTCTACGAATGTGGAAGGACTAAGATTGTTGCTAAACAAGTTATAGCGGCTTGATCACCTAGCGAAATGGATGATTTCTTTCCAAAAGTTAGATTATGAAATTAAGAGTAAGCGAACAAAGTTGCAAGGCATTGTTGAATGTCATGTGAATTTCGGGGAACCAAAGGAAATCTTGCCTAAAGTTAGTGATATTGAGGGTTTGTTTAAAATTGATATGGCCTCCATTCCATCCTAGTATGCTAGTATAACACATTATTTATCCACAGAAGAGACAGGAGCTGCTTTATCAAAATTAGAGAAGAGGAAAATTAGATAGCAGGCTTTGAAATTTGCCTTGATTATAGAAACACTATATTGGCAAGGGGTTGATGATGTTTATTGCTGATGTGTTATGCCTGAGGAGGTTCCATTTATCTTGGAAGAGTGCCATGACTCTTCTTGTGGAGGGTTCTTTGCTAGGCGGTTGATAGCACAAAAAGCTTTAAGAGTTGGATATTGGTGGCCATCCATTTTCCAGGATTCATTTGAGTATGTTAAGAGATGTGATATATGTGAGAGGCATGATAGTAGGGAGAATAGGAAGCACCCACTGACTCCTGTTATGGCTATACTACCATTAAAAAAGTGGGGCATCGATTTTTTGGGTCCTATTATCGTGTCTTCTTCTACACAAAAGAGATATATCATAGTGGTAACTCACTATTTTATGAAGTGGTCAGAAGCACAAGCCATGAAGAAGGACGATGCAAAGGAGACTACTAGCTTCTTGCTTGAGTAGATTATCTTTCGATTTTGGTACATCAAAGGAATTAGTGTCGAACTGTGGAACCCATTTTTTAAATAAGGTGATTAAGAGCCTAACTAAAGCATGGGAGATTTCCACAATAAGGTGACTCCTTATAATCCGCAAGTGAATGGGAAGGTTGAAAGCACCAATAAACAGCTTGTGGGTATTCTGTCAAAGATAGTATCAGAGAAGCAACGAGATTGGGATAAGAAATTATATGTGGTAGTGTGGGCATATAACAGGACATTTAAACAAGCCACAAGCCACACCCCATTCAAGTTAGTTTATGGGGAGAAGTGTGTATTGCCCCTAGAGATTGAGTTACTGAGACTATAAGATTCGCAATTACCGCACGTGGATTAGCTCAAATTGTAGAGTCTATTACATCAAGAAGTGGCTGAGTGTCAAATGAAGGAGTTGCATGATTTAAAAGCAAAGAAATATAACTTTAAGAAAGGGCAATTAGTTTTATACTATGATGCACGTAGGGAGCCGTTTTTTCTAGGAAAACTAAAGCCTAAGTGGGATGGTGGTGCACAGATCGAATGCTGTATGCTTGCGTAGTGAATGCCAGAAGGTCCCCAAGAACAAAAGAACAGAAGAACTCTACTTTTTGCACAAAATTCAAGGTAAAAAGCATGAACGACATGAACAAGAGACCAATTGGGTGCAATCTCCCCCCATGCCTTGTGTGAGCGCTCCGCAAAGCATGTATTTTATGTATTAATCATCTTCAAGCTCAAATAATATCCCAAATTACAAAATAGCAAGCTTTTAGCTTTTGAGTTTGCTTTAGCACAAAATAGGAATAAAGCTAACGGACGGTGCCCAAAGAGTCTGGCATGCCCAATACAATGTCCAAATACAAATAACATAATCGTGCGCCCATACGCATACAAAATAATAAATAAATATCCAATGCCTCAATAAATAGACGCGAAAAATAATAGGCACCATGTCTAAGGTATGCGCCTATAAAAATATGAGTAATAAATCGAATACTCGCTATCCTCCAATGCTTTCCTCCGCCACTGCTGCTATCTCTACACATCAACTGAAGCATTCACAATCGTTAGTAAAATAATACAATTAAACCGACAAAAGTGAATACCTAGTAGTCTTCAGCTACATAAATAAATCAACTGGTTAGAAATCAATCCTAACCTTAATTTATTACGAGTGCGCACTCTAAACTCATAAACGTTTATTAATTTAATATGCATTTTGCGGAATCACCCGCTATGGAATCACCCATGTATACACTAAATTAATGAAATGCCCGAAAAGGACAGGCATCCCCATCAACTTTTCGCACAAAGAATCCACTTTGTGTATGAGCCCCGGACATCAAAGTTTACGGAATCCACTGCAACACCTCACGGAATCCACCGTGGCACGGAATCCACCGTGAAATATGCCTCCTGGCATCATACCCCCGAGGTGGGATAGCAATCGACCTCAATTGCTATTAGCTCAATGTGGAGCTTACAGAGTGGGGAAAGCATTTAAGTCTCTAGCGTGCATCCATTGTGCTTCTTCTACAAGATGGTTCTTAAATTTAACTAGATATCTAGAATATCTTCGGCTAGTTCTAGTGATCATAAAGTCAGTATCTATGATAGCTTCAGGTTGAAGTATTTCAGTCTCTTCCTCTAACAAAGGTGGGTTTTCATAAACAGGGTATACAGGTAATTGGCCTCTAAATGGTCTTAATAAACTAATGTGAAATGTGTTGTGAATTTTCCAGTGAGGTGGTAATTCTAACTTGAATGCATTGTCGTTAATTTTATGAATGATCCTAAATGATCCATAGAATCTAGGGTCTAATTTGACAACTGGGTGTCTATCTACACTTTGTAATCTACGTTTTTCTATTCTCAACCAAACATAGTCATCAACTTTGAAATTCATTGCTTGTCTTTTCTTATTGGCTTGTTTGGTATATGATTGCTGGGCTTTGGTAATCATGTCTTTGACCTCATAAAAAATAGTATTATGTATACTCATCAGCACTCTGAATTCTATTTGACAAAGATGCAACAGGTGTAGACAATCTATAACCATAAATCACTTCAAACGGTGCTTTCTTTGTAGATGTGTGTGGTGTATTGTTATATGCAAACTGTAATAAATGCAAATGTGTGTCCCATGTCTGTGGTTTAGAAATAGTATAAGCACGTAAAAGATCTAGAATAGTACTATTAGTAGCTTCTGTTTGTCCATTAGTTTTAGGATGAAATGCAGATGAGAAATCAATTTTTGTGCCTAGGTTAGCAAACAGAGTAATCCAAAAGTTGTTACAAAATCTAACTTTTGGTAATCCATGGTTAGTAAAAATAGTTTTTAAAAACAATTGTGCTGCCTGAGATGCTGTTAAAGTTTTCTTACATGGAATGAAATATGCTTGTTTACTAAACCTATCTACTACTGTCCAAATCATATCATGGTTAGATTTAGTATTAGGTAAACCAGTAATAAAATCCATAGAAATTTGTTCCCATGGTCTCGATGGCATAAGTAATCCATACTGTTTACCATGATGTCTCTTAACTCTTTGACAAATCAAACATTTAGAAACAAAGTTAGACACATCAATGTCCATATGCGGCCAATAAAAATCTTCAGTTAATGTACGTAAAGTAGATATGATACCTCTATGACCTTGATATGGAGGACAATGAATCTCATTTAAAATAAAAGATTTGAATGGAACTGTAATATATAATCTCTTTTCATAAAACATAAATCCATCATTATAAGATAGTGAATCAATAGGAATGAAGTTATTTTGAACTAATTTATTCCAATCAGCATGAAAAGTAATGTCCTGATGATAAGTATCTTTCATAGCAATCAAAAAATCAAAAGATATAACAGAAATATTATGAATGGCAGGTCTTCTACTTAATGCATCAGCCACTACATTTTCTTTTTTGGGTTGATATTGAATGATAGGATGAAAACTCTGAATAAAGGATGCCCATTTGATATGTCGGTCAGATATTTGGGGTTGGTTAAGTAAATGTCTAATACTTTGTTGATCGGTCTTAATCATAAATTCAGAGCCCATTAAGTAGTGTTTCCACTATCTTAAGGCTTGTACAACAGCTAATAATTCTTTGTCATATGTGGAATATTTCAGTTTGGAGGGTTTCAGCTTACAACTAGAGTAGGCTATGGGATGATTGTCTTGCATAAGTACGGCTCCTATTCCTGAACCACTAGCATCAGTCACTACTAAAAAGAATGAACTATTAAAATCAGGCAACTGTAGTACAGGAGCATGGGTTAATGCATGTTTCAATAAGTCAAAGGATTTCTGTTGATTATCGGACCAATGATAAACAACACCGTTCTTCAGAAGTTTGGTCAATGGTAAAGCAAGTAATGAAAAATTATGCACAAACTTCCTATAGAAACTAGCAAGACCTAGGAATGATCGTAACTTGTGCACATTTTTAGGTACATGCCAATTCAATATTGCATCTATTTTCTTAGGGTCAACCTTAATACCATCAGATGATACAATATGACCTAAATACTCAATTTTTGTTTTAAAGAATTCACTCTTTTTCGGATTTGCATACAGTTGATTATCTTTTAATAACTGGAAAACCAATGACAAATGTTCATAATGTTCTTTCTCATTTTTACTAAACACCAAAATATCATCAAAGAATACAATAACACAATACTGATATTTCAAAAATATACGATCCATCATTCTACTAAATGTGGCAGGTGCATTAGTCAATTCGAAAGGCATCACTAAAAATTCATAATGACCAAACTGTGTCCTAAATGCAGTCTTGAATATGTTAGACTTATCTAGTCTCACTTGATGATAACAAGATTTAAGGTCTATTTTACTAAATATGGCAAAACCTTGCATTTTATCCATAAGGTCATCGACTCTAGGAATTGGATACCTATTCTTTACAGTGATCTTATTTAAAGCTCCATAGTCAATGCACATACGATAGGTATTATTCTTTTTCTTTACTAACAAAACAGGTGCACCAAATGGAGAACTACTAGGTCTAATCAATCCTCTATTTAGTAATTCCTCAAATTGACTTTGAATTTCTTTTTGCTCTATCTGGTTATGCCTATATGGTGCTTTGCAAGGTGGTTGGGTACCAGGAATCAAATCTATTTTATGGTCTTCTGGACGTGAAGGAGGTAAACCAGGTGGTAGATCTTCGGCAAAACAGTCTTTAAAATGTGCAAGAAATTCTTTATGCCTAGGATGCATATAATTTTCTTTAACTTGCAGTTCATTCACCCAAATGAGATAAGATTTACTACTTTTGCGTAATGCACGTTTAGCTTGAGCATGCGAAAGCAGTGGAAAAGCATTAGATGCATGCATACCATACAATGTAATTTGTTTTCCTTGAAATTGAATATTAATCGAATGTGTGTAATAATCTATATCTAGATTATGCTGATGACGCCAAGGCATGCCTAAAATAATGTCACTGGAGTGTAATGGTATAACTAGAAAATTTCTTCTTTCAATGTATTCACCAATTTGAATTTCTAAGTCATGCACTTCCTGTGTACCATTATACCTAGTGCCTAAGAATGCTGCTTTAATGCGATAATGCGTAGGTACAGTCTGTAACTTCAATTCTTTTACTAGCTTTGCTGAAATAAAATCATGAGTACTACCATCATCATGCAAAATAATATTTTCCTTTCCATGCACTAAACATTTCATTGTCAATAAAGAATGTGGAGTTGGCATACCTGGTAAAGTATCTGAAGGAGTAGTAATGTCGTCCTCATCTTCCATGAAATTAGGCATATCTTCATGTTCTTCATCTTCCATTGCTCCAAGGTAGTTAATATGGACAGGTGGCTTCTTCGAATGGCAATTTGCTGCTAGATGTCCAAGTTGGTGGCATTTATAACATACTATAGGCTTGGCTTTGGTTACATTGTTTGCAATGGCGAGAAGTCTAGGTACATTAGGATTTGGCTGTGGAATAGGCTTAGGGTTTTGATTGATATTGGATGGTAAAGTAGGTGGTTTTGCCCAATTTTTACGGAAAGATGATGAAGGAAAACGGCCTTGATTAAATCTTCTAAAATTTGAGTTGAATTGCTTAGATCCATAGTTACCATTGGTTTGGAATTGCTGTGGACGTCTATCTCTTCCTCGTAGCTTGTCTTCAGTGTCGTGAGCTAATGAAATTGCATCTTCAAGAGTTGCAGGCTTGAACATATTAACTTCAGCGTAGTAATGCCCAAGTAGTCCAGACATATACTTGCACTTGTGTGTCGCTTCAGGTACGTCTTCAAGCATGCATAACTGGAGTAATGCATTCCAAAAAAACTTGGTGTACTGAGGAATAGGCTCACGATCCCGTTGCTGAAGAAGGTCCCATTGCTTTATGGCTTTTTCATGAAATTGTGGAGAAAGGAAATTCTGCATAAACTTCTTCTTGAAATTCTCCCAAGTAGTGGGACAATCTATACTCTTGCGAACCACAGTCCACCAAAGAGATGCTCTATCCACTAAATGATTAGTGACACACTTGATTTTATCTTTTTCTGCATAGGTTTCCTCATGAAAGTAGTCATCAAACTGACTAATGAATGTAATAACAGTTTTTCCCTCTCGAGTGCCATTAAAAGTACGGAATTTGAAATTTCTTTTACTTATCTTTGCTTCCTTGTGGATGGATTGAGCTTCGAGAGTCGCATCGATGGTACGTCGAATAAGGTCTTCAGATTGAGGTTCCTCTTTGTCGGTAGTCGATCTTTGTAAATTAGCCAATTGAACTTGCAATGCTTGCCTAGCTCATCATTCTTCATCCAATTGCATCATAATTAAGTCCAGCTTTTGCTCCATCGTAGGTTCAGGTAGGTCGCCTTCAGCCATTAAATCATCCATATGTGGTTCCGTCATCCTGCAAAACTCAAAAGACCTCTCACTCTCAAAATCAAGTTAGCGGGATGAGCATAACTCAAGATCGGATATACAAGGCTGATATATTTTTGTGTGTGGCTTTCACAATCTTCGTCTTTGGCTATTGCAGGATTTGTAATCTTTGAAAAATCTGTGTTTTATCCTTCTTCGTATGCTGAAAATGCTTCAGCAAACCTGTGTATGCGAAGAGTACCTTCCAATGAACAACTTTGCAGTTCGGAGTTTCTGCGCAGAAACAGCCCTTCTATGAGTTTTGAATAGAAGTTAGTTTTGACTCCAAGTGACTTGTCTGACTTGCAGAGTTGCAGACTTATGTGACTTGCAGAGTTCCAGGACTTGCAGAACTTAGTTGCTTTATCTAACTTGCAGGATTTCGACTTGATAGACTTGCAGAACTTGAACTTGGAGAACTTGTAGTACTTGCTGAATTGAGAAGCTTAAATGACTTGGAGCTTAGGAGACTTAGTGTAATAGCTTAGTAAAGGCAAAGGGCAGCAAAAACGTCGAATCGTGGGGGGGGGGGGGGGGGAAGGGGGACGTTTTTCAACGCGGCGAAAAATTCGCAGACATCCTCAGAGGCGCCGAAAAAAAAATCGTGAATGTTTAAGCTTCTTTAAGCTTAAGCTAAGCTTATTAAGCTTTTGAAGCTTGATTAAGCTTTTAAACTTGTGATTAGAAGACTTATATCTCTGAAACTCGACGACTTGAAGAAGAGGATGTAGGAGTGGTCCTTTGCCTCTGCAAGCTGGTCCTTTGCAATTTGATGATGGAAACAGAGGTTCTTGATCGCCAGGAATCCACCTGTATCAACCGTTCGCGATGAAATTGACTGTAGAGCTTGATCGTTCCAGGAGCTCCGCCTTTGCACAAGATGGGTAGCGATTGGAAGCTCTTGATCTCAGCTTCGCTCTGATACCACTGGTGCACAGAGCGGATGCTGCACGCTTACCTAGTGAATGCCGGAAGGTCCCCAAGAACAAAAGAACTCTACTTTTTGCACAAAATTCAAGGTAAAAAGCATGAACGACATGAACAAGAGACCAATTGGGTGCAATCTCCCCCCATGCCTTGTGTGAGCACTCCACAAAGCATGTATTTATGTATTAATCATCTTCAAGCTCAAACAATAGCCCAAATTACAAAATAGCAAGCTTTTAGCTTTTGAGTTTGCTTTAGCACGAAATAGGAATAAAGCTAACGGACGGTGCCCAAAGAGTCTAGCATGACCAATACAATGACCAAATATAAATAACATAATCGTGCGCCCATGCGCATACAAAATAATAAATAAATATCCAATGCCTCAATAAATAGGCGTGACAAAATATAGGCACCATGCCTAAGGTATGCGCCTATCAAAATATAAGTAATAAATCGAATACTCGCTATCCTCCAATGCTTTTCTCCGCTACTGCTGCTATCTCTACACATCAGCTGAAGCATTCACAATTGTTAGTAAAATAATACAATTAAATCGACAAAAGTGAATACCTGGCAGTCTTCAGCTACATAAATAAATCAACTGGTTAGAAATCAATCCTAACCTTAATTTATTATGAGTACGCACTCTAAACTCATAAACGTTTATTAATTTAATATGCATTTTGCGGAATCACCCGCTATGGAATCACCCATGTACACACTAAATTAATGAAACATCCGAAAAGGATAGGCGTTCCCATCAACTTCTCGCATAAAGAATCCACTTTGTGTATGAGCCTCGGTCATCAAAGTTTACGGAATCCACCGTAAAACCTCACGGAATCCACCATGGCATGGAATCCACCGTGAAATATGCCTTCTGGCATCAGATGGTCCCTACAAAATAGTCAAAATAGGGAAAATTAAGTCCACAGCATTAGTAGTCGATCTACAGGGAGTGGAGTCTAAAAATAGGGTCAATATTAAAAAGATTAAACCTTATTATCTCTAAATGCATTAATGAGAATTATGCCTTGCAAGTCCAAATATCATCAAGGAAATCTTATCTAGTGGAGTAAGGGATATAAAATCATTGAGCAATAGGACGGATCATTTGTTTGGGAAATCAAAGTCTTCTGTCATCACTACTTATGAATTCTAATGAGTATCCCTATTATATTCAATGAAGAAGGTGGGATGGAGCCTTCGATACATCCTTTGAACATGCTAAATTTCGATTATCATAATTACAAGTAGAGGTGACGATGGCTGGCTGTGTGAACCCATCATGGACGTATACATTATACTTTGATAGAGCGTCCAAGGGTCCCAACAAGAAAGGGTGTATATGCATGGTTATTAGGGATCCTTGATGTAGAATCATGATAAAATTAGCTGTCTAGGCTTTACTAATAATATGGCGGATTATAAAGATTTGATTATGGGATTGAACATTTTGAAGAAGAGTGGTATTTTCTAGTTGTTAGTAAAAGGGGATTCCTAGTTGGTTTTGAACTAATTGAATGGGATGTATATAGTACGGAACCCTATTCTTTGTATGTACTATCGTGCTACCATGAACTTGATTGATGACTTTGAGAGAGTGTCTCTTTAGCTAATTCCATGACATTGGAATATATTTGCTAATTCATTAGCCAACTATGCATATGAAGAAGACCTCTTTTTCAATTGTGGTCCTAGTTTGGATATATTTATTGATGATGAGACACGACTTGATTGATTATGGGGACTTTTATTAGAACATGCTCTATATGGCAAGCAATGGTTAGTATGGATGATACAAAGAGTAACCAAGTCCCATTTGCCATTATTATCTTAGACCCATAGATTGGCTAGATGACAATTTATGCATACGCCTCTTGCTATCTATGCAGGAGGTATGGGTCACAATTTAATGCATTTAGTTTAGGCCTTGGAGCTCAAATTTCTCCTTGCGATGGAGCATCTTGTTGTCTATCATTGTTAGTCAAAGGAGGGTTTTCTGTGAGTTACATTGCTATATTCCTTTAGGCTAAGAGGGTCGAGTTTTAGATGCGGAATGTTATATCTCTTTAAGCTAAGAGGTCCAATTTATTTTATTCTGAAATGTTATATCTCGTTAGGCCAAGAGGGCCGTGTGATTGTTTGGTGCAGGTGCTTTTAATCGGTTTCTATTTTAGTCTTGTACCAAACAGGTTTGATAGAGTGCTTGGAGAGAGCCTTTGTTGTGTGGGAGCTTTTATTGGCCAATCCAGGTGAAGTCGTCACCTTTCTGAGCTTTTTCCCTTAAGCTGCTTATATATATGCATTTGTAGAGGTTTTATTTTATTTTATTAGGGATCGACTGTTGAGATGGCAAGCTCAACCTGTGCGGACATTGATGATGGACCGCCTGGCCAGGTGGGTCCATATGTCTACACTTAGCACGTTGGTGGTCATTATGATACTCACATGGCCACTGACTTATCACTTCTATATTTAGTTTGTTACACCTACCTACAGCTGGCAAAGACATAGCGTCAGTCGATTAGTGTAGTCGGTTATGCACTGTTTGACTTAGTAGGCCACTTTCCTTTATGTTGTATCTTATCTATACTTCGTGTACATTGTATAATGTGTAGAAGAAGAAGAAGAAATTAGAAAGAAAACGTTTTGGCCTCCATATCTCTTTTTGTGCTCTTGAGTGAGCTTCCTCTTGTGTATACAGTGTGTGTTTGGCGCAACAGCTCAAGCAAGTCCTCCCACCACGCGATTCATGACATGGTATCAGATCTGCGCCACTGAGAGAGGCTGATTTTGAAGGCTAGAGTGAAGGAAAAGAAGCAAGGTTCGAGCAAGCAAGCAATGGGTAAGAAGCTCTCCCATTCTTCCACTCTCTCTCTTGAATAGTGCCTGTGGAGGCATTGGAAGCAGGGTCGAGCAAAAATCTCAGATTTCTGTGAGATTTGGTATGCAAGCTGTTCATTGTATATTCTGCAAATGAGCCCTTCAGGCCTTTACTGCAGTTATTTTGGGCATCTGAGACTGTTTCAGGCCCCGTTTTAGAGCCGCAAGGTTGTAGACAACAGTTTCAGGGTATATTGTGATTTCGGCTGTGTTGACTGAAAGTGGGTGCATAGGTTACAGATTGCGAATTTGTAATTAATAGAGGAAACTTTAGAGGCAGGGGGAGCTCTAGAGGAAGAGGTGGATGGCATAATAGAGGTTCTAGAAATTCTGCTATTGTTTGCCATTATTGTGGCAAAACAGGCCATATTGCAGCCCATTGCTATGCAAAGAAGGATGATATTCACAGTGGTAAATTCACGACAGAATGAAGACAAAAATGAGCATATGTTTATTATGCAGCATATGATGAATACAGTTACACGAAAGGGGACACATGATGATGTATGGTATGTCGATTCAGGTGCATCTAATCATATGACCAATCATGTTGAATGGTTTGGAGAGATACATGACTTACAAAACCCAGGTTATGTGCAGACAGGTGATGATTCATGCCACCCAATTTCACACATTGGAAAGGTTCCCTTGTCCTTGTATGATGGCTAGACAAAGCGTTTGACAGATGTATTGCATGTGCCATCAATTACAAAGAATCTAGTATTTGTTGGCCAAATGATAGAGCAGGGGTTGCAGGTCCAATTCAATGCAAAAGGTTGTTTTGTGGAAGACTTTAATGATAAGTGAAGGTTGGTCGCAAAAGGAAGTAGAGTTGGCTGAATGTTCACTTTAGATGCTGGAATTCCTACAATGGATGCTGCTATGTATGCTAAAGGAAAATGAGTATTTGCAGATATTGAAATATGGCATAAACGTATTGGACATACAAATGTGCAAAGGCTGAAATTAATGCAATCCAAAGGATTGGTTATAGGGTTGCCTTCTTTTAGAGTTGCAGAGTTGCATAAAGTTTGTGAAGCATACCCTTCTTGCATGATAGAGAAGTGAGTAGAAAAATACTTGATGTAGTGCATACAGATGTTTGGGGGCCTACACAGAATCTATCTCTTGGTGGCAGCAAATACTTTGTCACATTTATTGATGACTGTTCAAGGAGGTTATGGGTATACTTCATGAAGGAAAAAAGTGATGTGTTTGAGCACTTCAAATCTTTTAAGGTAACTGTTGAAACAGAAACAAGCTTAAAAGTAAAGTGCTTGAGATCAGATGGAGGGGGAGAGTATCTCTCTAATGAGTTTAGTGGCTTCTTGAGGACTCATGGGATAAAGAGGCAATTTACTTGCAAGTATATCCCACAGAAAAATGGTGTTACAGAATTAAAAAACAGGCATATTGTAGAAGTTGCACGGGCATTAATGTGGCTGAAAAGTATATGCCCAAACATTTTTGGTCTAAGGCTGTCCATACTACTATTTACATTATGAATAGAACTCCCACAGCTGCAGTTCATGGGATGACTCCTGAAGAATGCTTTACTGGCAAGAAGCCTGATATATCGCACTTGAAGGTATTTGGCTATGTTGCATACGTTCATGTGCCAGATGAGCTACGAAAGAAGCTTAATCCAAAGGCGAAAAAATGTGTTTTTATTGGATACTCTTTAGAGCAGAAAGGGTATCACTGTTATAACCTTGTCTCACAGGTGAGTTCAGAGTGAGCAGGGATGTTATCTTTGATGAGATGGGAAGTTGGTATACACCTACTAGTGATGTTTTGGATGGTGATAATGATCAGGACAGCTATGTGCAGAAAGATAAACAAGAATCACGGAGTCCTAGTGGACCAGAAGCATCACGTTGTACTACACCTATAGTGAGCCCTTGGTCTAGGAGACTAAGGAGTAGTTCCACATCTTCAGGTGGATCTATAAGTGTTGCAGGGAAGGAAAAAGGGAAGAAGAAAGTGCTAGATGGTAATGATGCATCTACCAATCATTTGGGATTTGATGGAGATTCTAGTGGTTCAGAGAGTTTGGATGATGAGCTTGGCATTCCTTCAGTCAGGACGCTAGGTGTATAGAGAGCTCATAGTAATGTAAAGGCTCGATTGAGTGATCCGGTGGTATGCATATCTAGCAGGGTCATATACCCTATTAAAAGATTTGGTTTTCAAGGTTATGCAACTCACCATTATGCTTATATGGTGAAACTAGTTGAGGATGTTGAGTCCACTTGATTGGAGGATGTTGTTGGTCATGCTCATTGGGATGCAACAATGGATGAGGAGATGGCTACATTAGAAGCCAATAAGACTTGGGATTTGGTACCCTTACCTAAGGGTAAGAAAGCTATTGGCTATAAGTGGGTTTACAAAGTCAAGCATAATGTAGATGGTTCAATTAGTAGGTATAAGGCTAGGCTAGTTGCAAAAGGCTATGCTCAAACATATGGCATAGATTATGAAGAGACATTCAGTCTAGCTGCTAGGATGGCAATTGTTAGGTGTGTGATTGCCTTGGCAGTAGCCAAAGGTTGGAGTTTGCAAAAAATTGATATTAAGAATGCCTTTTTGCATGGTGAATTGCAAGAAGAAGTGTATATGGAGCAACTAGCAGGTTATGAGGATTTGGAGCATCCCACATATGTGTGCAGATTAAAGAAGGCGCTCTATGGGGGCTGAAGCAAGCACTTAGAGCATGATTTGCCAAGATTGGAGAGTATCTTGTTAATATTAGATTTTGTATTTCTAATGATGATCACTCACTTTATGTGAGAAAGGGAGATGCAAGTTTGGTCATCATAGTCATCTATGTGGATGACTTGATTATTACACGTGACAGTGACAATGGGATTGCTGAAGTTAAGGACTTCTTGAAGAAGAAGTTTGACATGAAATATTTGGGTGAGCTAAGATACTTTCTTGGTATTAAGATGATCAGTTGTGATGATGGTATATGGCTATCGCAAAGGCAGTATGGCTTGGATATGTTATCCAAGTATGGTATGACAGCTTTAAGCCTCTTTCAATACCATTGGAGCAAAATGTGAAGTTGAGTGCTTATGTTGGGGATGAGATAGAAGACCCTACTATGTTCAGGAAGATAGTAGGAAGTTTGATTTACATGACTACCACAAGGATAGACTTAAGCTATGCTCTTGGCCCTGTTAGTCAGTTTATACAGATGCCTAGAAAGCCTCATTTGGATGCAGTTAGACATATATTGAGGTATGTGAAGTCCACTTTACATTATGGAATTTTTTATGAGGCAGGTAAAGTCGTTAGATGCAGGTTTGGCTGCTAGCATGTCAAACTGAAGATCTACAAGTGGATTCATGGTTTCTCTTGGTAGTGCAACAGCTACATGGAGCAGCAAAAAGCAGCCTACAGTTGCTTTAACGAGTACAGAGGCTGAGTATAGAGTTGTCAGGGGGAAGGGTGAGAGCTATGATGTGTGTTGTTGTTTCTTTATTATCATAGCTTGATGCTTTTTGTGATTATGTCTGTGCACATCAGTTCATGGGATTCGACGAGCTGAGTCGCCCTATCATATGGTTCCCAATGAGAGTTGGATTTTGGAACCCGTTTTTGAAGCATTTGAGCCTATTCTTGGAGCGAAAAAGTGGCTAGGAGGCGTCAAGGATCAAATTTTCATGCAAAATTGAACGGTGGCAAATGGTCAAGCTAGAGTTTTCCTAAGTGGATTTCAATGCTTGGAATCCAATGCAAGTCTTCATTCATCGATCGAAGGTCGTTTGTTTGACACCCCTTTTAATATCTGTAAGGTTTAGCACTCTAAAGCAGCTATGTGATTCTGGAGTTGGAAAGTGTGCGATAGGGTCAAGGTTTATAAATTTCAATGTCACAGAGTCAGCCGTCTAATCGGATCGCAATTTTGAGTCCATTTATCCCTCCAAACAGGCCAAAAATCCTTGAGGAGTAGTGTGAAAGTGGTTTTTTCAAAGTGCACATTTAATAAATGACATGAAATGAAATGTAAATGAAAAAAAAACATGCAAATTCTTGCCTGACAAGAGGAGGGGGACGGTTTTTATTTTGCGCCCCATTTTTGGATGGATTTGTGACTCTTCAATACACCCCGAGAGAGAGAGAGAGAGAGAGAGAGAGAGAGAGAGAGAGAGAGAGAGAGAGAGAGAGAGAGAGAGAGAGAGAGAGAGAGAGAGAGAGAGAGAGAGAGAGAGAGAGAGAGAGAGAGAGAGAGATATGGAAGCTTGATCTACATACCAAGAGCAAGATTTTGACTATAAGCATGTGAAATATGATCAAGGAAATAAAATTTTGATTTCTTATTCTTTCTCTCTCCTCTCTCCTCTCTCTGCCAGTTCATATGCTTGATTTTGTGAGAGAAGGGGTGGGGTTTGATGAAAGATGCTGATGGAGTGATAGTGCTAGAGCGTAAAGGATTGTAGATCGGGCTACGGAAGAGTGTTAGCCAAGAAAGAGCATCATCGGCCTCCCAACCTTGAAATACGAGTCTCAAAAAGCATGTTTTTATGCGTAAGCGATCATTCTACTTGTTTTATGATAGATTTTGATTGAAATTGTTTGGAAATGGTTGTTAATGCTATAATATATGAGAGATGCTGAAGAAAATAAGAAAATTCAGTCACATAAAAATTTATACATAAACCTGCAAAACTCGCGATTATGTGGTTTTAAGAAAAATGGTCAATTTTGGGGGTTTTTGTGGTGTTTATGGGATTCGTGTGGAATAAAAAATGAAATAAAATTAATTATGAGTATAATGATCATTCCAAACTAGAAAAAAGAAAAATATCATAATTTATGCATAAATAAATAAGGAAAAATAGAGAAAAAGTAAGTTTTTTGCATTCAAAAAAGAAGATTTATGTATGTGGATGTGTGACATGACTGGAGCATAAGGGATGAGCCTCATTTTAGCCTTGTCTTTGAGTTAAAATGGAGTTTTTATCACTTTCATAAAGAAAAACACATTCTATACCTATCAACGCATGCATAACATAAGCAATAGGGAGAAGGAGGGGTTTTGAGGGTGACTAATTGTTGATAAGAGTCTAAATTATGATCTTTTGCTGATGCATGGCATATAGGATGTTTATGGTTTAAGTTTAAGAGGGTCTAGCAGCACGAGAATGCTCAATGTTAACAATCGGCAACCCAACATTACATGTAGATTAAAATCATTGAAAGAAATGTCTTTGCACCTAACAATGCTAATTTTAAATGATAAAATGATTGAGCACTATGGTGCATATACAATTGCATTGCATGCAACTCATGGTATCATTATTGGATGCATTGCAATTGTATTCATGCATATGACCTATGTTGAGTATGTGAGATATCCTAAGCTATAGGTTTAGATGATCGGTTTTCTTGGGGACTATTTAGTGATGAAAGTATCTATATCTGTTGGAATGTTTGAAAACAAGAGTCGAGTTTGTGACGTATGTGCTATTTGTGTTAGCAATAAATTGAGGAGCCAATCCCCGAGGTGTAGGAGAGTTGCAATGGGGCCGTGGCATTCAGCCGAGGGGTGCCTCCTCTGTCTGTGCTTACATAGTGTTTTACATTGATATGTGTAGGGACTCCCTCTGAGGAGTGTGGGGAAGGCTTAACCATTGAATTACAATCCAAAACAAATGCAAAATTTATGATAGAAGTTAGGGCAGTGTGTTCCTCAGACGCTCCTGGCCGCGAGGCCAAGAGGGTGTGTTCTTTGAGTGTAGAGAGGCTTGGCTAGTGCCTAGAGAGTCAATGTCAGGCCCATTTTGGGCCTCAAAACTTGGAAGAAACACATAGAGATGAATTACCATTTCATTTGAGAGTGAGTTCCAAGGATCATGATGATGTGATTATGTTTTTGCAATATCGTAATAATAAAATGTCATTAACTCTATGATCTTTACATTAATAATATTTAAAAAAGCATTAGTATGGTCAAAATTGATATGTTGATCAATCCACATAGGTTTTTGTGTTTCCTTATGGGCCTGTTGAGCTAGTTAAGTGGCTTAGCGAGCCCACCAAGCCATGCAAGAAAGGCAATGGGGCCCAAAACCCTAGAGAACTCACTATATATAGAGGAACCCAACCACATTTCTCACTTTTCCATCTTTCAGATAAGTCTATTGGGGAGTGCATCCCCGAGACAACCTTTAGAGTATCTTGTGCATTGAGCAGATGGTTCTCAGAATCTTTCCATGAGCCAAATTTCATTATTTGCATAGGGATACCTAAAAACAAAAATCAAAGTGTGTGTAAATAACATCACGTTACTTGTTCTAGCAAGAGAAAGAGGTAATCCTTGATTGTTTGCTAATCTTGGTTTTTGTTTTTAAACAAACATTGGGGCAATCACAAAGTGCTTTATATTAGGTATTTGGTCCTCTCGTGGGCTCTATGTGTACTAGATATGAAGCACTAGGTTAGAAAATAGCAATTAAATATATGTGAACTTTTTTTAAGTGGGTAAACATTCGATCTTGGGTGATAGTTCATAATATGATTGCTATTTGTTAGTATTTGGACTATGTTGTGGCTAACTAGGAAAAGATTAGTTTATTATATTTTTTTATCGTAAGATTCAATTGAGAAGTTACATTAGAGGGTAAGGAGCCAAAAAGGACTAGGTAATTATTATCTGATTCTCGTATTTTTGAGTTGGATAAATTACTTTTCAATTCATTGGGTTCGAGTCCATTGACTTAAATATGTAATTAAAATTTTAATGTTATGCTTAATTTTTATAAGGTTTTTATATATATTTTTATATTAATTAAATATGCAAACTACAACATAAGTATATGGACACTAATGTTTGTGTAATAGAAAAGTTATGAATGTTTCGAATATGTTTGCATGTTTATTTTTGTCTGCATGTATTCCTTAGGTGTAAAAGCATTCAATGTTCACATATTTGTTGCATGTTTACTTATCCTTTTTATAATTCTTTTGACTCATATGCATTATGTATTCATAGTTAACATACAAGAAATTTACTATAAGTGTTCACTTTTGAAACGTATCAGCCTTGATTACATGGTGAATAACATTTTAGTAGTCGCCCAAAGTTTACCTTCCAACTGTCGCTATCCGTACTCTAACCAAAATGATTGGATTTTTTCTGACTAGTTAGCCCTAAGTCTACCTCGCAAGGAAAGCGTCCTGCTATTACCCACGGAGGACCGACTTGAAGGTTCCTAATTGACCTAACAGTCACCTATGAACAACTAGCTCACATATGGAGGTGTCCTTCGAGAGGCTTCTTGTCCGAGAGAAGCGACTACGATTACCCTTGGTTCATGGAGTACAACACTTTTTTCTAGTGGCAGGCTAAGGATTTATGAAATCCCTCACAGTGCTCTAGGGCACAATTGCCGCACCTTTCCCTTAAGATAATTAATAGTTTAGGTTCTAGGACCAAACCCTAGGTAAGTCAGCAAATCAGCCCTTCCTAGAGTTTCTTCCTAGCGTTTTTTTTTTTTTTTTGGGAAACTTCTTGGCTAATCGAGACCACCCTAGCATAGGATTGGATTCGTCAGGAATCCATCCACCCACTTCCCTCTATGGAAGTTCTTAGTTATCTAATTACCTACCACATTATATGAAACATATAAAAATAGCTTCATTAATTAAAGATCCTTTTATGCACACTTGTTCATTCGCGTAATTTACTCACGGATATACAATCTAAATAAAAAAATTTCATTGATTATATTCCATAATGTGTGTTCTCTTGCCCATATAGGAGAAAAATTACAATTTCACATCTTGCCTGTAAGAAGTTGGGAATAGTTAGAATGCTAACAATATGCCATGTCACATAGACACTGGTATATAAGGAGAGAAGTTGTAAATTTTCACATCTTTTGACAAATCAATACATTTACAATCTTTCTCTCCCTTCTTGCTCTAAGCTTCCATGGCTTCTTCATCTCTCCTGTCTTTCTCTCTCCAATTCTAGTCTTTCTCTCTCCTCGTCACTCTTATTCTCTCTCTCCCTGCAGCCTTTCTCTCTCCTCTGCAGTATTTCTCTCTCCTCTTTCTCTCTCCCTGGTTCTCTCTCTGACAAGTGGTATCAGAGCTTCAGTCTTTGATCCATTATTTTCTTCCATTTTCACTCCTATTTTCCTATTTTCAAAACCAATTTCAGACAAAAATGGTACAAGACAGTGACTAGTGGAGTGCTGCAGGACAACTACAGTTAGCAAATGACCACATCTGGAGATATCCAAGGTCAGATATGGCGGATAAGGGCTTAAATGGTTGGACGTCACCAAATTTTATGCAAAATTGAAGGTAACTAGGATAAAGGATGGTTAACCGGGCTTAGTTTGAGAACAAACTGTGGTTACTTTGAAAAGAGGGGTTTCTCTTTCCCCTTTCGTGGAAATTTCTGCAGGTTCCATGGAGGTTCAGCCCCAAGATCTGCTCATATCTCTCTTATCTTTGATCTTCCTGACCAACAATCACCTGGAATAGAATCTATTCAGCATGAGCTTCAAGTTGAGCACCAGCTTGCTCAAGATTGAGCAAGCATTTAGGCCAGGAACAGCCCCGAAAATTGCGGGGCAATTTTCGGGCTGATTCCAGCCCTGCCCTTGCTCAGCCTGCCTCACCTCCAGCTCTTGACACTCTCCTTAGTCCTTGGCAAGAGAAATCTTCAGCAACAAGGGAGGATTCAGCTCCATTCATGATTTCTCAGCCTCTCTTGAACCCTAGGTGAACAGTCCATGGGCAGCCATGAAAGCTTCAGCCCAAGCTTCCATTTCTTGACAATTTCTTGAAGATTCTTCATCCTTTTGGCCCGTGGAATCATTTCAGCAAGGATTCTTTAACAAATTGCAAGGATTAAGCACGAGATGGCTAAAGATTGAGGATCAAGAGCTTCTATGGAGCAAAAATTTGGGGGAAATGGGTTTAATGCTTCAATTTCAAGCATTTGAAGCTTCAAGATTGGTCTCAACCATCAGATAAGCAAGCCTTATGGATTATTTTGCTAACATTGGACAACCGGGAGCCCTATCAAGCATTTGGCAAGTTATTTTCAGCCATGTCAAGGTATTTCTCTTCAATTTTTAATCTCTCTCATTAATCCAATTGCTAAGCTTAAGCCATTTGACTGAGAGATTAAAGAATTGAACATTTTCATCAAATTCTCAGCCAACCTTTGCTTGAATTCATCTATTCATGAATGCAATGCTTGCCTAATGCATATTAGCTTCAATTAGTGAATTAAAGGCCTCAATCTGAGATTTCAGCATAACACTTGAATCTTATTGACTGAATACATTGATTGGTGCCTTTGTTTACTCTAATCCAATTGATTGGTTGATTCTCTTTTGCCTAAATTGGAAAGTTGTAAAAGGATAAGTACTAGCAATTAGTGAGTCACTGAATTGCATAGGTAAAACCCTTCTCCCATCTCAAGTTTTCTTATCTCAATCAATTGCATCTCATGAAAGGCTGAATGGATATTTTTGAATTGCATATCATGCTGATTGCTTAGCACACTAGCCTCTGCCATGTTGATATTCCCACCGAGGAAAAAGGTGGATGCCGGAGGAGATAGTGGGACAAAAGAGAGGTGACCCTCCCTCACTATCGAAGATCCCGAAGGGGTGCAACCAACCAACTCGGGGGAACTTTGCCCACCTCCCGGTGATTCGGAGCCCGTGTAGGGAGCCTGTCCTGCCGTTTTATCCCTCACACAGGTACAACGAGTGGAGAATTGAAGATTGAAGACTTTCCAACGACTCAAGTACCTACTGGATTAAAACAGGGTAAAACAGGGAATTTACAGGTTACCCACAGGGTATTTACAGGTAGATACAGGTACACCCTTTGTTACTGAAGCACAGGTGCAGGTACTACAGGGTACCCACAGGTCCTATATACCCCTTTGCAGGGTCTGGTAGCCATTTGAGGTTACTCTCTTGCATTACTGGGTCAAAACAGGGCACTTACAGGTCTAAACAGGGTGCAGGACTGGACAATTCAGACTCTGAAATTCAATTACAAAATTTTCTGTCCTAAACTTGTTATAGCGTGCTATAGCTCATCTTGAAGAGGGCATTGTTAGCTTTGATTTGCACAAAAAAAAATTGAAATTGGAGTTTTCTAGCCAAAGTTATAGCCGTTTTACTGACAGGGGGTACTGTAGGACTACACTAGTATAGCATGACATAAAGGCAAAAATAAGGTCCAGGAGGATTATGGACAGAAAATCAGGGATTCCATGATGGAAAGCACACTTCAAGAGAACCCTGAAGAGCTTCAACAACAAGGAGAGATCAGTATACTCAATGATACTCTGTGTCTCTATGAACTAAGACATAGGGAACGTCATGAGGTCCTTTTGACAGCAATGGAGCAGATGATTCTATCTCATGATCAAACGAAGTCTACTGTTGAGAAGTTGATGGAATCAACTACCCGAACCAATGCTTCCATTGATAAATTAGTAGAATCTAATGCTTAACTTATGGCAAAATTTTCTCAATTAATGCAGTCACAAACGGGATTAAAAGAAGCCAATGAGAAGGCTTTTTCAAACAGTGACCCTTCAGTCCCACTTCAGCCATCCAACCAAAATGGTCATGGAGATGGAATCATTGGAAGAAGAGGTATTCCAAATAGTCAGTATGAAGTAGGAGAAGCTTCACAAAGGCATGATGACTATTTTGGCAGTTTGAACGGAGCCAATACTCAAGCTTTTGGACTGCATACTCAGCATTCTAGGGGTGCTTTACCAACAGGAAGATTACATGGTAATTCTTAGCCACCTGTTGGAAGATATCAGTCTCAATTTGGAGATTTTGTACTTGGAAATCCTGATCAGCCAATTTTGGGACAACAACCCTTTCATGATAGAGAATTCAAGGACAAAATTGTTTTATCCAAATTCAATGGCCAGTCTTCTTCACCATCAGAACTAGAGGAATGGACCTCTAAGATGGAGTCTTATTTTGACATATTTCCTAAAACTGATGTTATGAAGATACACTTTGTCTCCTTGCACTTAGAAGGATTTGCCTACACTTGGTGGAGGTATATTAAGAAAGAGAATGTACTTATTGAGAATTGGGAAGCTTTCAAGGCACTTATGGCTGAAGTCTTTGTTTCACCTCTTGAAAAAGAGAAGTTAGAACGAAGATGGTATGGTTTGGAACAAAGGGGCCTAAGTGTAAGAGAATATACAAACCAATTCCTCAACTTGACCATGTATGTGGAAAACATCAGTGATGAGGCTAAGTTACACAAGTTTATGTATGGTTTAGAACCATCCTTGTCAGAGCTGATGTTATTGCGCAGAATCCTACTTCACTTTTCAAGGCTATTGAGCTTGCAAAGCGCTATGGAAGGAAGTATAGGAAAGAGTCTTCATTTCAGCCAAGTTATGGACAACCAAGGACTGTTTTAAAGCAAGGGCAAGTTGGTAACAATTATGGCAGTAATCATATGCCTGGTGGAGCTTACGGATACCAACTTATCCTCCATTTAATGCTTCTAGGCTTCAAAGCAATTTCAGGACAGCAAACAGTCCAAAGGTTGAATTTAAGCAAGGTGACAATAAGCCTAAGTCCACTTCAGCCAATACCAATTCCAAAAATATTCCCATGGATCTTTACAAGGAAAGAAAGGACAAAGGCTTATGCTTCAAGTGTGGAGAAAAGTATACTCCTGACCATGCTTCAAAGTGTGTATACAAAAATGCTAAGCCAAAGTTTCAGAGTATGCTAGTTCTTGAGGACCTTGAAAATGACATAGATGAAGTTAATGCAGTCACAATCAATGCTGAAAATGAAGATTTCGAGGATGATGGTGGACAGGAGTATTTCTATGATCCATCTGACTCTTTTCCTTTTGATCCAGGCGGTGATATCCCATTTGATCCTGGTGGATTTTGTAATGAGTTGCCTGCTGCCACTAATTGTTCTATCTCTATGGATGCTTGGACAGGATCTAAGAGCCCTAATACACTTCGTATGAAGGGAAGCATATGTGGAAAGCCAATGTTCATCTTGATAGATAGTGGCAGTACTCACAGTTTTGTCAATAAATCTATTATGTACAAGTTGAATTGTGTTCCCACCAACTTACAGCAGCCCATTCGAGTACAAGTGGCTAATGATGAAGAGGAAACCAGCACGCAGATTTGCCCACAGGTTTCTTTGCAGATGGCTGAAAATTTTGAAGTCAAAGTAAACCTGATCACTTTGGAAATGGGGCCCATAGATATTGTACTTGGTTGTGATTGGTTGATGACCTTAGGCAGGATTACTATGGATTTCTCATAGTTATATATGGAGTTTTTCTCCAATGGACAGCTCATCCGTTTACAGGGAATCCCTAGTAGATCTGATTTTCAGCTTATCACCATTCAACAACTCAAGAAAGAGTATAAAAAGCGCTCACAGATATTTGTATTGCATTTGAACAAAGAAACACAGGATCAGCCCAACAATTCAGCAAACCATCCAGCCTTGACAGCTCTTCTTGAGGAGTATAGAGATTTATTTGAAGTACCTACTTCATTGCCTCCTAAGAGAGCAGTGGATCACCCCATTGATTTGGAACCCAACTCAAAGACAATCAATAAGCCACCTTACAGACTATCAAAATGTGAACGAGAGGAAGTAGCCAAGCAAATCAAAGAGCTTCTTGAAATGGGATTCATTGAACCAAGTTCTTCACCTTATGCATCCCCAGTCCTGTTAGTCAAAAAGAAAGATGGATCTTTCAGAATGTGCATTGACTACAGGGATCTCAATAAGATAACAATGAAAAACATGTATCCTATACCCAGGATAGATGATTTGCTTGATGAGCTTAAGGGGGCTCGATTCTTCACGAAGATTGATTTGAGATCAGGGTATCATCAGATTCGCATGAGAGAGGGTGATGAGGTCAAGACTGCTTTTAGGACTGATCGTGGGCTCTACCATTTCTTGGTGATGCCATTTGGCCTTACAAACGCTCCAGCTACCTTTCAAAGCCTGATGAATAAGATTCTGCAACCTTTCCTCTTTCAGTTTGTCTTGGTGTTCTTTGACGACATTTTGATCTACAGCAAGACTTTTCAGGATCATTTGTCGCATATGAGGAGGGTTTTTGACGTGTTGAGACATCATAGGCTTTTTGCTCAGGAGAAGAAGTGTTCTTTCATGCAGACTGAAGTGGAATACTTGGGACATATAGTCAGTGAAAAAGGAATACAGGCTGATCCCAAGAAGGTGCAATGCATAAAATATTGGCCAACGCCTACTACTACTACCTCTCTTAGAGGATTTCTTGGTCTATCTTCATTCTATCGCAGATTTATAAAGCATTATGCGGCAATTGCAGCCCCTTTAACTGACAGGTTGAAGAAAGAGGCTTTCTTTTGGGATGCTCTTGCAGATAGCAACTTCAACCAGTTAAAGGAATTACTTACCTCTGCTCCTATTCTTGTATGCCCGGATTTCTCTAAAGAGTTTACTATACAGTGTGATGCTAGTGGCCGTGGCATTAGGGTTGTTTTGCTTCAGGAGCATGGAGTAATTGCATTTGAAAGCCGTAAGCTTACTGATAAGGAGATGGCCATGAATGTTTATGACCAGGAAATGTTAGCTATTCTGCATGCAATCAAGAAATGGCACCATTACTTATATGGCAGCCAATTCAGAGTACATAGTGATCATCGGGTACTCAAGTATTTCCTTACTCAGTCAAATCTTACTCCAAAGCAACGACGATGGGTAGCAACATTACCAAATTATGACTTTGACATCACTCATACAAGGGGCAAAGATAACATAGTGGCTGATTCTCTCTCTCATATGTGGGCCTGCAAAGTATCAGCCATGACAGAATTACATAGTGATTGGATTGAAGAGCTACAAGAGGCATATCTCTTAGATGAGGAATTCAGCCAAATCTTTCAGAAATTACAGCAAGGTCTTATGGAAGAAAACTCACATTACCAGCTTAAAAATTGTCTTATTTGGTGGAAGGGCAAGATTGTTATTCCCTCTACTTCTTCTTTCAAGCGAAAAATTATGGAGGAGTTGCATTCTTCGCCTTTAGCTGTGGACATTTGGGAGTTTTCAAGACTTATGACAGGATCAGCAAGAGCTTTTATTGGAAAGGACTATGGAAAGATGTCAAGGACTTCGTTATGAAGTGTATGCTTTGTCAGCAAAATAAGGATAGCACCCATAAGCCAGGAGGTTTGTTGCAGCCATTGCCTATTCCTACGGGTAAATGGTCTCATATTACTATGGACTTTATCACTGGCTTACCTACTACCAAGAAGGGGTGGAATAGTATTTATGTGGTGGTTGATAGACTCACCAAAGTAGCTCATTTTATCCCAACAAAAATTTAGTTTATTGCTTCTCAAGTGGCCAACCAGTTTATGGAGCATATTTTCAGATTACATGGATTACCGCAGGTGATTGTCCATAATAGGGACTCAAAGTTTATGAGTAACTTTTGGCAAGCGGTATTTACATCTATGGGTACTAAGTTGGCTCCATCTACGGCTTATCATCCCCAAACTGATGGACAGACAGAGAGAGTTAATAAATGGTTGGAGACTTATCTTCGCCATTTTTGTTATGATGTCCAAACCTCATGGGATTCTTGGTTACACCTGGCTGAGTTTGCTTATAACAATTCCACTCATGCGAGCATAGGAGTTTCACCCTTTGAGGCTTTGTATGGTTACAAGGTGCCCTTACCCACAGTCATTTTTAATGAAAAGATCAACCCTCATGGGAAGGAAGAGTTGGAAAGAATGCAGACCCTTCTTCAGCAATGCAAGGTGAATCTAAGGAAGGCTCAAGATCAGATGAAGATGTATGCTGATGAGAAGAGGAGGCCTTTAGAGTTCCAGGAAGGAGAGCTGGTTTTGTTGAAGGTGCCCAAATCCAAGTACTCTACATTGAAAGATGGATCCAGTAATAAGCTTGCCCATAGATTTTATGGCCCTTACAGGATCCTTAAGCGGATTGGAGATTTGGCATACAGACTAGAGCTTCCCTCTTCTACAAAGATTCATAACGTCTTCCATGTTAGTCAGCTCAAGCCCTATTATGGTGATCCAGTGGATTTAGTTGATGAGCTGCCACCTATTGATGAAGATGGTATTGTTCAGTACATCCGAGAGGCTGTTATAGGTCAGCGTGAAAAGAAGCTTCGATCACATTCTATTGTGGAATATTTGATTAAATGGAGAGGTTTACCCTTTGAAGAGGCTTCTTGGAGACCTGATTCTAGTCTTTCTCTCTCCTCATCACTCTTATTCTCTCTCTCCCTGCAATCTTTCTCTCTCCTCTGCAGTCTTTCTCTCCCCTCTTTCTCTCTCCCTGGTTCTCTCTCTGACATTGCCTCACGTCTGGCACATCTGCACGTCACCAAATCAAATCCACCTATAGCTAGCATTTTTAGGTGTCCCAAGTAGAACTTGGGCCATACAAGGGACCAAGTAGTTCCTAGGTGCATAAAGGATTTACTAGCTAGAGCCCCCTAGTACCATAACCATCTCCTGCTTAATACGATCCCTACTAGGAGACCTCTTGCCATTGGAGTCGGGTCCATGCTTTTGCGGCAGTAAAAAAACATCCCCTCTTGGTATGGGGATTCAAAACCTATCCTTGGGAGAGGTATAGGGCTCTTCAAATTTTATGTGTTCCAATACTTAATTCAATCAGGATCTAATCTAGAAAATCACAAACAAGATTGATGTCTTCAAGTAGTTATGACTTCAATCAATCATGCAACTTTCAAGTGATGATTAATCTCGTAGCAAAATCAACCCTTGAATTTCACATAGTGAACTCTTCCTCTTGGAATTTAACTAGATTTTGGGGTCTCTAACTTTCTAGTTGAAGGTTTATGATGGCATTCTTGTAACCCAAGTTTCTTGGCCTTAAGTAAGTTTCTTTAACTTAAAGTTATTTCCGGTCTTTGAAATATTTTATTAGAGCTTCTAGATTAAAACTATATCCTTGGCTAGTTTCTTCAGGGTTTCGTTCTTAGTAAATTCATCCTGAATTCACTAATCTTATTTTTTAATGGGGTTAACATTAAAATTCCTCATGATTTCTCTTGAGTTCTAGGTTTTTATAATTCCCATAACAATTTATAGCCTATAATTTATTAAGTGAATGCTCTAAGATCACAATATTTCTTAAGAGACTTATTCTTAATGAATTTGAATAGAAATTTTTAGAAAAACCTCTGGTATCACGATTGGTAAAGGATTGTTGTTTGCACTTGTGATTCCATTAGTGACTCCCGTGCTTGCAACTCCAACCGTTGCTTCCATGTTAGTAGGGCCACTTGCGATTTCCGCTTTTAAATTCCTTCTCTTTGGGGCCATGATGGAGATATGATTTGAAAAGTAGAACACGACAATAATACCGGCTAGCAAGTGTATAAGACTCTCAATGATGATGATGGTTATTGCAAGATTCGATAATGTAGGCCTCACGGATGGCTCTTTTTGCTTCGCGGAGAGCAATACTTCTCTCTCTCTCTCCTTGGCAAGCAAGGGTAAGAACAAGAGTAGCTATTTCTCTAGTATAGAGCAAGAGTGAGAGAATAGGTATGATCTCTGTCTCTCTCTCTAGTCAGTGGAGTAGGGATGAAAGTAGAGGTATGACTTCTATCGAATTGATGGAATAGAATAGGGTTCTTTAGCGTCTTCTCTTCACGGATTAGAGTAGAACAGGATGAGAGATCTTCAGCATATCCCCTCCTTGGGTTGAATAGGGTCTCCTCATCTTGTGACTAGAGTCTCCACCTCTCGAGTCGATGGGGTAGAGTCTCCTCCTTTTCAATCGCCATTTCGTCCCCATCAATGATTGCCTTCTTGTTCCCTTTTGGTTATCCCCATGCCCTCAATTTATAGTTTTGCATGGGGTGCTGATCAAGGCACATTCATTTTGCTTTCATGTAATTATTTTTTTTGGGGGGGAGGGGGGTGGGTTGTTATTCTTGCCAATCCGCAACGCGATAGTAGAGGATGATGTTGACGTCTGAGATGATGAGGACATTTTTTATTACATCGACGTTCTAAAAGCTATTATATAGCTTATAATCGATTGTTTTTTGACGAAAAATCTTATATAATATATATGCTTCATTTCCTTTTAAGTTATTCTATAGTATTAGGATAAATACTCTAAGGTATATAACTAACACATTCATTGTCTTTTTTTTTTAGGGGGAAGGCGATTTGTAAATTGAGAATATGATTTTTAATTTCTTGCGGATCAAAGACATTACATCCTCTTACCCTTAGAGGAATTGAGATGTCCTCATTCGAAAGAAGTTGGGGGTGTTGTTTATATATGGTTTCTTCATCAATCCACAGGGCATCCTCCTCAGGATAATCCTTCCACTAGGGATGAGATATTCTCTAAGGGTCCTATTCCTAAGGATTGTTTCTTTTACATCCAAAATTCTATCAGGTTGAAGTTCAAGTATACCTTGGTTCGGTATTACAACTTGTTGATAATCAAGAATATGATCAGGATTGGGTACATACGGCTTCAAGAGACTTACATGGAATACATAATGAACTTTTAGGGTTTTAGGAAGTATCTTGGGCTTAGCTTCTTGAAATTTCCCAAGGATAAAGAACTATTCTTTGGGCGTATACGGATAAAAACCATGTCCCCTTCTTGGAAGATTCATTCTTGTCTCTCTAGGTCAACATAGGATTTCTGCCTATCCTTGGTAGCTCTATATCTTGCTTGATGGTTTTGACTTGTTCATCCATCTCTTCAAGCATCTTCTTAGAAGCTTCAACCTTCAAGGTAGGGTCGAAGAAATTTAGTGGAGTTAGGCCTTCTTGTTCATATAGAGCTTGAAATGGGGTCATCTGAATGCTCTGATGATAGGACGCATTGTAAGAAAATTCTACCAAACGTAGATATTGTATCCACCATCTAGGTTCTTTGCAACAATATTCCCTAAGTATGTCTTCAATGACTTGATTTACATGCTCCGTCTGCCCATCAGTTTGAGAGTGATAAGCTATACTAAAACAAAGTTGTATACTAAGAGCTTAAAATAATCCCTTCCAAAAATGTGAAGTGTATAGAGAATCACAATTGCTGATAATTCTCTTTGGTAGTCCATGAAGTCTAAAGATTTCCTTAACAAATAACATGGAAATATCTGATGCTTTGTAGTTGGTTTTGACTAGAATAAGGTGGGTAAACTTAGTCAACATGTCCACAATTACCATGATCACATTGTATCCTCCTTGAACTAAGGATAATCCAACTACAAAATCCATATTGATGAATTCCCATTTCATCTAAGGAATATCAAGTGGTTGTAGCTTTCCTAGCAGCTTAACTCGTTTGGCTTTTACTCATTGGCAACTCAAGCATTCGACTACATATTTAAGTATGTCACCTTTGAGCTTCTCCCAATGATAGCTTTTCCTAACTGCATTGAGAATTTTGCCATAGTGAGGATGTCTTGAGAATGGGGAATCATGAGCTTCCCAAAATATCTTCTTCTTAAGTTCTTGACTTGAAGGAATACATAATCTTGTCTTGAAGTGGATAAGTCCTTCATCAACATAAAAGTTAAGATACTTTGTCTTAAGCTTAGGATTTTTCTCTTTATTTTGAATTTCCTTCAACATTTGCTCATATTTGGGATCATTGTTTTCTCCTTGGCTAGCTTGATGATGGGATTGCTAGGCACTGATATCATTGTAGCTAGTGTTTGAGCTCTAAGAGGTTCTTCTGAGATAAGTGCATTGAGAAATGATTTGCGGCTTAAATCATTTGCAATTACATTCTCTTTGCCTGATATTTGATCTTAAAATCATACTCCTGCAAGACTTCGATACACTAACTTTGCCTCATATTTAGATTCGGTTGAGTGAAGATCCACTTAAGACTTTTATGGTCGTTTACCAATGAGAACTTCTTCTCGAGCAAATAATGTCTCCATAACTTAAGAGCATGGATAATTGCAAGTAATTCTAGGTCATGAGTAGCATAATTTCTCTCACGAGTCTTTAATTTTCTGGAGGAATATGCTACTAGATGTCCTTCTTGCATGAGCACACATCCCAAGGCAAGAGAGCTTGCACTGGTCCCCACATCAAATTCTTTGCTAAGATCGGGTAGTTTGAAGATCATAGCCGTGATCAAGCTTAAACATTTGATTGAAATATAGACAAAAGAAGCTCTCTAGATTTCCAAGTATGTATTCATTTAGCCCAAAAAAGAGTTATGTTATCCCAAAATTGCAGACTTTGTTTTGGTTGACAAGGAACTGCAAGTGGTAACACTTGAGACAATAGGGGCTCTTCTTTTTGCTCAATCCACTTTTGAAGTCAGTAAGAGCTAATCTACCAAAAGTGCAGTTGGAGAAGCTATTGATGTTGGTCATGTTTTACTTAGGAATGCATCATGGCAGAGACAGCTCATCATTGTTGGGGTCACAAATTTAAGAAAAATTAGGTGGGTCAGAGTGGGGAGAGCTAGTATGGTTGGTCAATTTAATGGCAGAGTTGAAGTTGTGAGTTGGCATCAGTTAGACAAAGTTTGGCTGGAATTATGTGCTGCTCTTTAGAGACTCTTGGAATCTCTAAAAATTCAATTATGGTGGGGCACCAGCGATATCACTTGGTTAGGTGGCTGGGTGAGGGTGCTACAAGTAATGTTTATGTTGTAAAAGTGGACAATCAAGAATGTGCTATGAAAGTGGCCAAAATAGGATAGAGTATTTCTATGGATGTTAGAAACCTTCAAAAATTGAAGGGTATCAAGGGAATTCCTATGATTGTTATGAGCGACTCACAGTCAAATATGTTCATCACTCGTGTGGCTAGACGACTTAGCTTGGAGCTGCTATTTAGAAAAGAAATGCAAACAAGCATAAGGGAGCTGGTTGATACTTTGAAGTGTGCACATGATAGAGGCATAGCAAACTGAGATATTCGGGTAGCAAATATACTGATTTTTGAAGATCAATTTATCATTATGGACTGGGGATATGCTATGCCTTTACATGAACCTATTAGATATGAAAGCACTACACATCTGCAAGTGTTCTTAAGATGCTAAGGGAAGGGCATGATGCTTTTTCTATTGAAGTTTCTGATGATTTGGCTTCATTGGTACAGAGTTTGTATGCACTTTCACAGCTTGATTACCTGCGTGTGCAAAATGCCTTGACAGACCTTGACAATGAGTATGCACAAATTTAGGAATTCTGGGAGAATGAGATGAAGGGTAATCCACAATGGCAGGATGCTGAGATGTATGCTGAACAAGGTGATTATGCTGGGCTCAAGCGTTGGATAAAGAGCTGGGCTAAGAATTGTATGTAAAGTGCTCCCTGGTATTTCAATTAGTTTATGTTCAAGCGAAGAGGCCACTCTTTGTGGGGCTTTGAACTTTTGTTATTGCTTTGTTTGTAATGAATTTCCTTGTTGCTTTGGATGTTGTGGTTGCTATCCTAAAAGAATGTCGAGATTCCATTGTTGTTCAAAGAGAGGCAAGACTTGAAAAGCAGGGTCTGTATCCTTTTAAGGTTTCTCTTTTCTTCATGGCTATATATAAGTTGTACTTTTGTTTTTTATTGATAGAGGGTTTGAATTTTGCAATATATCATGTGAGGTTTCATTTCTCTATTGGCTATGGAGTCTATGCTTATGTGTTTGATGGAAAACCTGGAAAACATCACTTATGTTACAAAAGTTGAGATGACAGCACTCCATATAATCTCATCCCTAACCACTACTACGTCAAACATGTGAGTTATGTAGTCTAAGCATCCACATTTGCCAAATTTATCCACATGCAGCTACCCACATGAAGCTCTTGTGTTTTAGTCCCATTTTGGTGAGCTACCCACATGAAACATATCCACCAATGAGCTACCCACATGAAGCTCTTGCTTTAGTCCCATTTTAGTAGTTTGAGTTTGTAGTCCATGGCCTAATTCTAAAGCTCCTAATGTGCCACAAGATTTCAAGGGCACATTCCAATTGCATTTGCCCAAAACAGTTTAACACATCCTCCCCTAGATTGCATGTAAAGTATCCATGAATCAATACATCTCAATATGCATCATCAAGCTGCATCTGTTTGAAAGTGATAGAATTAGGAGATGTGCCATCAAGCTGCATCTGTCTGAAAATGTTCAATACTTCTTCCACAAGCCCATGTTCAGCAAATTCCGATATCAGTGTGTTCCATAAAACTGCATCTTTATCCAGCAGTTGATCATGCACATGGTGTGCTTTTGCAAGTGAGCTACACTTGCCATACATATCCACCACTATATTACCTACATGGGGCTCTGGTTCTAGCCCCCCCTTTAGTTCAACATGTTTAGATTGGTCTATGCCTAAAGATCCAAGAGTAGCACAAGATCTCCATGCTTAGATTGGCCTGGTTCTAAAGCTTCTAGAGTAGCACAAGCTTTCCGATTGCAAACAAAGGTAACATAATCAAGAGCTATGCTCTAACTTGAGCCTGTCAAAGCTAGACAGTTCAACTTGGGTCCATTTAATGGAAACCTGCTTCTTGAGTAGGTCGGTGAGGGGTGCAGCAATCAAGGCATAATTCTTGATAAAGACCCGATACCATCTTGCTAAATCCAAAAAGCTATGAACTTTGCTTACAGTGGTTGGAGTCGGCCAATCTTGTACATCCTTGACCTTGGCCAGCAGATCTATTGAAATTCCTTTTATTGAAACTATAAACCCTAAATACTCAATTTTCTTCTTGAAGAACGCACACTTCTTCTTAGCATACAACTTGAGAGTCCACATTGTCTCAAGAACTATCCACACTTGTGACTTGTGACTTCCTTCATCCATGGAATATGTTAAGATGTCCTTGAAGAATACAAGGACAAAATCATCAAGATAAGGTCTGAATATATCTTGCATTAATCTATTAAAGGTAGCAGGGGCGTTTGTTAATCCAAATGACATTATGATAAACTTGTAATGACCGTACCTTGTGCTAAAGGCGATTTTTGGAATATCTTCTTCCTTGATCCTGATCTGGTAATACCCTGATTTGAGATCAATCTTGGAGAAAATCTTCGCTCCTTGTAATCGATCAAGTAGTATGTCGATCCTTGGAATTGGATACTTATTCTTGATCGTTACATGATTTAGCCCTCGATAATCAATGCAAAGATGGAGAGTTCCATCTTTCTTCTTCTGAAATAACATCGGAGCTCCGAGGGTGAGTTACTCAGTCTAATGTATCCATGACTAAGAGATGTTAAGTTATTCCTTTAGTGCTATGGCTTCTGAAATGGACATTCGATATGGTTGCTTTGCAACTGGTGCAACTCCTAGTACTAGCTTGATTTCGTGGTCGACTTCTCTCTGTGGTGGAAGTTTAATTAATTCTTCAGGAAATATGCCAACATATTTCCTAAACCACGATGGTTCATCTTCAACTTCTTTATCTTGTTTAGTCTTATTTAATTTGACTAGGTATATAGGTAAGCCTTTTCTTAAACCTTTAATGATTTGAGAACTTTCGCTAATTGAATATTTGGTTTCCCTGCTTCTCCTTGTGTGGTCACTTGTTGTCCTACATGATTCAAGAATGTGAATTGGCCCTTTCCACAATGAATGTGAGTGTCAGTGGGAATTAACCAGTCCATTCCTGACAGGCACTCATAGGTTCCCAAGTTCATCACTCTGAAATGCATGTTGATCTAATTGCCACATAGATTAAACTCCACCTTACATGTTTGCTGTGTTAAGAAAACTTCTTTTCCATAAGCTAACTCAACTATTAGCCTAGGTTCATGCATTGTGTCTATGCCTAGTTTTCTAGCACACCTTGGTGATATGAATGAATGTGTGCTTCCACAATCAATAAAATTTTAAAGGGTTTACCGTTATAGGTTGATGGCATTTGAATCACTAAAAAGCATTGATTTGGTCCCTTCTTGTTGAAAGAGGTGTGAACTCTTGCTCTCTCCATGACAATTTCCAAAGTGGGACCTTTATCATCTTCTACTTCCTTGAGGGTTATGCTGGGAACTCTTCCTCTAGTTGTGGCTGTCCCGACTCTAGTCGTTACAGAACTGGATTTGACGTATGTTTTGTCCGAGTTTTGGGCATGCCCTTTGGATGTGGCTAGTCTTGTGACTATAATAGCACCTGAAAGTATCCTTTTTACCACTAGTAGAGACTTGTTGCGCAATATCCATAGATGGTGCATTCTTGAGAAGTGTTACAAACTTCAAGTAATAGGCTTCCAGCATCATTCTAAGTTGCTTTATACTGAATAATTCATTCATCTTTTGCGTGTGGTATGCTAGCGGAAGATATCGACCTTACACTGCATCCTTTAATATGTCCCAACTAACAGATGCCTCAGAGATTCCTTGGTCTTTACACCATTGTTTCCACCAAAATTGGCTTCTCTTGTTAGCTTTAACTTGCCGATAATTGCTTGATCAGTTGGGGCGATTCCAATAGCAATGAAATAATCTTCAATGGACTCAATCCATATTTCCGCTTCAACCTCAATGTTTTCGGCTTTACCATCAAACTCAGGTGGTTTGATTTGCTTAAGCAAGAACATATTTTCTTGGATCTCAATAGCATTAAGAGTAGGAACAATTTCCTGTGGTATCATAAAATTTTCTCTAATTAGCTCTACGAATGTTATCATACAATTTGCTCATATCATTTCATAAAGAGAAATCATTTCAGAAGGAAATAAATACTTTATATTAAATTTTCAAGGAAGGTTACATCATGATAGATTTTTTTGAATTAAATTAAGGAGTCTAACCATGGATTTCATATATATCTACTAACTCATAAGATGGATTTTCAAAATATACATTCAATATTTGGTATTTAGAAGGAGGGTTCGAATATCCCTCTCTTTGGTAGTTATGATGAGGGTCTCAACCTAAGACTACAATCCTATCAACTCGAATAACCTCGATTAATTTTTTGTATACATATTGATTTCAGGGAATATGACATCCTTCAATATGTATAATGGGATTTGGATCAAAATCTTTAAAAGGAATAATTCCATGAGCTCCAAGCTTCCCATCCATTGAACTCATCTCAGGTTAATATGGAGATAATCATGACGATCAAACTCAATGTAACAGTCTGTATAGTATCTCCTTCATCACCACTTAGGATAGGAAGGAAAGAAATGGTATATCCCTTCTAAGATAGTCATGAAACGTTTTCGCCATCCATAGTCCGAAGAATGCATAGCAGACGTGAATATAGCACAAAGCACCAAAAATTTCTTCCAAGCATCGTTGTCCTGAAAAAAAAAATCATTATCAACTAAATAATTTGCACAAGATTTAGGGGAAAAAATATTTTGATTATTATTCTTAGTTGTTAGAATTGGTGCGTAGATCGGACGCTGTATGCTCGTGTAGTGAACGCCGGAAGGTCCCCAAGAACAATGAACTCTACTTTTTGCACAAATTACAAAGTAAAAAGTATGAACGACAAGAGCAAGAGACCAATTGGGTGCAATCTCCCCCTATGCCTTGTGTCTGCGCTCCACAAAGCATGTATTTTATGTATATTTTATCTTCATGCTCAATAATAGCCCAATTTACAAAAATATAACAAGCTTTTAGCTTTTGAGTTTGCTTTTACAAAAATGGGAATAAAGCTAATGGACGGTGCCCAAAGAGTCTGGCACGCCCAATACAATGTCCAAATAGAAATAACATAACCGTGTGCCCATGCGCATACAAAATAATAATAAATAATCGATGCCTCAATAAATAGGCATGACAAAATATAGGCGTGGCGCCTATCAAAATATAATCCATAAATCGAATACTTGCTATCCTCCAATGCTTTCCTCTGCCACACTGATGCTATCTCTACACATCAACTGAAGCATTCACAATCGTTAGTAAAATAATACAATTAAACCGACAAAAGTGAATACCTAGCAGTCTTCAGCTACATAAATAAATCAACTGGTTAGAAATAAATCCTAACCTTAATTTATTACGAGTGCGCACTCTAAACTCATAAACGTTTATTAATTTAATATGCATTTTGCGGAATCACCCGCTATGGAATCACCCATGTACACACTAAATTAATGAAACGCTCGAAAAGGACAGGCGTCCCCATCAACTTCTCGCACAAAGAATCCACTTTGTGTATGAGCCTCGGTCATGAAAGTTTACGGAATCCACCGTAAAACCTCACAGAATCCACCGTGGAATATGCCTCTTGGCATCATACCCCCGGGGTGGAATAGCAATTGACCTCAATTGCTATTAGCTCAATGTGGAGCTAACAGAGTGGGGAAAGCATTTAAGTCTCTAGCGTGCATCCATTGTGCTTCCTCTACAAGATGGTTCTTAAATTTAACTAGATATCTAGAATACCTTCGGCCAGTTCTAGTGGTCATAAAGTCAGTGTCTATGATAGCTTCTGGTTCAAGTATTTCAGTATCTTCCTCTAATAAAGGTGGGTTTTCATAAACAGGGTGTACAGGTAATTGGCCTCTAAATGGTCTCAATAAACTAATGTGAAATGTGTTGTGAATTTTCCAATGAGGTGGTAACTCTAACTTGAATGCATTGTCATTAATTTTATGAATGATCCTAAATGGTCCATAGAATCTAGGGGCTAATTTCACAACTGGATGTCTATCAACACTTTTTAGTCTACATTTTTCTATTCTCAACCAAACATAGTCATCAACTTTGAAATTCATTGCTTGTCTTTTCTTGTTGGCTTGTTTGGTGTATGATTGCTGGGCTTTAGCAATCATATCTTTAACCTCATCAAAAATAGTGTTATGCATACTAGCAATATCATCAGCACTTTGAATTCTATTTGACAAAGATGCAACAGGTGTAGATAATCTATATCCATAAATCACTTCAAACGATGCTTTCTTTGTAGATGTGTGTGGTGTATTGTTATATGCAAACTGTAATAAATGTAAATGTGTGTCCCATGTCTGTGGTTTAGAGATAGTATATGCACGTAAAAGATCTAGAATTGTGCTATTAGTGGCTTCTGTTTGTCCATTAGTTTCTGGATGAAATGCATATGAGAAATCAATCTTGGTGCCTAGGTTAGCAAACAGAGTAATCCAAAAGCTGTTACAAAATCTAGAATCACGATCTGAAATAATAACTTTTGGCAATCCATGGTTAGTAAAAATAGTTTTCAAAAATAATTATGCTGCTTGTGATGCTGTTAAAGTTTTCTTACATGGAATGAAATATGCTTGTTTACTAAATCTATCTACAACTGTCCAAATCATATCATGGTTAGATTTAAACCAGCAATGAAATCCATAGAAATTTGTTCCCAAGGTTTAGATGAAATAGACAAAGGCATAAGTAATCCATACTATTTACCATGATGTCTCTTAACTCTTTGACAAATCAAACATTCAGAAACAAAGCTAGATACATCAGCATCCATATGCGGCCAACAAAAATCTTCAGTTAACATACGTAAGGTAGATATAATACCCCGATGACCTTGATATGGGGGACAATGAATTTCATTCAAAAAAAAAGATCGGAATGGAATTGTAACACACAATCTCTTTTCATAAAACATAAATCCATCATTATATGACAATGAATCAATAGGAATCAAATTATTTTGAACTAATTTATTTCAGCCAGCATGAAAAGTAATATCCTGATGATATGTATCCTTCATAGCAATCAAAGAATCAAAAGATATGACAGAAATATTATGAATGGCAGATCTTCTACTCAATGCATCAGCCACTACATTTTCTTTTCCGGGTTGGTATTGAATGATAGGATGAAAACTTTGAATAAAGGAGGCCCATTTGATATGATGGTCAGAGATTTGAGGTTGGCTAAGTAAATGTCTAATACTTTGCTGATCGGTCTTAATCATAAATTCTGAACCCATTAAGTAGTGTTTCCACTGTCTTAATGCTTGTACAACTGCTAATAGTTCTTTGTCGTATATGGAATATTTCAGCTCAGAGGGTTTCAACTTACAACTAGAATAGGCTATAGGATGATTGCCTTGCATAAGTACAGCTCCTATTCCTGATCCACTAGCATCGGTCACTACTAGAAAGAATGGTCTATTAAAATCAGGCAACTGTAGAACAAGGGCATGGGTTAATGCATGTTTCAATAAGTCAAAGGATTTCTATTGATTTTCGGACCAATGATAAATAATTCATTTCTTCAGAAGTTTGGTTAATGGTAATGCAAGTAATGGAATATAGAAACTAGCAAGACCAAGGAATGAGCGTAACTCATGCACGTTTTTAGGTACAGGCCAATTCAATATTGCATCAATTTTCTTAGGGTCAACTTTAATTCCATCAGATGATACAATATGACCTAAATACTCAATTTCTGTTTTAAAGAATTCACTCTTTTTAGGGTTTGCATACAGTTGATTTTCTTTCAATAACTGAAAACCAATGACAAATGCTCATAATGTTCTTTCTCATTTTGACTAAACACCAAAATATCATCAAAGAAGACAATTACACAATACTAATATTTCAAAAATATACGGTTCATCATTCTACTAAACGTAGCAGGTGCATTAGTCAATCCAAATGGCATCACTAAAAATTCGTAATGACCAAACTGTGTTCTAAATGCAGTCTTGAATATGTCAGACTTATCTAGTCTCACCTGATGATAACCAGACTTAAGGTCTATTTTACTAAATATAGCAGATCCTTGCAGTTTGTCCATAAGGTCATCAACTCTAGGAATGGGATACCTATTCTTTACAGCTCGATAGTCAATGCACATACGATAGGTATTATTCTTTTTCTTGACTAACAGAACAGGTGCACCGAATGGAGAACTGCTAGGTCGAATCAATCCTCTATTTAGTAATTCCTCAACTTGACTCTGGATTTCTTTTTGCTCTATCTGGTTATGCCTATATGGTGCTTTGCAAGGTGGTTGTGTGCCAGGGATCAAATCTATCTTATGGTCTTCTGGACGTGAAGGAGGTAAACCAGGTGGTAGGTCTTCTGCAAAACAGTCCTTAAAATATGCAAGAAATTCTTTATGCCTAGGGTGCATATTATTTTCTTTTACTTGCAATCCATTCACCCAAATGAGATAGGATTTACTACTCTTGCGTAATGCACGTTTAGCTTGAGTATGCAAAAGAAGTGGAAAAACATTAGATGCATGCATACCATATAATGTAATAGATTTTCCTTGAAAATTAATATTCATTGAATGTGTGGAATAGTCTATATCTGGGTTATGCTGGTGACGCCAAGGCATACCTAAAATAATGTCACTCGACTGTAATGGAACAACTAAGAAATTTCTTCTTTCAGTGTATTGACCAATTTGAATCTCTAAATCTTGCACTTCCTGTGTACCATTATACCTAGTGCCTAAGAATGTAGCTTTGATGCGATAATGCGTAGGTACAGTCTGTAATTTCAATTCTTTTACTAATTTTGTTGAAATAAAATCATGAGTATTGCCGTCATCATGCAAAATAATCTTTTCCTTTCCATGCACCAAACATTTCATAGTCAATAAAGAATGTGGAGTAGGCATACCTGGTAAAGTATCCGAAGTAGTAGTAGTATCGTCCTCATCTTTAGTGAAATCTGGCATATCTTCATGTTCGTCTTTGTCCATTGCTCCAAGGTAGTTGATATGGGCAGGTGGCTTCTTTGAATGACAATTTCCTACTAAATGTCCAGGCTAGTGGCATTTATAGCATACTATTGTCTTGGCTTTGGTTACATTGTTTGTAATGGCGGGAAGTCTAGGTACATTAGGGTTTGGCTGTGGAATAGGCTTAGAATTTTGATTGACATTGGATGGTAATGCAGGTGGTTTTGCCCAATTTTTGTGAAAAGATGATGAAGAGAAACGGTCTGGATTAAATCTTCTAAAACTGGAATTGAATTGTTTAGATCCATAGTTACCATTGGCTTGGAATTGCTGTGGATGTTTGTCTCTACCTTGTAGCTTATCTTCAGTGTCGTGAGCTAGTGAAATGGCGTCTTCAAGAGTAGCCGGCTTGAACATGTTAACTTCAGTGTAGTAATGCCCAAGGAGTCTAGACATATACTTGCGCTTGTGTGTCGCTTCTGGTACGTCTTCAAGCATGCGTAGCTAGAGTAATGCATTCCAAAAACGCTCTGTATACTGAGGAATAGGCTCACGATCCCGTTGCTAGAGAAGATCCCATTGTTTAATAGCTTTCTCATGAAATTGTGGTGGAAGGAAATTTTGCATGAACTTCTTCTTGAAATTCTCCCAAGTATCAGGACAATCTATGCTCTTGCGTACTACAGTCCACCAAAGAGATGCTCTGTCTACTAAATGATTAGTGACACACTTGATTTTATCTTTTTCTGCATAGATTTCCTCATGGAAATAGTCATCAAACTGACTAATGAATGCTAGAACAGTTTTTCCTTCTCGTATGCCATTGAAAGTACGGAATTTGAAACTTCTTTTACTTATCTTTGATTCCTTGTGGATGGTTTGAGCTTCAAGAGTTGCGTCGATGGTACGTCGAATAAGATCTTTAGCTTGAGGTTCTTCTTTGTCGGTAGACGGTCTTTGTAAATTTGCCAGTTGAGCTTGCAATGCTTGCATAGCCCTTCGTTCTTCTTCCAATTGCATCATGATTAAGTCCAGCTTTTGCTCCATTGTAGGCTCAGGTAAGTCGCCTTCAGCCACCATAAGATCATCCATATGTGGTTTCGTCATCCTGCAAAACTAAAAAGACATTTCTCACTCAAAATCAAGTTAGCGGGATGAGCGTAGCTCAAGTTCGAGAATACAAGGCTTATGTGTTTTTGGGTATAATTTTCACAATCTTCGAAATTTTTGTGTTTTATCCTTCTTCGTATGCTGAAAATGCTTTAGCAAACCTGCGTATGGGTAGAGTACCTTCCAATGAACAACTTTGCAGTTCGGAATTTCTGCGCAAGAATAGTCCTTCTAGGAGTTTTGAGCACAAGTAAGTTCGGACTCCAGTTGACTAGTCTGACTTGCAAAGTTGCAGACTTATGTGACTTGCAAACTTGCAGAACTTAGTCGATTTAATTGACTTGCAGAATTTGACTTGAAAATACTTGTTGAACTTGATTAATTGGGTGTGACCTGGAGTTTGTGACTTGCAGGATTGTAGAACTTAGGTGACTAAGCTTAATTGATTAACCTTAAGCTTAATGAATATGAAACGGCGCAGATTGTGGGGGGGGGGGGCATTTTTTGATTATGACACAAAAATTTCGGAGGTCCTCAGAGACCTCGCAGATCAAATTCGAAGCTTTTAAGCTTCTTAAAGCTTATAAGCTTTACTATTAAGCTTATGAAAAAGGTTGGCTATGGGGGATTTCTCACTGTTTTTCCACGACTTGATGAAGGAAAGTTGGAAGTGGTCCTCCGTTCGCTGTAGCCCGGTCCTTCACGATCCAATGACAGAAACAGGGGTTCTTGATCACCAGAAGTCTGCTTGTATTGACGGTTCGCGACGAGATTGACCGTAGAGCCCGATCGTTCCAGGAGCTCCACCTTCGCACGAGATGGGTAGCGATTGGAAGCTCTTGATCTTAGCTTCGCTCTGATACCACTGGTGCGTAGATCGAACGTTGTATGCTCGCGTAGTGAACACCGCAAGGTCCCCAAGAACAATGAACTCTACTTTTTGCACAAATTACAAAGTAAAAAGCATGAATGACAAGAGCAAGAGACCAATTGGGTGCAATCTCCCCCCATGCCTTGTGTGTGCGCTCCACAAAGCATGTATTTTATGTATATTTCATCTTCATGCTCAATAATAGCCCAATTTACAAAAATATAACAAGCTTTTAGCTTTTGAGTTTGCTTTTACAAAAATGGGAATAAAGCTAATGGACGGTGCCCAAAGAGTCTGGCACACCCAATACAATGTCCAAATAGAAATAACATAACCGTGCGCCCATGCGCATACAAAATAATAATAAATAATCGATGCCTCAATAAATAGGCATGACAAAATATAGGTGTGGCGCCTATCAAAATATAATCCATAAATCGAATACTTGCTATCCTCCAATGCTTTCCTCTGCCACACTGATGCTATCTCTACACATCAACTGAAGCATTCACAATCGTTAGTAAAATAATACAATTAAACCGACAAAAGTGAATACCTAGCAGTCTTCAGCTACATAAATAAATCAACTGGTTAGAAATAAATCCTAACCTTAATTTATTACGAGTGCGCACTCTAAACTCATAAACGTTTATTAATTTAATATGCATTTTGTGAAATCACCCGCTATGGAATCACCCATGTACACACTAAATTAATGAAACGCCCGAAAAGGACAGGCGTCCCCATCAACTTCTCGCACAAAGAATCCACTTTGTGTATGAGCCTCGGTCATGAAAGTTTACGGAATCCACCGTAAAACCTCACGGAATCCACCGTGGAATATGCCTCCTGGCATCAAGAATGGCAACCAATTTCATATACAATGGATAGACAAAAAAATTTCTTTCGTCATATGGAAAAAATACATGGTTTATTTGAGATGGCTACTTATTTGAGAGAGATGATTTCCCTAATACAATCTAAGCATGGCATTCAGATACATCCATTGGGTAATAATCAGGCTTTGAAGAATGGATATCTAAAGATCGGTACTTTAGAGGAAGATCAAGAAGTCCATCTTTGACGTAGTTGCAGCATTTAAATCGACCAACAACCATAACTCCATCCGCTGGGATGACCTTTGTCGCTTCCTCATAAACATATCGATTTAGTTTAACCTATTTGCCTCCAGTGCTTCATAGAACAAATAAATATTCATGATTTTAAGGTTTTCCATCCATCTTATCCTCTTCAAATTGGTTTGAAGGAAGGCAAGACGGTTTGCGTCAATATAACAATATCCATCACCTATCATCCAGCGTCTTTCCCTATATAGTGGAGAAGGATCATAGATGCGATCCAGAATCCACATTACTTGCATTCTCCATCCATAATCTGCAGAATGCATTGCCGATGTAAACATTGCTCGGAAGACTAGGAATCGCTCCCAATCTTTGTCTCTCTGGGTAAGAAAACAACTTATATCTCAGGTTACAATTACTAAGTTATTGATTTCTTTTGGCTTTGATACCAGTTGAAACATATCAGCCTTGATTACATGGCGGATAACATTTTAGTAGTTGACCAAAGTTTACCTTCTAGCCGTTGCCATCCGTACTCTAACCAGAGTTAACCGTAGGTCTCCCCCATAAGGGAAGCGTCCTACTGTTACCCATCGAGGACCAATCTAAAGGTTCCTAACTGACCTAAAAGTCACCTATCAACAACTAGATCACATCCAGAAGTGTCCTTTGAGAGGCTTCTTGTTCACCGAGAGGAGAAATTGCCATTACCCTTAGTTCATGGAGTACCACACTTTTTTCAGTAGCATGCTAAGGATTTATGAAATCCCTCATAGTGCTCTAGCACAATGGCAGTACCTTTCTCCTAAGATAATTAATAATTCAAGTTCTAAGACTAAACCCTAGGTAAGTAAGTGAATCAGCCCTTCCTAGAGTTTCTTCCTAGCATTTGTTTTTGGAGAAACCTCACGGCTAATCGAGACCACTCAACCATAGGACTAGATTCGTCGGGAATCCATCCACTCGCTTCCCTCTATGGAAGTTCTTAGTTATCTAATCACGTAACACATTATAAGAAACATATAAAAATAACTTCATTAAGTAAATATTATTTTATGTACACTTGTTCATTCGCGTAATTTACTCACAGATATACAATTCGAATAAAACAAATTCATTGATTATATTTCATAATGTGTGTTCTCTCACCCATATAGGAGAAAATTTACAATTTCATGTGTTGCCTCACGTCCGGCACATCTGCACATCACCAAATCAAATCTACCTATAGCTAGCGTTTTTAGGTGTCCCAAGTAGAATTTGGGCCATACAAGGGACCAAGTAGTTCCTAGGTGCATAAAGGATTTACTAGCTAGAGCCCCCTAGTACCATAACCATCTCCTACTTAATACGATCCCTACTAGGAAACCTCTTGCCATTGGAGCCGGGTCCATGCTTTTGCAGCAATAAAAAAACATCCCCTCTTGGTATGGGGATTCAAAACCTATCCTTGGGGGAGGTATAGGGTTCTTCAAATTTTATGTGTTCCAATACTTAATTCAATCAGGATCTAATCTAGAAAATCACAAACAAGATTGATGTCTTCAAGTAGTTATGACTTTAGTCAATCATGCAACTTTCAAGTGATGATTAATCTTGTAGCAATCGACCCTTGAATTTCACGTAGTGAACTCTTCCCCTTGGAATTTAAATAGGGGTATCTATATTTTGGGGTCTCTACCTTCCCAGTTGAAGGTTTATGATGACATTCTTGTAACCCAAGATTCTCGGCCTTAAGTTGGTTTCTTTAACTTAAAGTTATTTCTGTTCTTTGAAATATTTTATTAAAGCTTCTAGATTAAAACTATATCCCTAGCTAGTTTCTTCAGGGTTTCATTCTTAGTAAATTCATCTTGAATTCACTAGTGTTCTTTTTTAATGGGGTCAACATTGAAATTCCTTATGATTTCTCTTGAGCTCTAGGTTTTCATAGTTCCCCTAACAGTTTCTAGCCGATAATTTACTAAGTGAATGCTCTAAGATCACAATATTTCTTAAGAAACTTATCTTATTCCCAATTAATTCGAATAGAATTTTTTAGAAAAACCTCTGGTATTAGGATTGATAAAGGGTTGTTTTCCCCGCTCGTGACTTCACTAGTGACTCTCGCGCTTGCAACTCCAACCGTTGCTTCCATGTTAGTAGGGCTACTTGCGATTCCTGCTTTTGAATTCCTTCTCTTTGGGGCCATGATGGAGATATGATTTGTAGAAGTAGAAGAACACGGCAATAATATCGGATAGCAAAGTTGTAAGACTCTCAATGATGATTATGGTTATTGTGGGATTCGATAATGTAGGCCTCGCGGATGGTTCTTCTTGCTTCGTGGAGAGAAATGCTTCACTCTCTCTCTCCTTTGCAAGCAAGGGTAAGAACAAGAATAGCTCTTTCTCTAGTATAGAGCAAGAGTGAGAGGATAGGTATGATCTCTCTCACTCTAGTCGGTGGAGTAGGGACGAGAGTAGGGGTATGACTTCTATCAAATCGATAGAATAGAATCGGGTTCTTCAACACAGAACAGGATGAGAGACCTTTAGCGTATCCCCTTCTTGGGTCGAATAGGTTCTCCTTGTCTTGTGAGTAGAGTCTCCTCCTCTCGAGTCGACGGAGTAGAGTCTCCTCCTTCTCGATCACCATTTCATCCCCATCAATGATTGCCTTCTTGTTCCCTTCTGGTTATCCCCATGCCCTCAATTTATAGTTTTGCAAGGGGTGCTGATCAAGGCACTATAATTTTGCTTTCATGTTTTTTTTGGGGGGGGGGGGGGTAATTATCCTTCTCAGTCTGCAATGCAATAGTGAGGACGATACTAAGGTCCACGATGATGAGGATGTTGTTGATTATGTTGACATTGGACAAACTATTATATAGCTTATAATCAGTCGTTTTCTGACAAAAAAACCTATAGAATATATATGTTTTGTTTCATTTTAAGTTATTCTATAGTATTAGGATATATACTCTAAGGTATATAACTAACACATTCATTGTCTTTTTTTTTGTAGGGGGAGAGGCAAATTATGAATTGAGAAGATGATTTTTAATTTCTTGCGGATCAAAAACATTACAACTTTATTGTCAAAATGAATATTATTTAAGAATTGTATGTAGTTGTTAAAACAATATAGCAGTAGCAATCACATGTGAGTGTATGTTTTTTATTTTAAATTGCACTTAATTTGTATGTTGAAGAATAAGAATTATAAATGATTGATTAATTTGGAATAACTTCTCTTAGGTTGCTTCAAATAAGGTGCACTATATATCAAAATTAAGCCCTTTCTAGGTACTTTCAATCTATTTAGGTTACACTTTTGTATTATTAATCTAGAGCAAAATCTTTTCTAAAAATTAACACTATCTAGGGGCAATTTAATGTAAAAAAAGACCAATTTTTAGTCAAAAAATGACTTGAAGATAGGGAAACTCTTCAAAAATGGTTGCTCGTCTCGAAGAAGCTTCTTCAAGATATACTCTCCTCCATTTGATCAAATACTTAATTATCAATACTAGAATTGAAGTTTCTTTTTACAATACCCTATGACTTCCTCAGGGATAGATGTACTAACTAATGTCCTCTTTTTCCATGGGTGGTAGCTATTCCACATAATTAACTTGAGACCCAACAAAAGGCTTAAGTTGACTTACATGGAAAACAATATAAAAATCTATGAAGGAAGGGAGATCCAAGTGATAAGCCAAGTCACCCACATGCTTGATGATCTTTTATGATCCATAAAGCTTGTGTGCAAACTTATTACTTAATTTGTCCTTGAAAGTAGAATATTATGATGTGGGCACCTTTAGAAGTACTAACTCTCTTTTTTGGTACTCCATAGGTCACCTTTTCTCATTAGAACAAAGCTTCATGTGATCCTAGACTTTCTAAAGATTTAGGTGTAGTGCTAAAATAGATCATACATTGTCAGAGAGAGAGAGAAAGAGGAGAGAGAAGATTGCAAAAGAGAGAGAAAGAGAGTTAAGAGGAGAGAGAAATACTAGAATTGGAGAGAGAAAGACAAGAAAGAGAGAGAAGCCATAGAAGCTGTGAGCAAGATGGGAGAGAAGGACAGTAATTGTATTAATGTGTCAAAAGATATGAAAAATTACATGTCCTCTCCTTTTATACCAATGTTAGTGTGACATGGCATAACATCAATATTATTTTTACATAAATCCTTATTCCCAGCTTCTTACAATCCATCCCTTCCCAAAAGTTTTTGTTCTCAAAAACAAACTTGAAAGACTAGAAAAGGATGGATAGAGCAGAGTACTACTCTATTTTTATAGCTTTACAAATGGAAAAATGAATGAAAAATTACCAACATATGGACTAAAATTGAAGAACAAGAGTAGGCCTTAGCTATATACATGATCTGGAATACTTCAAAAGTATATGGAGCTATAAAATCTTGAACAGATAATCTCAAAATGAAGTAGATAGCTTGTTGTGTAAACAGACCCTATTGGACCAAATCTACCATAACTTCTAGTAGAAGTATCCAAATGAGGCGTGCCATATATCAAAATGTAGCTCTTGAAGAGTGTGCCCATGTAGATAGCTTAAATTTGAAAATTAGGCACAATAAAAACTATTGTAAAACAGTGTGCTGTCCTGATCCTGTTTGCACCATAACTAGCTCCATAATCAATAGACTTCAACCACTAATATACCCCTTAAGAAAGGAAACTCATCCAATATAGAATCAGACCTCCAAGAAGATTCCTCAGGTGGTAAACCTCTCCATTTGATCAAATATTCCATGATAGAATGAGATCGAAGCTTCTTCTCACGCTGACCTATAACAGCCTCTGGGATATATTGAATAAGACCTTCTTCATCAATAGGTGGCAACTCATCAATTATATCCACTGGATCACCATAAAAAATATTGAGCTGGCTAACATGAAAGACATTGTGAATCTTTGTGGAAGAAGGAAGCTCTAATCTGTATGCCAAGTCTCCAATGCACTTTAGGATCTGGTAGGGGCCATAAAACCTGCGAGCAAGCTTATTACTAGATCCATCTTTTAATGTAGAGTATCTAGACTTGGGCACTTCAGTAAGACTAGCTCTCCTTCTTGGAACTCTAAAGGCCACCTCTTTTCATCAGCATACATCTTCATTTGGTCTTGAGCTTTCCTGAGATTCATCTTACATTGCTGAAGAAGGGTTTGCATTCTTTCCAACTCTTCCTTTCCATGAGGGTTGATCCTTTCATTGAAGATGACTATGGGTAAGGGCACCTTGTAGCCATATAGAGCCTCAAAGGGCTAAACTCCAATACTAGCGTGGGTGGAGTTGTTGTAAGCAAACTTAGCCAAGTGTAACCAAGAATCCCATGAAGTTTGGACATCATAGCAAAAATGGCGAAGATAAGTCTCCAACCATTTATTAACTCATTCTGTTTGTCTATAAGTTTGTGGATGATAGGCCGTAGATGGAGCCAATTTAATGCCCATAGATGTAAATACCACATGCCTCATAAACTTTGAGTCTTTATCATGAACAATCACTTGCGGTAATCCATGTAGTCTAAAAATCTGCTCCATAAATTGACTGGCCACTTGAGAGGTAGTAAACTGGATCTTGGTTGGAATAAAATGGGCTGCCTTGGTGAGTCTATCTACCACCATATATATACTATTCCATCCCTTCTTGGTAATAGGAAAGCTAGTAATGAAATCCATAGTAATGTGAGCCCATTTACATGTAGGAATAGGTAATGGCTATAACAAACCTCCTGGCTTATGGGTGTTGTCCTTATTCTGCTGACAAGGCATACACTTCATGACAAACTCCTTGACATCTTTCCATAGTCCTTTCCAATATAAGCTTTTACTGATCCTGTCATAGGTCTTGAAAACTCCTAGATGTCCATCTAAGGCAACGAATGTAGTTCCTCCATAATTTTCCGTGTAAAAGAAGAGGTAGAAGGAATGAAAATCTTGCCTTTCAACCAAATAAGGCCATTTTTGAACTGATAATGTGAGTTTTCTTCCATAAGACCTTACTGTAATGTTTGAAAAATATGGCTGAATTCTTCATCCAAAAGATAAGCCTCCTATAGTTCTTCAATCCAATCATTATGTAATTCAGTCATAGCTGAAATTTTGAAAGCCCACATATGAGAAAGAGAATTAGCCACTATATTGTGTTTGCCTCTCATATGAGTGATGTCAAAATCATAATTCTGTAGTGTAGCTACCCATCGACACTGCTTAGGAGTAAGATTGGACTGAGTAAGGAAATACTTAAGAACCCTGTGATCACTCTAGACTCTGAATCAGCTGCCATACCTGTAATGGTGCCATTTCTTAATTACATGCAAGATAGCCAACATCTCCTGGTCATAAACATTCATGGCCATTTCTTTATCTGTAAGCTTATGGTTTTCAAAGGCAATCACTCCATGCTCCTGTAACAAAATAGCCCCAATGCCATGGCCACTAGCATCACATTGTATGGTAAATTCTTTGGAGAAGTCGGGGCATACTAAAATAGGAGTAGAGGTAAGGAGTCCCTTTAACTGGTTGAAGCTGCTATCTGCAAGAGCATCCCAAAAGAAAGCCTCCTTCTTCAACCTGTCAGTTAATGGAGCTGCAATAGCCGCATAATGCTTGATGAATCAGCAATAGAATGAAGATAAACCAAGGAATCCTCTAAGAGAGGTAGTAGTAGTGGGTGTTGGGCAATCTTTTATATGCTGTACCTTCTTGGGATTAGCCTGTATTCCTTTTTCACTGGCAATATGTCCCAAGTATTCCACTTTAGTCTGCATGAAAGAACATTTTTTCTCCTTACCAAAAAGCTTGTGATGTCTCAACACATCAAAAACCCTCCTCATATGTGCTAAGTGATCTTGTAAAGTCTTACTGTGGATCAAAATGTCATCAAAGAACACCAAGACAAATTGAAAGAGGAAGGGCTGCAAAATCTTATTCGTCAGGTTCTGAAAGGTAGTTAGAGCATTTGTAAGCCCAAATGGCATCACTAAGAAATGATAGAGCCCTCGATCAATCCTGAAAGCAGTCTTGACTTCATCACCCTCTCACATGCGAATCTGATGATACCCTCACCTCAAATCAATCTTCGTAAAGAATCGAGCCCCCTTGAGCTCATTAAGCAAATCATCAATCTTGGGTATCGGATACCTGTTCTTCACTGTGATCTTATTAAGATCCCTATAGTCAATGCACATTCTGAAAGATCCATCTTTCTTTTTGACTAACAGAACTAGAGATGCATAAGTTGAAGAACTTGGTTTAATGAATCCCATCTCAAGAAGTTTCTTGATTTGCTTGGCTACTTCCTCTCGCTTGCACTTAGATAATCTGTAAGGTGGCTTATTAATTGTCTTTGAGTTGGACTCCAAATCAATAGGGTGATCTATTGCTCTCTTGGGAGGCAATGAAGTAGGCACCTCAAACAAATCCCTATACTCCTCAGGAAGAGTTGTCAAGGTTGGATGGTTTGCTGAATTATTGGGTTGATCTTGCATCTCTTTATTCAAATGCAAAACAAATATTTGTGAGCGCTTCTTGTACTCCCTTTTGAGTTGTTGAATGGTAATAAGCTAAAAATCTAATCTACTAGGAATTCCATGTAAGTGAATGAGCTGTCCATTGAAGATAAACTCCATATACAACTGTGAGAAATCCATAGTGATCCTGCCTAATGTCATCAACTAATCACAACCGAGTAGGATGTCTATAGGCCCATTTTCCAAATTAATTAGGTTTACTTTTGCTTCAAAATTTTCAGCCAACTGTAAAGAAACCCGTGGGCATATCTGTGTGATGATTTCTTCTTCACCATTGGCCACTTGAACTCTAATGGGATGTTGTAAATCTGTGGGAATACAATTCAGCTTGTCCATGATGGACTTCTTCACAAAACTATGGGTAGTGCCACTATCTATCGGAATGAAAACTGCCTTTCCATGAATGTTACCCTTCATACGGAGTGTATTAGGGCTCTTAGATCCTGTCCAAGCATCCATGGAAATAGAACAACTAGTGGTAGCAAGTGGCTCATTACAAGTCCCATTTGGATCAAAAGGAACACTTCCACCTGGATCAAAAGGAAAAGAGTCGGCTGAATCATAGAAATACTCTTGCCCAACTTTTTCCTTAAGATCTTCATTTTCAGCATTGAGTGCAATTGTATTAGCTTCATCCATTTCATCTTCAAGATTAACATACCTTGAAGCTTAGGTTTGACATTTTTATATACACACTTTGAGGCATGATCAGGTGTATACTTTTCCCCACACTTGAAACATAAGCCTTTCTCCTTTCTTTCTTTATAAAGATCCATGGGAATAGACTTAGGATTCATCTTGGATGAAATGGATTTAGGCTTGTTGTCCCCTTGTTTGAAGTAAACTCTAGGACTGTTTGCTGTCCTAAAATTATTTTGAGGTCTAGAAGCATTGAATGGTGGATAAGTTGGTACCCTTAAGTTCCCATTTGGCACATGATTTCTGCCATAAGTGTTACCAACTTGCCCCTGTTTAAAAACAGTCATTGGCTGTCCAGAACCAGGTTGAAATGAAGATTCTCTTCTATATTTCCTTCCATAGCACTTTGTAAGCTCAATAGCCTTAAAGAGAGAAGTAGGGTTTTGTGCCATGACATTAGCTGATAAAGATGGCTCTAAACCATACATGTACTTATGGATTTTAGCCTCATCACTAATGCTTTCTACATACATAATAGGTTGAGAAATTGGTTAGTGTACTCTCTTACACTTAGTCTTCTTTCTCCGTGTCAATTTCTCTTTTTCAAGAGAGGAGACAAATACTTCAGCCATAAGTGCCTTGAAAGCTTCCCAATTCTCTACAAGTATGTTTTCCCTTTTTATATACCTCCTCCAAGTATGGGCAAATCCCTCCAAATGCAAAGTAGCAAAATCAATCTTCATGTCATCAATTTTGGGGAATATTTCAAAGTAAGATTCAATCTTAGAGGTCCACTCCTCTAGGTCAGATTGTGAAGATGACTAACCATTAAACTTGGCTAAAATGATCTTGTCCTTCACCTCTCTTTCATGGAATGGTTTCTATCCCAAAATAGATTGATCATGAGTACCATGCATTGAACCCCCAAATTGAGATGGAAATCTCCCAATAGGTGGCTATGAACCACTATGCAATCTTCCTGTTGGTAGAGGACCCCTAGGAAGTTGAGTATTCAGCCCAAAATCTTGAGAGTTGGCTCCATTCAAACTGCACAAATAGTCATCATGCCTTTGTGAAGTCTCACCTACTTCATGTTGGCTATTTGGGACGCCTCTTTGTCCAATAATTCCATGACCATAACCATTTTGGTTAGAAGGATGAAGTGGGACTGAAGGCTCATTGTTTGAATAGGCTTCCTCCTTGGGTTCTTTAGATTCCATTTACATCTGCATTCATTGGGAGAATTGAGCCATAATTTGAGCATCAGATTCCACCACCTTGTCAATAGAAGCCTTTTTTTGAGTCGTTGAATCTACTAATTTCTCAATGGAAGACTTCATTTGATCAGTAGACAAAACCATTTGCTCCATTCTTGATAGTAGGGCCTCATGACGTTCTCTATGCCTTTGTTCATGTATGCACAAGGTATCATTGAGTATACTGATTTTTCCTTGTTGTTGAGGCTCTTCAAGGCTCTCTTGAGGTACATTATCCAACATGGAATCTTTGATTTGCTGAGCATGATCATCCTGGATCTTTTTTTTCCCTTATGCCCTGCCATAATAGTGCAGTCCCGCAATACCCCCTCCCAGAAAAATGGCTATAAATTTTAGTAGGGAACTTCAATTTCACAAATTTTTAGTTCAAATCTAAGCCAAGAATGCCCTCTCTGAGATGAGCTATAGCATGCTATAAAAAATTTAGGACAGAAAATTTTGCAACTCAATCTCTGAGTCTGAATTGTCCAGGCCTGCACCCTGTTTTGACCTGTAAATGCCTTGTTTTGACCCTGTAAGGTAAAATAGTAACGCCAAATGGTTACCAAACCCTGTAGAAGACTAAGTAGGACCTGTGGATACCTTGTAGTACTTGCACTTGTACTTTAGTAATGAAGGGTGTACCTGTAACAACATATAAATGTCCTGTAGTGCCCTGTAAAATCCCTGTTGTACCCTATTTTAATCCTGAAGATACTTGAGCCTTTGGAAACTCTTCAATCTTCAATTGTCCACTTGCTATACCTGTGTGAGGGATAAAACGGCATGACAGGCTCCCTACATGGGCTCCGAATCATCGGGAGATGGGCAAAGTTCCCCCCGGGTCGGTTGGTTGCACCCCTTCGGGATCTTTGATAGTGGGGGAGGGTCACCTCTCTTTTGTCTCACTATCTCCCCCGGCATCCACCTTTTTCCTTGGTGGGTATATCAACATGGAAATGGCATTCTATTCTAATCAACCAGTATGAAATGAATTGCTGAAATATTCATTCAGCCCTTTTCATGAGATGCAATTGAATAAAATCTGGAAAATTTGGATAGGGAAAGGGTCTTACCAGTGCTATTCACAAACTCACTAATTGCTTTTTTACTTACCCTTTTACAATATTTTAGCTTGGGCAAAATAATTCAACCAAAACAAGTCAAGGTTATGCATCAAACTTGGCAAATGATATCTATGATGAGGTTATGATTGAATCAATACTGAAATTCAATGGAATAGGTTGAGATTAATGGGAAATAACACTAATCTCTGATCTATTGATAAATTCAAAGAATTAATTGATCAATAATATCTCATCAACAAGTGGAAAAGTATTAGCAAGTGGATTATTGAGAGATTTCAAATATTAAGTGAGAGAAATACCTTGATTAAGCTTGAAGACGATGATAGATGTCAGCTCCAACCCCATTGATGGATGAATTCTTCAAAATCCACCATAAATCCACCATGAAGTTTAAAATATCCAATACATCAGTCCATATGAGCTCCAATATGCTCAAATCCGTGAAGAATCAATGCCTCAAGCTTGTTTGAACACTTGAATACCAAAGATTCAAGCCTCTTGAAGAAAAGCCCCAAAATAAACCTTCAATATGAGCTCCAATGTCCTCCGTGGGCTGAAATCTTTGCAATTTGTTGAAGAATCCTTACTGCCTTGATCCCACGGGCTGGATTAATGAAGAATATTCAAGAAATTCATGAGAAATGGAAGCTTGGACTGAAGCTTTCATGGCTTCCATGGACTGTTCATCTATGGTTTACAGGAGGGCTAAAAGTTCTTGAATAGAGTTCAATCTTCAAAGATCACTGATGATTTACACTTGCCAATGATCAGAGAGAGTGCCAAGGGCTAGAGATGAAGCATCTGATGCAGAAAACATGCTGAAATTAGCTCAAAAATTTCATCGCAATTTTCGGGGCTATTCCTGGCTCCATTGTTGAGCCAATCTTGAGCAAATAGGTAATCATCCTATAGGTATTGAAGAAAGGAAGCTATTCCAGATGGTGCTTGGCCAAGAAGATCAGGGACTTGAGAGATATGAGCACATCTTATTGATGAACTTCCATGAAACTTGCAAGAAACTCCAAGAAAGGGGAAAGAGGACTCCCTCTTTTCAAAGTAACCACAGTTGTTCCCAAACTAAGCCAAGTTAACTCTCCTTTACCCTAGTTACCTCTAGTTTTGCATGAGATTTGATGACGACCTGCCACTTTAGCCATCCGCCGCCATATCTGACCTTGGAGATCTCAAGTTGTAGTCTCTTACTAATTGTAGATGGTCTGCAACACTCCACTAGTCACTATCTTGTACAATACTTGTCTGAAATGGATTTTGATGGAGGAAAATAGGACTGAAAATAGAAGGAAAAATGGATCAAAGACCAATGCTCTGATACCACTTGTCAGAGAGAAAACTAGAGAGAGAGAAAGAGGAGAGAGAATACTACAAAAGAGAGAGAAAGAGAGTGATGAGGAGAGAGAAATACTAGAATTGGAGAGAGAAAGATAGGAAAGAGAGAGAAGCCATAGAAGTTATGAGAAAGATGGGAGACAAGGATAGTAATTGTATTAATGTGTCAAAAGATATGAAAATTTACATGTCCTCTCCTTTTATACCAATGTTAGTGTGACAGGGCATAACATCAATATTATTTTTACACTAAATCCTTATTTCGAGCTTCTTACAATGCATGTGCTCCAATCTTCTTATCCTTAAGGATTTATCTTCTCATTGAATACAACCATATGAAGTGGCATCTTAGACCCATACAAAGTTTGAAAGGGAGAGGTACAAATGGTGGAATGGGTAGAATTATTGTTGGTAGACTCAGCCAAATGTAGCCATGAGTCCCATACATACTATAGACCATGACCAAAATATCTAAGATATGTCACAAGACACAAATCAACCATTTTTTCTAGCCACCATTAGATTGAAGATGGTACGTTGTAGATGGAGCTAACTTATTTCCCATTGAGTTGAAAGTGGCATGCCAAAAGTTGAAAAATAAGAGGTGTAATGAGGACAATCCTACCACAAAACCAAGCAAGATCACCTTAAAGATAAAATTGAAATTTTCTCCATTAATCCTTGCTATAATTGTTTAAATCATGGCATAGTTTTTTATCTAACTAATAAGTCTCTTGGAGCTCCTCAATCCAATCACCATGAAGCTCAATTGTAGCTTAAACTTTACATGTCATATGAGAGAGAGAGAGAGAGAGAGAGAGAGAGAGAGAGAAGAAGAGAGAGAGAGAGAGAGAGAAAGAGAGAAAGAGAGAGAGAAAGAGAGAGAGAGAGAATCAGTCACTAAATTATTCTTACCCTTGGTATGAGTAATGTTAAAATCATAATTTTGTATTGTAGCTGCCCATCTACACTACTTAGGAGTGAGATTAGACTATTACAAGAAATGTTTGAGAATCTTATGATCAATTTTAACTTTAAACTAGCTACCATACACATAATGACACATTATTTATTACATGAAGAATAGCCAATATTTCTTGGTAATGGACATTCATTTCCATGTCCTTTTCTATGACCTTACAAATTTTAAATGCAATGACTCCATTTCTCACTAACAAAACTATACCTATATGGCCTATCTACTTGTATCACATTGGATAGTAAACTCTTTAGAAAAATCAAGGCAAAACAAAATAGGAGATAAATTATCCAATTCCTTCATTGATTAAAGCTTTAATAAACTATGTCATTCTCGAAGAAAATTTCTTTTTCTAGTGTATCTGTTGAAGGAGTTGTAATAGTCGCTTAGTGTCTAATAAATATCTCATAAAAAGAAAAAAACTAAGGAATGCATGAAGAGAAGTGGTGTTTGTAGGCATTCGCCATTCTCTAACACACTGCATCTTCTTAGAATCATCCTTCATTCCTTCCTCACTGTCAATCTGTTCCAAGTATTCTACCTTAGTCTACATGAATGAACACTTTCATCTCCTTAGCAAGCAACATGTGGTGCCTCAATATACATCAAATACCCTCCTCATGTATATTAAATGATTCTTCAATTATTTACCATAAATAAGGATATTATCAAAACAAACTTAAAGAGAAAAGGTTGTAATATTTTGTTCATGAGGCTCTAAAAGGTGGCTAGGGCATTTGTGAACCCAAATGGCATAATCAAGAAATGTTAGATATACTCTAAAACAAACTTGAAGAGGAAAGGTTGAAATATTTTATTCATGAGGCTCTAAGAGGTGATTGGGGCATTTGTTAACCCAAATGGCATAGCCAAGAAATGCTAGATATGCTCAATGCCCCACCCTCGCGTGAGGTACTACCAATGATCCATGGTGCTCTAAGTTGGAAGGCCCCCATTATGAGGAGAAGCCATGTATGAGCATAGACATTTGGTGGATCCTAACTTGTATGTCAGATGAGGTCTATGTGATTATATGGAAAAAAGGTGACCTTTGTGGATCTAGTCTTTGGGTTGGATAGAGTAGTTATGCTAGTGGCAACTCAAGAAATAATGCATCGAGTTGCGGGGTGTGGGAGTTATGAAGGAACCCTATTTTGGGGTCCTTGGGCTATTGAAAGTGGCCCTTAGCAAGGGTTCTCAAGGAGTCAATGGCCCATTTGAGACTCCCCTTGATGAGGGTCTGGGGATAGTGCCTTCGATTGGATGATAAAGGGAATATTCCTTGGTTGACTAGGGAAGGTTCATAATATGGTTGGACATGCTGACCAAACTACCTTCTCGGGCTATAAAAGCAAGAACCTGTAAAGCCATCGTTAATCTATCTTTCACCCAATCAGAGTTCTTCCAGCTACCTTTAGGCTCTTCGCCTATCATCTATCTAGATTTCCATCTAAGCCTCACAGATGAATTGAGTTGGTGGACAAAGCCATCTTTGTGTTAGTTCCTTTGAAATTAAAGCAATCTTTGTTCTTCTCATATGTGTTGTGTGTTTTCTACTCCTTACTCAGATTATGTCTGTTGTGCCATGTAATTATCTTTAATTCATTATCCTTTTTCTTACAAATCTAATTGTAGCCTAATCTCAAATTTGTAAAATGGTTAAAAAATGGTGGGTGTGCTACAACTTTAGAATTGTTGTATAACATATTGTTGCCTTTAGAAGTTCCCCCAAATTGTCCCTATTGGTTAGAAACTTTGGTCTATCCAAAATATTGTTGAATATGCTAACATCACTCTCTTGCCCACCTAGATCATAAGGAATGTGGCCACCTGGATTTAAAAAAAAACCTTCTAGATAGTCATAAAACTCAATTATAAAATTGGTCTTACACACTCTCATCATCAGAATTCTCATTTTCAACATTATTTGTGATTTACGTGTTAAAAGAAACATGTATCCACCTATACTAACCATGTTTACATTCATGTCACAAATCATGCTAAATAACCACAAAATCTAGGCCATTCAAAACCATGTGAAATGTCATGTTCAATGTGCAATAAGTAGCCATTTCTATAAAAATATTAGTGACAGTAAGCATGTTTCTTGGATCATTAACAAAGGAGTAAATGATCATTGCAACATAGTAAGAATACATTATGCCCTTGAGATGGAAGCAAATGACTAGTTCTTATTCTCAGAGTGCTTCAGAAATTAGCAACTTGAAGCTCTTTGATTCTCTCTCTCTCTCTCTCTCTATATATATATATATATATATATATATATATATATATGGGTGTGTATGTGTGTGTAGTTTCCAAAAATGATTCGGATATATGCATGTTTATTTATCAAAAAAACATTTTAAAAATTGAATATAGCAGTATGTATAAGAGTTAAACAGCTATTTTCACGTGCTTTCAATTGCATTGATATATGCACTCAGGATATTATGTATCTTTGTAGCATAATCCAACATGTCTCTATTGAAAACATATAAGAGAAGAGAGAGCTGAAGCACTCAAGAACACACACACGCACACACAGAAAATTGATACTTGAGAACATATAGAGATAGGGATGAAATATTATTATTATTCTTTCTTCTTCTTCACACACAAGAAAGTCTATAACATGATAAGAGACTAATATGAAAGTAACACAATGTATGTACACATGGTCGCTAAGTATAAACCCACTAGAAAGAAGATGTGGCATAATAAATATGCCATAACCAAGGATTGAATACATGACTGTAATCCAACTATAAAATCACTGGTGTATCCTCATGTTGGTCACCTAACATGCCAGTGAATAATATCATGTCACATCACCAAGGCATATAGTGGATGCTAGCCCATGTAGAGCTCAACATCTAAACACTCCCCCTCGAGCTCAAGATGAGCTTGTGAGCTCCAAACATAATCCTAAAGCATTAAAGATTCTCACCTCCCAAGGCCTTGGTAAAAATATCAGAAACTTAATCCTTTGTGTCGACATAAACCAAGTGAGTATCGCATGCTAAAACCCACTCCTGAATGAGATGGTAATAGATCTCTATGTGTTTGGTTTGTATAAATGTGGCTTCCATGGAAGTTGCATAAATTGACTCTCCAAACCAACTGTGTAGTTTAGGTCTAGCCTAGTGATCATCAAATAGATAAAGCTACCCATAGTCTTCCAATACATAGTCTCAATCAAGTCATCCTCATGTGCACTAAGCTTAGCATTAGCATCCAAAGGTATAGAAATAGGCTTGCAATGAGCCATACCATACTTCTTCAACATATCCAATGCATATTGTCTCTGTGAGACAACCATATACCCTCTTTGGAGTCTTGATTATCTCTATGTCGAGAAAATATTGTAGCTCTCCTAAATCATTGATCTCAAATTCAGCCTTAAGAAGACTCTTCACATTGTCAATCTCTATTTCAGTATCACCCACAATGATTAAATCATCCAGATATATAGTGATGACCATAATACATGCATCACTCTCACATACAGAGTGCACTCATTAACCTTTGTTATGTAAAATACAATGCTTATAAGGTATTCTGCAATCCTATACAAGGACTTACGAAGCCTTCATACGTAATATGGATGATTCTCATTCATATAACCAAGTGTCTGCTGCATATAAACTTCCTCTTGCAACTCCCCTTGCAAGAAGGAATTCTTAATATCCATTTGGTACATGATCCAACCTTTTGATGTAGCCACTGCTCCTATGATAGCCCTTATAGTTACCATTTTATCCACTCAAGCAAAGGACTTCTCATAATCAGTTCCATGAGTCTATGCATACCCTTTGGCAACTAGTCATGCCTTATAGCGCTCAATAGATCCATTTGACCTTATAAACCCATTTACAACCAATAGCTTTCTTGCCTTTAGGTAAGATCACTAACTCCCATTCGTCATTATTCATAAGTGCAACCATTCCTTCATCCATAGCATGATCCCAGTACTCATAACCCATTGCATCCTCAAAACAAGTGGGTTTCACATCTTGCATAACCTTAGCCATGTATGCATAGTGATGAGCTACATAGCTATCATATGCCAATCATTGCATTGGCTTTCTCACTCTACTTGGCCTTCCTAGAATTGGATCACTACCATAGGTGCTTTAGCATCATCATGTGCCTTGCGTTGCGCACACAAGGTGTTTTAATAGATGGAATCCCAAACTCCTCAACCAAGCTTTGATTAGAGCCATCTAAATGAACATTAATATGAGAGAAACCTAATGATACATATGTCACAATAGGTAAGTTCCCATTTTTCTCTTTACCTTTTCTTGACATTTGTGATGTACTTGGTGGAGTAACCTATGACCTAGATCTACCACTCCAAGGTCTCAAAAAAATCATGACTAGTAGACTCTTGTGGTCCACTCAATGTCTATGACTACTGACCTATTTTCTCACAACCACACTCTCATGCTCATCCATCCTAATTGCATTTTGCACATTATTGTACCAAGTGCTCATTTAATAAAAAATAACATTTTGTTAGCTCTCAGCTCACATGTAATAGGGGTTTAATACCTATATCCCTTATCCTCAAGAGAATATCAAACAAATATACATTTTTTTTCTTTGGGATCCAATTTATTGCACAACTCATCAGGGATATGCACATAAGCAATACATCCAAATACTTTCAAATGGGACACATTTAGGCTTTTGCTTGTAAACTTCTTTTCAGTATCATACCATGTACAACAGTAGTGGGTATCCTACTCATAATATATATAACAGTTTAAATTGCTTCAACCCAATAGTAATGGGGCAAGTTTCTTTCTGACATCAATGCATGAGCCACCTCTACAATATGCCTAATTTTTTTGCTCAATTACTCTGTTTTTCTATGGAGTATATCTACATGTATATTCCCTTTGTATACAATTTTTTTGCAAAAAATCAAAAAGCTCATTGGAGAGATAGTCTCCCCCTCCATCTGATGTTAGGCATTTAATAAGGAACCATGTCTCCATCTGATGTTAGGCATTTAATAAGGAACCATGTCTCCATCTGATGTTAGGCATTTAATATGCATCTATGTCTCCATCTGATGTTAGGTATTTAATATGAAACCATGTATCCATCTTATGTTAGACATTTAATATGTAGTTATGTCTCCATCTGATGTTAGGCATTCAATATGCAGCCATGTCTCCTTCTCAACCAAAGCCTTAAAGCTTTTAAAGTGAGTGAACACCTCACTTTTCTCATGCATGAAATAAACCCATACTTTGCGAGTATGATCATCAATGAAGGAAACATAATACCTGCAAACCACTCAAAGTTGTAGTCTTTGTAGAACCACACACATCAAAATGTATTAATTCAAGTGGCTTTTGGCATACATGCCTTTCATGTGGAAATGTGTGACTTACTTGCTTTCTAAGTTGACATGCCTCACATACTTTATGCATCCCATCAATTCTAAACTTAGATAAGCCATCCACAATCTATTTTGATTGCACATTCTTCAGTTGTTGCATATTCATATGACCAATTCTCATATGCCAAATTTCAATATCAAACAACATCTAAACCTTGTGCAAACATAGCAATATCCATTTCAGGTAGACTTACATCAAGAGTAAACAATCTACTAGCAATGCTTCCCCTTTTGCAATCAATCTGAAATCACTTTCTAGATCTTCTATATAACAACCATAAGATGTGAATCAAACTTGCAACCCTTGTTCTACCATCTGACCAACATAAACTAAATTGTTTGTAATATTTGCTACATGCAACACATCAACCAAGCACTTAGTTTTTCTATCTAGCATATTCAAAGGAACATTTTCAACATGTGTAATGGGGTGAGTTGTATCATCCCCTATCTCCACATAGCCCATAGATTCTAGACTTCACATCTCTCTAAACCACTCTTTGTTAGAAGTTACATGGTTAGAGGCACATGAATCTACATACATACATCATTCTTTGATGATCTGTTAGCAGTCATAATGTTCATATATTGCTGCATAACAAACAACTCTTCACTTTTGTCAGCATTGTTTCTGCTACTATTGGACACATAGTTACCTTGTTGCTTTTTTCTATTTCTAATTTAATTTGAAGAAATTTTTAGAAATACAGCGTTTTTTACTACAATACAATCACTTTTTTGCTATCACTGAAATTCTATTGCCTATTGGATTTTGCACCTTACCCTCTTTGGTTTTCCCTTTCTCGGGACTATCCTCCTCTATTTTATTGTGTATCATAACTTTGACCATGACCACCACCTTGGCCTCTACCATGACCTTTATCTGTGATATCCTTGATTTAAAAATTTTCCAACTTCTCACAAAATGGACTTCAAGAACTCTAACATCATTAAATAGAGAAGATCTTGAGCAAAAAGACCCAAGGATCGTAACCTAACATTGACAAGGACTATAGCCACCCGTCACGGAAGTTACCACATAAACAAGAGTTATGAGTCATATTAGTTATTAGTGGTCCAAAAATACTAGATTTTTGGACAAAAGTAGCATATTTTCAATATTTTGGATATTATCTATTGTAAATATCCTAAAAAGCTATGGAGAATTCGAGAACAAGGTGTCATGTAAAAAAAAACAAGAGGGATTTTCAGTCAATTTTGGAAATTTAATGCAAAAAGAAGGATTGGGAAAATTGTGCATGTTTGCGATCGCAGTTTACAAGCAGCAAAAAACACTTTGAACAGGGAGAAGAAGGAGTGATCTAGAAGAATTCTAACAAAGTGTGCATGTATCCTGAAGTTTTAACCCCCTTTTGGAGCCAACGAAACCATCAAATTTGTGGTCTCAGCATCACATTGTTGATTTTTCTAAGATCCTCTCCATAAAGAACTCTTCTTCTTAGCCACAACCCTTCCTCTCTAATTTAGCTATACGTAAGAGGCATGGGGAGCCATTGAGAGTAGTCCGAGCAAGAGGGGAGAGGCCCTTATCAAGAGTGTAGAACAAGAGGGAGTGAGGCAAGAGAAGCATGAGCATGGGAATTTCTCATCAAGAAGACAAGGAGGATACTCCACAAGCTCTCAAATTCAATTCCTCCATCCCTTCTATCCTATTCCTTCCTATGCAATCAAGACTCTTCTCAATTTCTCAAAATCTTTAGTAATGGCTTTTCCCCTCCTGTCAATCAAAATTCCGTCCATCTAATTACCCCCAAGTTCTTTTGCCAAATTCTCCCTTTTTTGCAGTCTCGCAATTAAAGACCATGGCCCTAAAGAAGAAATCTACAAAGGTTGCGGATGTAGGAGTTTCCAATCACGCTGCGGACACAATTACTACAAATGGAATGGCAAGTACGGGTATTACAAATGAAGCTATGAATACCATCAACCAAACACCCGTCATGGATCTTTAAATACTAATTTTCTTAAATAAAATCAGCTAGCATGTCTTTATCCCATGAACATGCAATAGAAACTATATGTGAAAAATAAGATTTTATTCGATTTATGCATATAATTTCTTTGAGGAATTCTTAACCGCAAATTCCAAGGGTTAACTTGGGTTTGTACAAGATGAACCTATGTGAGTACAAGGAAGGTATTTTGTCCCTAAAAGATTTAATATTTTTGATTTTTGTGTTGATCAAATGAAATCTTTGAATAAAAAATGTTAATCCTCAGTATATAAGAGACCCTGAGATGCAATTGAAATTCTTACTTAAATTCAATCCAAACTAATCTCCAAGGTAGAGGGGATCCAAGAATATTATTGGAAGGTATTGCCTCTTATGCTGATTTGTCTCGAATTTATTTTGCCACTTATGTTGATTTGTCTCGAAGTTATTTTGTCACTTATAGTTATTTTTCCACCTATACTAAATTACCTCTATGTTATTATTTTTGGAACGAAAAGATTTGTCTTGGAAATAAAATTGTTAATAGTTTATGTTTAATGCATTTTAAATAAGATGTTTGTGATTGTAAGATAGGTAGTGATCTTTCCTAAAATCATCAGGCTAAAAGATGGATGACTAAGTACAAATCATCAACCTAAGGTAGTATTTGGTGAGCACAAAACACGGACAACTAAGGCAATGTTCTTGATGGCGCTAGACCTCCCATAGGCTAGCGTGAATAAAACCTACTCCAAGGGGTTTTTCTTTTTTTGTTTCACGTTAGTGACTTTAGACCAATCATGACGTGAAAGGTCTTGTCGTAGGGAACTCTAGTTGACAGGAGGAGGTGAGGATATCAGGGGGCTTTGGTCATAAACTCCTTAGGCTCTTACAAACTGCCAACTACCCTTCGATTTTCAGACTGTGTTCTGGAAGTTTCAATACTAGTTTGGGAATGGAACTTGGAGAGAATAATACTTCAAATAGAAGACATTGTAAAAGTCATTTTTCTAAAAGAAACTATTAAGAAGGAATTGGTTTACTCTATTTTTGTATCGTAAATTAAAGGCGTGTAACAAATTTGTATTAGGAGATCATTCAAGGAAGCTGATTTTATATGTTGAACCTAAAGTGGTAGGTAATTAAATAACTAAAACTACTCTTTTAAGGGAAGCAAGAGGATGGCCGAGAGATTTCCTAAGAAGGTATAAAAATTGCACTTGATGAATCATTAGAAACGAAAAAGATTGACTCACATCACTTTAGAATCCGCTAATGTTAATTAGCCACTAGTAATGGATTGCACCAGAAAAAACTCAGGTTGATCCTCGTGGGAGCGGCTTGAACTTCCACTGTGGGGTAGACTCAAGCAAGCCTAGCTAGTAAACTCCAAGGGTTTTATCAAAATCTCCAATGGCACTTCCTAGGACATCTCTCGATGGGCTACTAAGAACATACTATCAAGGAATAGCTCGGGTGGCATATTACACTACCTTAACTAGTTGAGTAAAACACATGTTCAAAACATACTCTCAAGGAATAGCTCGGGTGGCATGTTACACTACCTCAACTAGTTGAGTAAAACACATGTTCAAACATGACTACCACCTTGGCCTGTGTTATGACCTCTATCTCTCCTAGTAGAGTAAAACACCTATTTAGACTTGTTTTTCTTAGAGAAGAAGAGGAATCCAAGCTAAGGTTCTTCTCCTCAAGTATCAGCATAGAAATCAAGTTTGCAAAATTAGGGATATCATCTCTCATTTTCATAGATAACATGAAGCTTTTGTATTCATATCCAAGTCCATCTAAGTATGCATACATGACATCATCATCATCAACTACCACACTGATAGATCTAAGAGCTTCCACAATACACTTGATCTTTAAGGTATAATTATTAATGGAAAAGTTTTCTCTTTTTAGTTGGTATTTTCTTTGAACAATATTGCCAATTTCTTTCATGCAATAGCAAGAGTTTCATATTCCTAAAAATAGCCCATTATGCTATCTATGACACTAATAAATAGCCAATATATGACTTCTATGTCTTCTCCCAATCTTTCTTAGCCTTTAACTATTTTGCAATAGCATTTTGTGCAGGAACTTTAGGTGCTACTACCATGTCTCCTTCAATGTAATTTCAAACGCATTTTCTCTTCAAGAAATTTGTCGTCTTGAACTTCAATGCACGATAATTATTCTTATTAAGCTTCTTGTTGACAATCTAGTTGAAGTTGTTAAATATTTTGATGAAATAGAAAACCTTACAAAAACCTACAATTTGCAAGCAAGATGATACCAAGTGTAGCACAACTAAACACGAAGCCTTTTTCACTAACTATACAATAATAAATGCAATCTGTAATTTGTATACAAGTGCCTTTTGTTCTATAACCTAGTAAACACCTAGAACCTTATAGATTCGAAATCTATAACCCATGTACTTGTAAATGGCAAGACATAACCAAAACTGCAATATATCCAAAAATTGTTGTTAGGACCACTTGCAGGTCAAAAACAAAGGCCGAAATAACTTGAGATATCAAAAAGCATAGTAATCGGAGATTGCAAGTTCGTGTAGCTTTAAGAGCATCCTATAGCTATAACCCAAGCCAAATCGATCAAGACGAAAGAGCTTCTTACCCGTTGCTTTCTTTCATGATCCAATGTCTTCACCTCAGCCTTCAATCAAGCTCCGTGCAACCATGGGATGACTCTGATACCATGAAAACAAACAAGACAAGAGAGGTGAAGTGCTCAAGAACAAATACACATATATAAAAGAAATGGATACTTAAGAACATAGAGAGATAGGATCGAAATCTTCTTCTTCTTCTTTCTTCTTCTTCACACATAAGAGCTAATTCTATGGAAATATGATAAAAGACTAACATGAAAGTGCTACAACATATATACATGTGGTCAATAAGTGTAAACCTACTAGGAATGAAGAGGTGTCATAATAAATGTGCCATAATCAAGGATAGACTAATGGGTATAATCCAACTGTAGAATTAGTGTCATATCCTCATGTTGGTTACCTAACAACCTAGTGAATAATATCATGCCACATCACCAAGGCATGTAGTGAATGCCAATTCATGTGGAGCTCAACATCTCAACACCTATATCTTAACCTTCAAACTTGAATCCTAAACCCTAAACCCTAAACTCTAAACTCTTAATCCCATAGATCCTTAACACTAAACCCTAAGACATAAAATCTAGACCATAGAACCTAACTCTAAACCCTTAATCCCATAATATTCTAAATAGTTGACCCTAAACCCTAAACTTTAGGTTGTACATGCTAAAACTCTACCTCAATTCTAGACCCTAAACCTTACACCCTAGAATCTATACCTTGCTAAATCCCTATCAACACCCTATCTACCATATTCAAGTATTATTAATGTAGTTGATATTCACCTCTATATATAGGATTAATTTTCTCCCCTATAAAGAAATTCTCACACGTGCACTACATCTAAGCACAAATGGGTTATGTATTAATGTTTTGTTTGTTGAGATATCGAGCTCCACTCGTGATACGCCAGGGTGACCGTTGTGTATTTATGTCACCGACTTGTCAGTTGCAGACGCGGTTGGTACACCGCCCATGAATAATAGCTACATGATAGCTATCCTTATCTACTCTAGTTCATGGCTCAGTTAGTATGCCATCTTAGTTAGTTGAGTTTGGTTTGAGACCCATATATAGGGTTCTTCTATTTCTTTGTAAGTGAGTTCTTTTGGCTTACACAACTAAGAAGAGGAAAACTGTTTTCAGCCTCCACCTCTGTGTATTCCCCCATTGTGCAAGCAAGAAAGCTACAAGTGAGACTCCTTCCTTCTCTCCCACAATCTTGACATTGTTGTCTCATAGTTATAAAAGTATGTGTAGCTCTTACTTGAGCTAAATCTCTCAAAGAACACTCATAATCACTTAAGCTTAAGAGAAGCTCTTATCTCTATCCTAGATAAGTGTTAAACTATTATCTAGGACACTTTAGACATTTAGAAACCCTCATGTTAATCCTTTAGGTTGAGACTTTGATATTTCATTGAGCCTTGGATGCTACTTGACCAACTAAGCTTGTGCTTGCATATTACATGATTTGGATGGTATTGCCTATAGAAAGGTTTTTAAGTGACTACTAAATTTAATAAGATATGTGGTTGTTAGATTAGTAGGACCAACAAAGACATTGCTAGTTGGACTCGCCCCCAAGGTCTTTCTGGAGTTTTCAAGTGATTAAGATAACTTGAAATGACATTTCTTTGGTGTCCAAGGGCAAAAAGCTAAGTGGTGACTAAGTGTATTATTTCTTTATCACTTAAGCAAAGGATTCTAGAGGGGCTTTGAGCAAGTAAGACCCTTGGCAATATATGATAAGGACCTAGTAGAACTTTTTGATCCCCATCTCCTCGATGGATGACCTCAAGTACTAGAGCTAAGAGATGGATCAACCTTGGAAAATCGAGTCCCTATAGAGACTAGAAGAGCTTTATAAATGTTAGAATTCTTATAGGAATTGTTTAATAAAGAAATTGAAATCTAATTAAAAGTGACATGTAATAAACCCTATGTAAAATACTAGCAAATAGAAGTTTTTTAAATGTATTCTCATAGTATGATAGAATAATTAAGAAATTATATAACTTTTAAAAACCCATTAAGGAAATTGGGATATATTAGTTGTAATGACTAAAAATCTAGCTGGGTGGGCCCAATAAGTCAGATACCTTTCCTACATCACATAGGGATGCTAGAACATAACCCCAATCCAATCCATAGAATCAACTTAATGCCATTTTAAGAGAACATTGCGTGATTTAGTACATGTCGTAAGGATTGTGGACATTTGAAAGACATCACCACTCACTATGAGTCAAGTATAGTGCTAGCCCCCTCTCCCCTTTTATTGGTTTCCAAAGTGATCTTTCTTTCTTAGGTCTATGTTAGAATACCATCTAGGATACTTTAATTGACATTTGGTGATCCTCAACTTAATCCTTTGGGTTGAAGCCTTGATATTTCACAACAAGATAGGCTCAATGACTATGCAACCAATTAATTTTGTGCATCTTATCATATCCAAATGGTGCTACTCATGGAGAGGTGTCTAAGCAACTACTAACATTACCTTCATTATGTAGCTATGGATAGATATGACACACCATGGATGTCTTATGACATAACCTTGAAATCTAAATGCACTATCAAAGGACCTTGATGCTTTATATCTTTATGAGGAGATAGAGAGACTAGAAAAAGAAGAGTGGATACATATTGCATTGGAAGAATAAAAGAATAGTCAAGGATTCTTGCCAAACGTAAGTAAAAATAATTTTTGCATATAATAATTTTAGGATACTTATCCAATTTATGTTGTGTTGATCAAGTATACATTATGTGATACTATATGCAAATGAGGGCTAGCATATTTAGAATCAATGGGTTGACAATAAGAAAAACACCTTAGATCGTGGCATCATTAATACCTTTGAGAGACTCAATGGAAACATAGATGTCTTGTGGTATAATCAAAGGTGTCATTAAGCCTAATTTTCAAAGCTTCTTCATGTATGTCTTGCATATCAAGTGGTTAATGATGTGGTAAAAATAAACCCTACTACAAGAATCAAATGCCATGCAAGTGGCTATGTAACCATTGACTCTACAAAGTTATGGCAAGCAAAGGATGGCACATTCGTGTTGACAAAAAAATGTGAATAGGTTGATACTTTTCAAATACATATTTTTATTTTACATAAACAAATATTATTAATATGTATGTTGACTTCATAGTATAATATGCTAAGATACTCCTACTTGTTCTTGAAGAGGTTTTATTTCAACCAACCATGGAGACTAATAAATAATGGCATGTAGTCCCTATCTCTTCATATTCTAGAAGCATATGCTTATATGATACATCCATAGCAATGGGACACATGAATGATCAACATGGTAGTGGAGCCAATCGTGATAATGATATAAGGGAGGAGAATGCTCATGATAGCAGAGGCACAAACAATAATACCATCACACAAGAGGATGATTCTATAGCTATTGCTAATAAATGTGATCACGATAAACATAACAACAATTATAATAGTGGAACTAATTTATTTATATTTGTAGATATTGGTATGGACATTGAAGTAGATATTTTGGTGAAGTTGATCTCGTTGAGAGTAAGATTGAATCCTAGTTATTTATTATATTGTAGTTCGTTTACATTAGTGTGGGGCAGAAACATATCTTACTTGTATATATAGTTATGTGTCAGCCATGGATGTGCCAAGTGTTGAGGTTGTTATGCCAAGTTGGCAAGGTTATTATAACTATATCATTTATATATTTAAAATAGAAATAACCAAAGGTGACTTTTGAAGCAAGGAGATAAGCCTAAATTCAAGGTGCCATGATTAGGATATTCCCATGGCTACAGATTTGGCTTTGAAATTTTTTTTAGAGGTATGATAACTCCAATTATGGTTCATCCCAAAAACAAATTTAACACCACATGGAAAATATTCGAACTATCAAAGAGTAGTACCTTTGTGAATCAAATGCTTGCATCATGTTCATGATTAATGTAGCTATTAATGTGATTGTCTACTATTTGTAGCCATGGTTAAAATCAAATAACTTCCTCCCTTCTATGTTGATTTCTCCCTTCATATGTACATCAATGGCTCTCTCAACTACTTCTTTGTTGCACAACGAGAGCACAAACTATCATAGGATTGTGTGTGTGTGTGTGTGTGTGTGTGTGCGTGTGTGTGTGTGCGTGCGTGTGTGCATGTGTGTGTGTGCGTGCGTGCATGTGTGTGTGTGTGTGTGTGTGTGTGTGTGTGTGTGTGTGTGTGTGTGTGTGTGTGTGTGTGTGTGTGTGTGTGTGTGTGTGTGTGTGTGTGTGTGTGTGTGTGTGTGTGTGTGTGTGTGTGTGACAAGCGTCATATATTTTAATACCTCTGTTTAATGCACTAACTCATATAGGTAAGAGAGAAAAAGACATGAAAAACATAAAAATACCAAGAAAATTATGAAAAATATATTAAATTATATTCTTCATTGAGCTAAACCAAATTGTTTTTAGATTCAACAATGTATGTTGTGAAATGCTAGTACTATTATTCATAGAAGCATTAACAAGAGATAGATAGGCTCAATTGTGCCTATTCTTTATCTACAATTTTAGCCATCTTGCAATGGTAGAGATGGTGGGAAGTGGAGGGAAATGTTGATATTTTCCTACACTCTTTGATTTTCTTGATGGGGCTTCAATAAGTTGGCGATACAAGATAGTTCCTAGGCTTCTTTGTTTACTCTCATTTGATAATGCCACAGCTTGTAGCTCCTATACCTTTTGTTATGGGTAGCCAACCTCAAGCCTCAAGGCTCTTACCTTTAATATATTTGTCTAGACAAAAGGACTTGCATGTAGTTGGCAACATCCCTACTTTTGTGATTCCATATTGAAGTGCAAACAACTGAGAACACAAGAAATTGTAGAATCCATAAAGATGGGCATCACTCCTAGTTTTGCAAATACAAGGAAGATTCCTTATGCATAATTGATCCCTCTCTCTACACGATCTATTATTTCCATGGTTAAGAAAGTCCTAACTATTAGCATCAATCTTAGATCTTCCCACTCATGTGTAAGCATGTGCCAACATAATTGAGTGGAGATTGACACCATGTGAAACCTTTCAGGTCCATTCAAAGAGAAAAAGGAAAAGAAGGTACAAATAGGATGCCACATTCAAGACACAAAAGGTGCCAAGTTGAATGACTTCTAGTTCCCTATTATGGAAACATTGATCGACTTTAGTAAGATCAATAGGGGTCTCATGGAGCATGTGGCACCAAATATTATAGATTTTAAAAATATGAAAATTTTTACATTACTTAAGTACAAATTGTGGCCCTTGAGGTAGGTTAAGGTACATAAGCAAAAAAAAAAGAACTTACAATTTGAGGTAGCTTGAGACACAAAAGCCAAAAATTCGTTAGTTAAGAACCTTGAAAGAAATCATGTCTTCACTTGGGGCTTTGTTGGGATTGCCTCTACTTTCTTTTCCTTAAATTATGGTTCATGGAGTAGTAAAGAGAGTCTTGGATAACTTGGTTGGGTCATTGAGTAGCAAAGAGAACCTTGGATGTCTCTTTACTAGGTGTTCATACAATTTAATGAAGTACCTCATACTGTAGTGTTAGAGTTAATTTTTTCCTATCATAATACATTTATTTTAAAAGAAGAGGCGAGATCACACTCAACCATTACAAAAAATATATTTTGAAAATGTACTTTACTTTCCTTCATCTTGAGAATATGCATATTTACTTCCTTGAGCATTCATTGGTCAGCCTAAAGTATTCGTTGAAATTAGAAACTAAAAGGAAGGCTAGGGGATTAAGATTTAAACAGTAAATAACAAACAATTAAATAATATATAGTATGAAATTTATTTTCTAAAGAATATGAAAAGTTTCTTTTGTAAGAGAAAATTTTCCCATGAAACACTTTTTTTCATATGCATGATCAACTTGAGTCCCAACAAAAGGTTTAAGTTGACTTACATGGAAAACATTATGAATCTTTGTGAAGGAAGGGAGTTCAAGTACAGTCACACATATGCTTGAGGATCTTGTATGGTCCATAAATCATGTGTGTCAACTTATTATCAAAGTCATCCTTCAAAGTAGAATGCCATGACTTGAGCACTTCAAAACTACTAACTCTTCTTCTTGGAGCTCCATAGGTTGTCTTTTCTCATCATCATAAAGCTTCATCTAATTCTAGGATTTCTTAAGATTCAATTTACCGTGTTGAAGTAGAACAGATCTGACTCTTCTCTTTCTTGAGGATTTATCTTCTCATTGAATATGACCGTATGAAGTGGCACGTTATTCCCACAAAAACCCTTAAAGGGAAAAAATATACCAATGCTAGAATGGAATAGAATTGTAGGTAAACTTAGCCAAATGGAGCCATGAGTCCCATGTGAGAATCATAATCTAGAATTCATTTAGGCATTAGGATTGCAAGGATGACCTTTACACTTTTTTCATCAATAATTCCTACGAATATCTTAAAAATTTTCATGTAAATAATTAAATTTTATTACTCTAGAATCTTACCTAGGTGCAACAAAACTTTTAATATCCTTCTTAACTTTCATTTTGAAAATTACATAATGTCTAATGTACCAAGGAAGTACAACAAATTCAAACATTATCTGAAAATTCTAGATGTGAATTTAGGGAATATTTAGTTACACATGTATATTTCAATGTAAACAAGTGGTGCTATTCAATTTCATTGAAACCTTCAAATAAATGGATAAATAAATATAAGGAATTGGATGTTCTTTGTTTCACATAAATATGCTTTCACATGTGACACATTTTAAAATCTACAAATGTTCAATCTTTGGACTTGCATTATTATTGAAAGAAAACTTAAATTAAAGAAACAAAGAGATGTAGACAAACATAGAGAGAGAGAGAGAGAGAGAGAGAGAGAGAGAGAGAGAGAGAGAGAGAGATGTGAGCCCTTGAAGTTGTTTTGTCAAGACGAACTCAAAGAAGAAGAAGAAGCCTCTTGCTTCCATTTCAAATGTACAAAGTCCATCTACTTTGTTGCTATGAATTTTCATTCTTAGTGATTTTCTAATGGTGGAATAAAAGGAGCTTGTTGTCATTGGGCTTTGTTATATGACTAGGTGAAAATTTCTACAAGTTGAATGTAGGTTTCCCTATGATTATAAGCATGTTATATTAGAGCTAAAATATGATTTTAGACATGCATTAAGACACAATTTATCTACTATTATACATTTTGAGATGGCAAGATCAATAGGTGTGGACATTGATGATGGACTGCTTGGCTAGATGGGTATGCACATCTACTCTTGGCATGTTAGTGGTCATTAAGATTCTCACATGGCCACTAACTTGTCACTTATTATATTTAGTTAATTGCACCTACCTACAACTGGCATAGTTATAGCAGCAATCGATTAATATAGTCAATTATGTATTGTTTAACTTAGTATGCTACTTTTCTTTATGTTGTATCTTATCTATATTTTTTGTGCATTGTATTGTTACATGTGAAAGAAAAAGAAGATACCATCAAGAAAAAATGTTGCCCTCCATGTAAGAAGCCGAGAATAAGGAATTAGTGTAAATAATATTGATATTATGCCATGTCACACTGACATTGGTATAAAAGGAGAGGATATGTAATTTTACACATCTTTTTGACACATTAATAATTACAGACTTTCTCTCCCTTCTTGCTTACAGCTTCTATGGCTTCTCCTTCTTTCTTATTTTTCTCTCTCTAAATCTAGTCTTTCTCTCTCCTCGTCACTCTTCTTCTCTCTCTTCCTGTAGTCTTTCTCTCTCTTTTGCAGTCTTCTCTCTCCTCTTTCTCTCTCCCTAGTTCTCTCTCTGACAAGTGGTATCAGAGCTTGAGTCTTTGATCCATTCTTTTCTTCCATTTTCAGTCCCATTTTCCTATTTCAAAATCAATTTCAAACAAAAATGGTACAAGATAGTGACTAGTGGAGTGCTACAGGACATCTACAGGTAGTAGGAGACTACATCTGGAGATATCCAAGGTCAGATATGGCGGATAATGGCTTAAATGTCTAGACGTCATCAAATTTCATGCAAAAATGGAGGTAACTAGGGTAAAGGATGGTTAACAGTGCTTAGTTTGGGAACAAACTATGGTTACTTTGAAAAGAGGGAGTTCTCTTTCCCCTTTCCTAGAGTTTCCTGCAGGTTTCATGGAAGTTCATCACCAAGATGTCCTCATATCTCTCAGACCTTTGACCTTCTTGGCCAAACATCACTTGGAATAGCTTCCTTGCTTCAATACCTACAGGATGAATACTTGATGGGCTTTGATCCCACGTGGAGTAGCAAGCTGGGAGTATGCTGTCATGTGACCTGTGCCAAGTTTCCATCCCCACTCAAAATGAAGGCGGTTATGGAAAAAATAGCAAGACCTGAATCAAATGCTTCTGCTTATGGCCAACATGTATATGCTGATGGTACACTTGAATCAAATGCTTATGCTTATGGCCAACATGTATATGCTGATGAGTATCATTCCATTGAGCCTTGGCAGCAAAATGGCTATTATGGTCAACATGCTTATGCTTATGAGCATCCATCTCTTCAGCAAAATAGTTATGATTATACTTGTGAAGCTCTCTTGGTTGACCAGCCCAGTTCTTATGGATGTGACAGAAATGGTTATGCTTATCAGTACACTTCTAGCTTTGATAAACAACAAGCAAGTGATTATGACCGACATTATGCCAATACCTATGCTCATGGACTTGCCAATCATCATACTTATGGACAGCCTAGGATGCAAGAACATAATTGTAATCATGTTGGACAGTCATCATGCAATTTTGGATAGCATGTTTATGGGCAACAATATGACCAATGTTGTGGGATCAATGATCAAAGGCAGCATGCTTATATATGTGAGCAGCAAACATCAGTGGAAGAAAATGCATATGCTCAAAAAAACTATCCCTCTGATGCGCAGCATGGCTGTTATCACCATATGCAGTATGGACAGCATGAGCATTATGATCATGAGCATGGATAACCATCTGTTGTACATGAGCAGCAAGATGACTATGAGCAGCATGTCAAAACTATTATAGAGCTGACCAATGGTGATGAGCAGGTGTATAAATTTCTATCTGAGGCTAAACGTATTAGACACATTACTAGTGATACGATACGGGAACTGCATGCTGCGGGCTTATGATATCAATGTGCTAAGCCACTATCTTGTAATCACCAAGCCACATGCAAGGCAAAGACTGCCAAAATATTCTTGGTATTTGAATATTATGATGCAAATGATGGAGAAGATCTTGTTGAAGACCATTTTGGTATGATTCCACAATAAGAACCTCAGTTCAAGAAAGCAGATCATGGACAGCATGTGGATTTGGATGATCATTATGTAATGGTGACTTCAGCCTCATGCTTCAGTCATACAGAGCATGGTGATGCCTGAGGGGCTTATGGAAGAGTTAGTGAATACCATCATGATGATCATGCTTCCAGCTATACTTGACTTTGATCTTATGAAAGTTGATCCAATGCATGGCAACGATACCACTTTCCCTTTTGATCCGGGTGGCTACAGGCTGATTTTGACCCTCTGTATAGATTAGTACTACTATTGAATATTAGGTAATCTTTTCTTTTACCACTTGTAATGCTGTACAGAGTAGTACTTTGCAGCCCCTACTTGGCTATACCAATAAGTCCGATATTTGTTTTTGAGGAAAAAAACTTCATTTTGAGTGGGGATGGATTGTAAGAAGCTGAGAATAAGGAATTAGTGTAAATAATATTGATATTATGCCATGTCACACTGACATTGGTATAAAAGGAGAGGATATGTAATTTTACACATCTTTTTGACACATTAATACAATTATAGACTTTCTCTCCCTTCTTGCTCACAGCTTCTATGGCTTCCCCTTCTTTCCTATCTTTCTCTCTCTAAATCTAGTCTTTCTCTCTCCTCTTCACTCTTCTTCTCTCTCTTCCTATAGTCTTTCTCTCTCTTCTGCAGTCTTCTCTCTCCTCTTTTTCTCTCCCTAGTTCTCTCTCTGACACTCCATCTCGTTTCTTGTGTTCTTAAGTGAGGTTACTCTTGTGTATATGGTGTGTGCTTGGCATAACAACTTAAGCAAGTCCTCCCACCATGCGATTTGTAACATAGTATCAAAGTAATGCTAATGAGAGAGGTTGATTTTGAATGCTGTAGTGAAGGAGAAGAAGCAAGGATTCAAGTAAGCAACCAATGAGTAAGAAGCTCTCCCATTCGTCCACTCTTTCTCTTGGATAGTGCCGTGGAGGCATCGAAAACATGGCAAAGCAAAAATCGTAGATTTTTGTGAGATTTTGTGTGCAAGCATAGCATTGTAGGGTATGTAGATGAGCCCTTTGGGGCTTTCTCACCAGCCTTTTTGGCCATCTGAAACTGGTTCCCTCTTTTAGACCTACAAGGTTGTGAACAATAGTTTTAGAATATATTGCAATTTCAACTATGTCGATCGAAAGTAGATGTATGAGTTACAAATTTCAAATTTGTAGGTTTTGAGGTGTTTTCAGGAAGAAAAAACAAGTTTAATCTACAAATGAGTTATAGATTACATGTACTATTGATTAGTCAATGAAAGAGGCTACTTGATATATTGTTGTGCACTTATTGTGAAAGGTTGTAGAAGACGTGCTTGCTATTTTGTACCAATTTTATGATAATGGTAAAGAACAGTGGAAACACCATTATTGAGAAGCTAGATAATAACAATTATCCATTATGGAAGTTTCATGTGGTGAATTTCCTTATTGAAAAGGGCATTTATAAGTTTATTTCGCGTAAAGAAAATGAGCTAGAACTAAGTAATCCTGTGGTGGCTGCATATACATTAAAGGCGTGGAAAGAATGGAATGCAAAAGATAAAAAGATGATGCATTGGCTATCTATAGTCATTTTGATAATATTATGCTAGGGAAAATCAGAAATGCAAAAACTTCATATGTAGCTTGGATGATTTTTGAGAACATGTTTTTAATAAATACAAAGGCATGGAAGATTCAACTCAAGTAAGAGTTGAATACTTTGAAGAAAGAAAGATCTCTCCAAATGAGTATGTTTTGAAAGTAAGAAGCATTGTAGATACCTTACCAACTATTGATGTGATGCCTAATGATGATGATTTAGTTTCATCTACTTTGGGTTGCCTTAATAATGAGAAGGCATGGAAATCATTTGTTACTTCTGTGTATGTACATAAGATATTTCTAGTTTCTAATGAATTGGTCTCTCTCATGATCATTGAAGAGATTAATATGTAGGGTGAATCATGTGAAAGAAGTAGCAAATATGTCCAAGCATTTTCTCAAGTTGAGAAAGGGGACATGGCAAATCCTCTTCAAGAGGCCATGGTATGGGACATATTGGTGATAACCAATAAAACATGTTAAATCAGTAGTTCAATCAAATACAAGTTTCAAGAGGCCATGGAAACTTTAAATATAGGGGGGCTCTAGAGAAAGAGATGGATGGTAGAACATAGATTCTAGTAATTATGGTATTATTTGTCATTATTGTAGCAAAAAAAATCATATTGCAATCCATTATTATGCTAAGAAGGAGGATATCTATAGTGGTTAATTGCAATAAGGAAACTATGCATCCTCTTTATGACAAAATGAAGATAAAAATGAGCATCTCTTTATTATGCAATATCATATGATTAATGCTATTCTAGGAAAGGGGATACATGATGATCTATGATATGTTGATTTAGGTGCATGTAATCATATGACTAGTCATACTAAATGGTTTGAAGAGATATAAAATTCACAAAATCTAGGTTATGTTCAAACAGTTCGTACCACCCAATTTCACACATTGGAAAGGTTCAGTTGTCCTTGTGTGATGGCCAATTTACAAAGAGTTTGTGAGATGTATTACATATGCTATCAATCTCAAAGAATTTAGTGTCTATTAGCCAAATGGTAGAGCAAGGTTTGTAGATTCAATTTAATGCAAAAGATTTATTTATGGAATATTTTAATGATAAGTGAAGGTTGGTCACAAAAGGAGACAGAGTTCGCTACATGTTCACTTTAGATATTGGAATTCCTACTATTAATGTTACTATGCATAATAAAGAAAAAGGAGCGGTTTTACACATTGAAATATGGCACAAACATATCAGACATGCAATTATTTAGGGATCTAAAAAAGCTCAACAGAGGGTCTACAGAACCATACAAAAGGTCATCAGAAAGCCTTTATCTTAACTAAAACAACTCAAAACCATCAAGAATAATTCAATAAGCTTCTAAAAATTCTCAAACTCCATCAATCATAATTTCAATGTCCTCTCATACACAAGGAAAACATAGCAAAATAGAAGCTCAATAGAACTAATTAGTCACTAACAGAACATCATATCTCCATTGAAAAACATCATGAACTTCTCAAACCTAATCAATCTTATCTAAAACACTCTCAAACACTTCCAAAACAACTAATAATTATATAAAATCCATAAAACCATTCAATCCATAAAAGCAACAAAAATCAACTTAAAAATCAAATCATTTCAGCAGTCAATAGAGGCGAAGACTCATCCCATCTAGTCTTTTTTGATATACTAGGAGCTTCATCATGTCATCTCCTCTACTTGTACTTTAGTTCCCTGGATCCTTGCCAAGAAGACATAAATCGAGTAAGTGTCAATTGGTGCATCCCAACTAGTCTCTCTTTGTATTCTCCTACCTATAGTAGCTAACTCTAATTGTTGCATCTTGCCCTTGTGAGTTGTATCCAAGACAAAAGACCATAAAGTTGACTTTGTGAACTTTGCTTAACCTATAGACCATATGAAAAAGCATTGCTTCTAGTCACATAAGAATCCGGAGTAATCATCTCTTCAAGAACCTGCTTCATTCCTCCTTTGCCAACATTGGGCTGCATGGGCAACCCTGAAATATTTTATTTTCAATCTCCCAAAATATCAAATTCCTTCTCTTTGCTTCCTAGAAAGTTTCATGCTCCTTGTAATAATATTTAGAACTATCACACCAAAGACATCACCAGTTATTATTTCTTCTTGGAGTTTTGGAGGGCAGAGGTGACTGTTTTAACTGCCCTACAAGTTTAGACAAATCAAGTCTTAGATTTTTCAAATTTTGATTTAACTCATCAATAACTTCATTACTAAATGGTGGTGGAGTAGGAGCTGATGATAAAGTTGAAGGTATAGGAACTAGCTTAGGCATAGGGGTAGAAATGGATGTAGACATAGGAGCTGAAGAAGGCACATAAGGTGTCAGAGAGAGAACTAGGGAGAGAGAAAGAGGAGAGAAAAGACTGCAGAAGAGAGAGAAGAATGATGAGGAGAGAGAAAGACTAGATTTAGAGAGAGAAAGACATGAAAGAGGGAGAAGCCATTGAAGCTGTGAGCAAGATGGGAGAGAAAGACTATAATTGTATTAATCTGTCAAAAAGATATGTAAAATTGCATGTCCTCTCCTTTTATACCAATGTCAGTGTGATGTGGCATAATATCAATGTTATTTACACTAAATCCTTATTCCTAGCTTCTTACAATTCATTCCTTCTTGAAAGTTTTTTCCCTAAAAAACAAACCTAGAAATAACTAGAGAAAGTTGGATAGAATAGAGTACTACTCTGTTTTTATAGCTTTACAAATGAAAAATGAATGAAGTATGACCAACTACATGAGATGATATTGAAGAATGGAAGTAAGCCCCAGCTATATACATGATTTGGAGTACTTCAGAAGCATATGGAGCCATAAAGTCTTCAACAAATAATCTCAAAACAAAGTAGACAGCTTGTTGTGTAAATAGACCCTGTTGGACCAAATCTGCCATAACTTCTAGTAGAAGTGTCCAAATGGGACGTACCATATATCAAAACGAAGCTCTTGAAGAGTAATTTAAGCCCATGTAGATAGCTTAATTTTGAAAATTAGGCATGATAAAAACTGTTCTAAAACAATGTGCTGTCATGAACCTGTTTGCATCATCATTAGCTCCATAAGCAATAGGCTTCAGCCACCAATGTATCCCTCAAGAAAAGAAACCAACTCTCCTTCTTGGAACTCTAAAGGCCTCCTCTTCTCATCAGCATAAATCTTCATTTGATCTTGAGCCTTCGTTAGATTCACCTTACATTGCCGAAGAAGGGTCTACATTCTTTCCAACTCTTCCTTTCCATGAGGATTAATCTTTTCATTAAAGATGACTTTAAGGGCACCTTGTAACCATACAAAGCCTCAAAGGGTGAAACTCCTATGCTTGCATGAGTAGAATTGTTATAAGCAAACTCAGCCAAGTGCAACCAAGAATCCCATGAGGTTTGGACATCATAGCAAACATGGCAAAGATAAGTTTTCGACCATTTATTAACTCTTTATGTCTGTCCATCAGTTTGAGGATGATAAGCCGTAGATGGAGCCAATTTAGTGCCTATAGATGTAAATACTGCCTGCCAAAAGTTACTCATAAACTTTGAGCCCCTATCATGGACAATCACCTGCGGTAATACATGTAGTCTAAAAATCTGCTCCATAAACTGGTTGGCCACTTGAGAAGCAGTAAACTGAATCTTGGTTGGAATAAAATGGGCTGCCTTGGTGAGTCTGTCTACCACCACATAAATACTATTCCATCCCTTCTTGGTAGTAGGAAATCCAGTAATGAAATCCATAGTAATATGAGTCCATTTACCAATAGGAATAGGCAATGGCTATAACAAACCTCCTGGCTTATGGGTGTTGTCCTTATTCTGTTGACAAGGCATACACTTCATAACAAAGTCCTTGACATCTTTCCACAGTCCTTTCCAATAAAAGCTTTTACTAATCCGGTCATAGGTCTTAAAAACTCCTAAATGTCCAGCTAGAGGCGAAGAATGTAGCTCCTCCATAATTTTCCGCTTAAAAGAAGAAGTAGAGGGAATAACAATCTTGCCTTTCAACCAAAGAAGACCATTTTTAAGCTGGTAATGCGAGTTTTCTTTCATAAGACCTTGTTGTAATTTTTGAAAAATTTGGCTAAATTCCTCCACTGCAAGGATTTAAGCCTATAGCGATGGCAAGTAGCGACGCAGGTACCGGTGTCGCTATTTGCGTTGCAAAAGACACAAATAACGACGCTCCACAGGGAAAAAAATAGGCCAAAACCGAGCATGGGTTTATTTCGCGTCTTTGTGTTTTTTGTTTTGAGAGCGAGAGCGAGAGAGAGAGAGAGAGAGAGAGAGAGAGAGAGAGAGAGAGAGAGAGAGAGAGAGAGAGAGAGAGAGAGAGAGAGAGAGCGACCGTCGTGAGAGAGGGAGAGGAAGAAGGCTTGCCGCCGCCGCCGTTGTTCGCGAAGGAGAGGAGGAGCCTTCATCATGAAGAGGAGCCGCCCCACAGTTGCCATATCTCATCGGTGAGTCTCCCTCTCTCGTTCTTTTGCTTGTTTAGGATTTAAATCTTTCTCTTTTACTTGTTTAGGATAGGAAATGAGAGAGAAAGAGAGGGAGAGGGAGAGGGAGGGAGAGAAAGAGAAAGAGAAAGAGAAAGAGAAAGAGAGGGAGAGGGAGAGGGAGAGGAAGGGAGAGCGCATTCTCTCTCTCCCTCTTCCTTTTGCTTTTGGAGAGTGTTAGAATATATTGTGAGACGGAGGGGGAGAGAGAGAGGGAGAGGGAGAGGGAGAGGGAGGGAGAGTGCATTCTCTCTCTTCCTCTCCCTTTTGCTTTTAGAGAGTGTTAGAATATATTGTGAGAGGGAGAGGAAATGAGAGAGAAAGAGAGGGAGAGGGAGGGGGAGGAAATGAGAGAGGGAGAGGGAGAGGGAGAGGGAGAGGGAGAGGGAGAGGGAGAGGGAGAGGGAGAGGGAGAGGGAGAGAGAGAGGGAGAGGGAGGGAGAGTGCATTCTCTGAGGGGGAGGAAATGAGAGAGGGAGAGAAAGAGAAAGAGATGTATACTCAAATGGATAGCTTTATGGCTACTCAAGATGTAGTCTACCTGTGTGTGTATATATTGGAACGATAACATATCCATGATTATGGTAATGGTATGCACTTTTCTTTTTTTATGGGTACCATTACATCAATGACTCCTTAAGAGGGCTAAAAATTGTTCATACACTTTATAAAGTCTAATTAGGAGATTTAAGATGCACGATAATGGACTTATCGATAATGGTATGCAATGTGCTTTACCATGGGCCCTCGTACATTGGTGACTCTTTAAGATGGCTTAAAATTGGCCATATCCTTCATAATGTCCAAGTAGGGGATCTAATTGTGATATGGATAATTCCTTGTTTTTGTATTAACTTTGTAGGTGCTCATCCCCCGCATAAACCACATGTTTCATACGTCCGGCATGGCGAGCTTGACAACGTGGCATGCGTAGAATAGGTCCACAGATGGAGTTCAATGAATATCAGCAAATTCGCACGCATGGAGCCACATTGGCTCTACCTTCCCAGGTTTTGTGCAAGAGCCAAGGAATCTTCGGCTCGGTCTCACAATGGATGGTATGAACCCATTCAGTCTGTGCTCAACTTTTTACAGTGTGTGGCCTATAGTCCTTGTCAACTACAACATCCCTCCATGGCTTTTGACGAAGAAAGGACATCTCATCCTTAGCTTGCTCGTCCCAAGCTGCTAGAAAGTAAAAAATATAGACGTATATCTTTGTTCATTAGTCGATGAGCTTAAGATTTTGTGGGAGGAGGGGGTCATTGTGCAAGATATGAGCAGGCGCGATGGTCGGCGTTCAGCCAATATTCAAGCTATTCTCATGTGGACGATGCATGACTTTCCGGGATTGGGAGAGTGCTCAGGTGAGCAGGCCTCTGTTCTCAATGGTAATATCTATATTTTATCTCATTCAATCAAGTATTCACTAGGTTGTGGTGTTGGAATAGGTCTGGTTACCTCAGGTTATCATGCATGTCCATTGTGCAGGCCATAGTTAGACTCCCAAAGGTCACAAACCATGAAGAAGATGGTATATCAAGGACACGCTGCTTTCTTGCTGGAGGATCATGAACTCAGGGAAGGTTTCTATGGGAGCTTTTGCTCAACTGCCAAGACCCTCGGACCGCTTATTGTTTCAAGCGTTCCAAGCCGAGCACTAATGGCTACCTCTCACATAACTGACACGCCATCCATATCTATGGGTGTAGTGAGCTTACCTCCATGCTGATCGAGTTACCTCCTCTCCCGCGCACTCCGGTAGCTCCATGATCTAAGTGCAAGCTTCAAGCACGCTCCATCCTCAAGCTCCACGCTCGAAGCTCCATTGCCGTGATGAGCAAGACAAGAGAAGAGAAGAGAAGAGAAGAAGAGAGGAGAAGATGGAGAGCTTCTCCTCCCGGGTCCCTCACCCTCACACACTCACTCCCTCACACTCTCACACTCCCTCTCTCAAGCACAAGCTCAAGCAAGTAAGAACAAGAAGGAGAAGAAGAAGAGGAGAGCCACTTTTGGCTACACACAAGAATGAGCTTCTCATTCACTTTTCAACTTGATATACAAAACCCTAAATCCCTTTTGGGCAGTCATCCCCTTTTCCCTTTTCTTACATGGGTGACCCTTTTTCCCATTGTCCTTCTATCTCCCTAGCTTCCTTTCCACCGCCTGTCTACATTTACAAATTGCACAGGTGAGAGCTCGGCGCTCTTTTACAAGATTTCAGGGTGCACCTTTTTATTTTAAAATGCACCTTTTCCCTTTTGCATTTGCCTTGGACTTTTAAGGTTGCCCTTGCACTTTTGGCCTTTTCTCCTATTCTTTCTTTAGTCAGACTACCTTTTTTTCCACCTTTGCCCTACGTCTTTTTTATTTCCTTTTGCTTTCTTTGTTGGTTTCTTCGTGTTGGGGTTAACATTACCCCCCTCTTAGATGAGTGCCAGTCCCATGGCACTCTTCGTCGAAGGTAGCATGCAGAGCTTGCACCGAAGATGTGGGTGGCAAGGACATCTGTGGTTGGCATGGCGGAGTGGTGGTAGTGGTGTGGAGGAAGGTCGTTGGGGATTCCGTACATGATGATTCTTTGCAAGCTTACAGGGTGATAAGGATAGGAACTCAGAGTTGAGTGTTGATGAAGAGTGAACGACACCTTCGTTGGAGTCTTCAATACCTGCAATTGAAAAACCTCTCATGTGGTCTCTCCCTAATGGGTAGTGCTAGTCTTCTTATTGTGCATAAGACATATTTTGATTAGTTTGGGAGACAGGTCGAACTCATAGTATTTTCCTGCACTTGAGGACCCAAACTATGTATATACTTTGGTGCAGATATTGTGTGAGTGCTAGTGCATATTTAGGTATTACTTAGTTAGAAGACTGTCGGCCTGGTTCCTTGTATAGCAATGGGTCATTGAAGCAAGGGGCTAAGTTGATGGAAAAATTTGTCAATGAAGACGAGGAGTACACTTGAAGATTGCTGGAGACATCATTATGGTCTTGTCAAGGCAATGTAGCATAATTGAGCTCCTTGATGTCTTAGCTTTCGGTAAGCTAGTGGCTACTTGTAGTGTTTGAAAAGTATGGTGTACTTTTCCATTGTCTTTCATGCCTTGCTTACCACTGTTGATTGTATGGCATTGAGGTGGAGTGCAAAAGAATTGTGCAAGTGGTTCAGGGTGACAGGTCTAACCATAGGCAAGGCGAGCTCCCTAGGTATGTCCTACCCTTGATGTGCCCTGAAAAATTGCAGGGGATGTACAAAGGGCTAGGGGGTTAGGGACGGAGCCAGCCGACCAAGGTCAATGGGCGTACCTAATTTGAGGATCCCTAGGTGCGGTGTTGTGATCGTGTGTGCTTTTTCTTTCTTTCTTTCTTTCTTTCTTCCTTTTTTTTCTCTTTTTCTTTTTCTTTTTCTTTTCTTTTCTTTTCTTTTTTTTGGGTGGAAAAAATAAATACAATCAATGCCATACGTTGAGGCTATTAGCCTTTCATTTGGATTGAGAGATGTTGGGATCCAAAGGCTATGAAGAATGGATATTATAGATATGATTGTGTCACTAGCCTTGATGCTAGAGGAATTGTTGTTGAGATGAAGAGATACACTTTAGATTTTGCAAACCTCTTTGTAACATGTGAGACATCGAACAATTGAGGTAGCACTTGGAGTGAGCTACGCATGGACAAGGGCAGAGCATCTTGCGAATTGAATCCTGGATAATGAAGAGACGTTCGCCCTTGTTGAGAGTGTGGCTCCTGCCCGAACATAGAGTTTGGCCAAGAAGGGGGAGGTAATCGATGATTATGCTTTGGCCATGCTCAGTTGCAATATGTGCTTTCTGCAGAGGTGTCCTTGGGTTCTCATCCAGTGGCGTTTTCGTCATGGCTTTTGTTTCTTGGTATTCTTGTCACTTCCCCCATAATGGTTCTTTGTGGGGTTGGTGGTCTTGTGGTGACTTGGATATTAAACGCTTCTAGACATTGACATGTGTCATTCTGCATTCACTTGGAAAGGCGTGAGAGTACATGCAAGTCACATGCTTCAACCATAATGAAAATGTCTAGCTAAACAAGACATCGCCAACCTGAATCCCTTAGTTTTGACTTGATGCGTATCACCTGCACTTGGTCATCATTGCTCATGGGGTGTGTTGGCCTTTGCTTCTTTTGGCATTATTTACACAGTCACAAAACACATTGTTTATTTATGTACATGTTCATGAAACCATGTCACTCTGTGAGGATAAAAACCAATTGTAGAACTCACGATTGTAGTCAAGTGTGGCACATATATCTAGCTTCTATGGTAGCCTACTTAGCAATAATAAATATTTGGCAACATCGAGTAGCATGGTGCCTTGTCCAAGTCTACTGGAAACATGTAGCTCCTCCTTAGTGAGAACTTTATCAATCAAGGGGTCTCGAGGCTAGTTCCAGCTAGGTCCATACCTTGAACTATAGCTAGAACTCGAAATGAAGTTGGTGCCACATAGGTCAGGTCTCTTTGGGACCACCATTTGGTCAGTCGCTCCTCTGAGACTGTCATGATTTGGGCTCCAAGTTCGGCCATTGTAGCGTGGTTTTCAAACCAACGCTTTTCAAATTGGCTTCTACCCTCTGATTGTCGCTTTAGTTGCTCTATCTCTAAGATATTTGGCTGGCAGAGCATTTCATTAAATGTCACGGTTAAGCATAGTTTGTCAGCCTCCTCGTCGGAGATGAGTTGCACACGTTCATGTAAGATCTTGTCATAATGTCCGTCAAGATATTCTTGCTCTTCCCACGATAGCGGATAAGGAAAATATTCCTCAAGCTGCTCCCTAGGGAATGTGCCCATGTCTACATGAACATAGACACATGCGAATAATTTCAGTTTAGTGTCCCACTCTGTCAAGTACTCTGCGACATCTCTATGTTCTATGAGGGCTTGCTTGGTTGCTATCTCATGCAAAGTTCTAAGGGTTTCCTTAGGCTTTAGCATAGCTGGGGGCTCAGGCCTAGATGAGCAAGATTGATCAATGCCAAGATTGCTTATGCCTTCGAGGTTTTCATGTTTCTTGTGAGGCTTTATGGTAGTTGTGTCATGATTCTCCTTGGATGTGACCGGCGTGGTGTTAGCATCTTGTTGTGACAGTTTTGTATCCACTCTTGTTTGATCAATGCGAGTTTCTCTATCGGTGGATTGAGTGTTGCAAGCAAAAGTTGATGGTAATTGTTGCTTTGATTTATCAGAACACATGGATGTGTATGAGGTTTCACCACTATTAGGAGAGGCATCAATGGGTTCACTCATGGATGGACTCGATGCTTTATTCATCATCTCTCTAGCGCTTTCATCTCAATGTCCTTGGGGTTCACAACCACCTGTAGCTACTATTGTTTTTGTTGTTTTCTCCTCTTTTTCTTGGTCAGTGAAGGTGCATCTCTCAACGACTCAAGACCCTAGACTGGGTCAACCGTTGGTGTGCTTGGTTGGGCCTCAGCATTCTCTTTCTCTAGTGTGTCCCTATGGGACCTAGTCGTGGCCTTGCCAGTTCCATAGGTACGACTGTCTCTCTTTTGGGAGAATCTAGCTCTTCCGCTTGTTTCCCTATGCTTAACCCCTCCAGCCCAGGTTTTAGGCGCTTTGGAAGTGTTGGAGTTGTCAAGGAGGTAGGTCGCAACACCTCCTTCACACATAAACTACTAAGGACCCATTCCGCAAGGGGCATTGTCACGGCCAAAGGCTGTGACGGCTGTGATCCCTGATTTGAAGTACTAGCAGCTAGTTCGGTGGTCTTACTACTATTGGTGGGTTTCGGTATCCGGTCCTTAAGGCGATCGGAGGTGGTCGCATCTTTTATTGCCCTTTGAGCATTCATCTGTGTAGATCGAGAATGAGTTGATTTGGTCACATTGGATTGCACATGCATATCCGTGGGCCGAGAGACACGGCTGGTGTCATGTCCTCCCTCTTGGGTATTTGGAAGCCTTGATGGAGATAGAGATTGAGAGTGAGCAGCTGCCATTGACGACCGCTATTGTTCTTCCTATGTCCGTTTGGAAAAAGAGGGTGTAGGAGATTCAGGACTCCTACGTGGGCTTGGCACTGCCTGGAGGATTTGCTAGTGATTGTTAGGTGATTCTGTCATTAGCTTTGTTGAGAAATCAGCCTCATCTTCAGCAATGTTGTGCCTGTGGTGCTCATTATCCTCTTGGGAAGTCAAAGGCTCCCTAGGCACTAGTGGACCTCGTGCACGCTCGACAGTTACCTCTGATATCTGCTTGCTAAGTATGCTAGACTGAGGATCCACTTTTTGATAGGCCATGGTTGGTTTCTTGATTTCAATAGTGAGGGGCTCAATCACTCCAAGATTTTTGGTTCGAGACGTGGATTTTCATTTAGGTTTCCTCCTACGCCTCTCTGCTTTGGACATAAGTTGGGCTTCTGACAGAAGTGGTTTAGCAGGGGGTTTTGGTACAAAAATCCATTGATTGCCTGCATAATACCCTTGAGCACAAAGCAACGCCTTGGATATCCATCGTGGCATTGAGCTAGCTCTCTATCGATGCGTTCGTCTATAAGGCTTGGGCTTCCTTCCTGGTCTTCTACGATATTTGTACGAAATCCTATCCTTGGCCTGATCTCCTAACCCTTGTGTTTCAAGTATGGCCTCACTTGCTGGTTCTTTCTGTTCAACTTGCGCTTGTATTAACTCTCTCAACAACTCCTTGCTCTCATCACTAGGCTTGCTTGGCATGTCAGAATGCTCCTTGCCGTTCCCTTGAGGTTCGCTGAGGTCACCCTTGCTAAAGGTTGTGACTATCCACACACCTGATAGTGTCAGGTGTATCCTCTGTTCTACATAGTCAGCCTCACATTTGGCCACCCTTTTGAAGGGTCTTCCCAGGAGGGTTTCCTTACCATATTCAGCACCATTTGGAGGAACATGAAACTATATAGCGTTGCAAGAGCCACTTGGTACATCCCAACACAATAGCAAGTCTGGTAGTAGGTGCAGGTGCACTCATCTCGACCTCAGCTTCAAACCCTTCTAGCAGCCACATTTGGTGGTTGGACAATAGTAAGGGGATAACGAGGCATGCCCCTCCCCCCCCCCCCCATAGCCATTGAAAGTAGAAGCTCCCAGTGGTCATATTGAAAGCTCCAGGATAATAGATCATCATCCCTTGCAGAAGCTTCATTTAAAGATCTCCCTAACTCATAATCTTGAGGGAGGAAAAAAAATAACCCGAGGATTAGGTACAGGAGGTAAACCAGAGCTTGGTGAGTAGGCAACAGAGGAATCTAAAGATGCTATTTAGGATTCTGTTGCAAATGTAGAACTAGTTTTCATAACTGCTGGAATGGGTGGAGACACTGGCCCTGGTGCGGTTCCAGTAGTTGCTCGGATGTCTAAAGAAGCATGCAATCTAACTGATTAGGGTGGTTACATATCTATTCAGTTTTAAGGGACATTGTAGGGCTGTGCAGGCACTAGAGGCCATTGAACGACTTCAAAAGTCAGTAGATACATTGATTGTGATACCAAATGACAGACTGCTTGACATTGCCCAAGAAAAAACACTGTTGCAGGATGCTTTTCTCTTGGCTGATGATGTATTGTGGCAAGGTGTACAAGGCATTTTTGACATCATTGTAGTTCCAGGTCTTGCTAAGTAGATTTTGCAGATGTGAAAGTAGTAATGACAAAATTTGGCACTACCATGCTTGGTGTTGGTATGTCCATAGGTAAAAATCATGCAGAAGAGGCTGCTCATACACTATTGCATGCATTTTAGATCTCTGACTGATAAGATTATCATGTTAGATAAAAGACATGCTAATGGCTTCAATGATTCCAAGGAAGGTGAAGTGTTGACTAATTGTGCTACAAGAGCTTTGACTATGCTACAAGAGCTTTTGAGCAAGAACTTTGATTGCTAAAGACTGATCTTGGTACTTGACAGAGATGAACCAACTGCTACTAGAGGCATCAATGCTGATCTTAGCAGTTGACATAGCTCATTGATGCAATTCACCTTGTGGAAGACAAGAATAGAAATAGAAAAGTTATGCAACTTTGTTGATGCTCATCAAACGAGAAGATTTTGAAAGCAACTTGCTTACAATGGCAATTGAGTTCAATAACTCTAGCTCTAGTCAACAAGGTTGGCTTCAAACACAGGCTAATATTGACAAACTTGGAGCTTTAATTGATTGATATATTTCTTTTATGAAGGGGGACAAAGACAATAGAGAAAGAATTGAATCAAGTATAGATTCTCATCACCTTGAGTATTATCAATAGCATGATGAGTATTCTCATGGGCATTATGCACCGGATGCTTATGCTTATGGCCAACATGTATATGCTGACGGTACACACTATAATATGCATATACCGTATGTTAATGCTTATACATGTTGGCCATAAGCATAAGCATCCGGTATGTTAATCATAAGTATCCATGCATAATATAAATAGATATGTTAATGCTTATAATCATAGGTATCTATGCATAATATAAATAGATATGTTAATGCTTATAGATATGTTAATGCATAATATAAATAGATTCTATCACCACCATATAAATAGATATGTTAATGCTTATAGATATGATGTACCATGTCATTATGTAGAGTATCATTCCATTGAACCTTGGCAGCATAATGGCTATTATGGGCAACGTGCTTATGCTTATGAGCATCCATCTCTTTAGCAACATAGTCATGATTATACATGTGAACCTCTCTTAATTGAGCAGGTCAGTTCTTATGGACGTGACAATAATGGTCATGCTTATCAGTACCATTCTAGCTTTGATCAACAACAAGTTCATAGCTACCATGGTATCCTATATTCCAATCAATTCATACCTCATGATTACCCAAATGTAATGATGAGTTCTTTTCAAAGTGCTGATGATGTAGAAGAGAGCAATGAGCAAGCAGAACAACAAGATTGGGATAATGAGCAACATGATCAACAAGAAGATGAGCAAGAAGACCAAGAAGATGCACAAGAAGGGAACAATGAAGAGAAAGATGTACAAGATGATGACATCTTAGCTAATGAATCACATGAGGCACTCATAGATGTAGATGGTTATGTTGAAGGTTTTAGACTATTGGAGAAACCTCATGATGATATTCTTGAGCATCAGTTTACACTTAATCAAGGTTTACAACATCCATTGAATGCATTTGATAATGAGTACCTTGATCATGGTTATGATGACTAGCACATGTCTAATGATGATATAATACATGATTTGGACATACATGAATATGAAGATGGCATTGTGCTTCCCTATGATCTGGGAGATTATGGATGTGATCGGGGACTTGATTTTGGGGATACCTCATTGTATCCATTTGATCCGAGTGGATTGGAGTATGTGGGTGATGGGCATTCTCTTCTCTTGGACAATCATTATGACAGAATACCTTTTGATCTAGGAGGTTAATGGATTTCTTAGGATCTCATTTAGACCACCGTCCATCTTTTTTTTGGTATACTCTTTTGGCTGAAGATTGGTTATCTATGGCCATATTTTAGTGTAGGGAAGATTGCAGATAGCTCAATGTTTTACACCAGATTTTATTCTAAACTTTGAACAGCCAAACCCAACCTACATGGGCTGAAAGCTCTTACCAAAATCTCCATTTTGATATGTAGCATGCCTCAATCGGAGTCTCCTACATAAAGTTATGATAGATTTACTACATCAGGGTCCTGTAGTAAACAACTTGTTGTCCACTGTTTGCAGCTCTCATTTACTCAAGATATTTGTGTCAAGTTTCTTTTTTAAAATATAATTCCCCAATAAGGCCCATGTATCGTACATACCCCAATGACCCATCATACGTAATAATACCTCTTCATTAATTAGTATACCCCTGTAATAATGCAGTAGAGTAGTACTCTGATCTACTCCTGCCCAAATATCATAAGTGCCCAAATTGTTTTTGAGGGCAAAAACCTTCGGGTGGGGATAGAATGTAAGAGAGGGGGATTTAATAATGGGGAAATACTAGCTACACTGGCTGATATATAAGGTGTCAGGGACTTGATTTTTGAACAATCAGATTATAATACAAGTCTCCTTTCATCTTCACCTCTCTATCCAAGCTTCCTTGGTGTTCCTCTTGGGGCTCCAACGAGTCCAGAGGTACGTAAGAAGAGAGATCTTGTCTCTTTCTATCTTTCTCTCTCCTTGTCACTCTCTTTATCTCTCTTCATGTAGCCTTTCTCTCTCTTCTACATTCTCTCTCTCCTCTTCTCTCTCTCTCTCTCTCTCATGTCCTCTTCTTGACAAATAAAAGTGCCTTGCACCTTATATACTAGTTGGTGTAGCTAGTATTTTCCCACATTATTATTTCTAGTCTCTTACATTTTATCCCCACCCAAATGTTTTTATCCCCAAAAACAAAATATGAACTTATTACAAAGTATGGGATAAAGAAAAATAGAGTACTACTATGTTTCAACCATTATGATTGATGAATCAATGAATACTCCAAGAATTTGGAAAGAACAATAGATCTATGATCAAGTATATTGTATATACATCAATAAGGAAGGCAAACTTTCAATCTCAATTGTTGCAAGGATATTGCACTTCCCTATGAATGCTTGTGGAGGTCGCCCATAAGGGCTAAGAGTTGCATTAGTCAGCGTCAGCTCTGGTTGGTCTAGTAGGGTCCATGCCTCATAGGTCAAGACATTAAAACCTACCCCTTCATCAATCAGAGCATCGATAGTATGCTCTCTCCTTGCGATGAGTTTGACCCTAAGATAAGCAAGTGGTACTATGTCTTCATCTTCTGGGTCTTGGCTTGTAAATTTAAGCCTTCTGACAAATGCCCTTGAGTCCACCCTTGCATGACCAGACGTGGATTCTCCACCAATGTCTTGGGTTGTCGGTGCGGTGGTGCTCGAGGTACATCTCTTGTCAAGAGTGTCATGTCTAGCCATCTTGGCATTTGTAGCTGGCTAATGTTGCATTTCGCTCTGACTGGACATGGTTTGAATACAATTTCTTTGTGCTCTCGGGGTGTGGCCTTTTTTCCCTTGATGGCTAGATTGGCCTGTTAAGGTTCTAGGGTCTCTGTTTGCTTCTATTCGAGTGTGGCTTTCTGGTTGCTCCTTTGCAAGGAAGCTTCCAAGCTCGCGTAGGGCCATTATTGCCCGAGGGTATAAGTTGGAGGGCCTGTCACAGCGCGAGTTCTCTCTCCAACCTACTTGGGGTGGAAAAGGAGGGGGTAGGGTTCCCTTTGCGGGGGTCCTGGAGGCGGTCCCCTCCTTGACCCGAAGGATCATTGTGGTAGGCACCATGCACAACTTGGAGGATCATTCCGCCAAATCTTGAACTATTTACTCGAGGGTTCGGCCCAGTTGTGGGTCTGCAGTGAGCCTTTCATTCTATGTAGCCTGTGGGGTCGATTTCGGGGCTTGGCTCTCCTTTTCCACTTCGTTGCCTCGTTCATTTTTGGGTCTAATCAGGCTTTCCCCCTTGGTGGATGCGCCTAAGTCCCTGGTCTTGTGATTGCCTACCTCTAGCTCCTAAGTGGTTGCACCGTACGGTTTTGCTTATTCCATGAGCCAGAATAGCGTTGTGGGTGTCCTACGGGCTTCTGACAGTTCGCACTGTTGCGTTTTAGTCGGGCCAGGTCAAATTTGTGAAATTGGATAAAAATTGTACTCGGACCAATTGGTCTGAATTGCAGGGTCCGAGTAGGTCACTCGGACGGGCCGAGGCACAGAGCTGAGGGCCGAATTTCAGGGTTTGAATCGGATGGCCGAATGGCAAATTCGGACCAAGTGATTCAGACGGGCCGAATGGCACTTGGGCCGAGGGCCGAGTGTGAAGATTGGCCGAGGACCAAATTGGAGGCTTGGACGGGTCGTTCGGACGGGAGCCAAGGTCGAATGTGCCACATGGCAAAAGTTTTGATTCGGACGGGCCAAATGGGCTCTCTCGGATAGTTTTGACTTGGACGGCGCTCCAAGGGCCAGGCCGAGTGGTCGGCTGGGTCTGAGGGCCAAGTCTGGGCCTCGGACCAGCGTCGACGTGACTTGAACGCGCCGAACGCCGTGCGTGTTTTCATCGAAGCTCCCAAAATTCGTCGTGCAGGGCGCTGGGGGCCGTCCCCCTTGTTGAGCAACTCCAAAGTGGTCCTACTACTATAGGGGGAAGTGTAGAATTACCTGGGCTAACGGAAGATCTCTTTGTTGCCAAGATTGAAGTGGATTTCCTTGCCAAGCTTTCCTCTTCTCTACTGCTCTCTTGAAACCCTGCAATGCACAATGTGGCCTTCCTTGCCACTTTTGGTCCTTATACCCTCTTTTGGGTATGGTATTGGTACCCCCAACAACTCACTTACTGCCCTTAGGCATCGCAAGTAAGTTTTTTACCCCTTTTGCACAATTCTTGCCCTGTTTTGCAATAGTAACCTAATGCTTATTTTCTTTGTTTTTCTTTGTTTTCTCCTACTCTAATGCATACAACTCACAAAATAAATACCTACTCTACTCCATCTCATTACATAACTCTCAAAAATAAAAAAATCTACTTCCCAAGGAGATCGAATACCATCTTCAACCCCCTCACTACCTACCTATCTCAAGCACCAGTTCGGGGAAACCCTTACTTGGATGCACGATTTGAAGCACGTAAGCACTCAAGGCTTGAATCCGTGGTCCCGGCACAATGAAACCAAAATGTGGGAGCTTTCGCTCAACTACTAAGACCCTCGGACCGCTTATTGTTTCAAGCGTTCCAAGCCAAGCACTAATGGCTACCTCTCACATAGCCGACGCGCCATCCATATCTATGGGTATAGTGAGCTTACCTTCATGCCGATCGAGTTACCTCCTCTCCCGCGTACTCTGGTAGCTCCACGATCCAAGTGCAAGCATCAAGCACGCTCCATCCTCAAGCTCCACGCTCCAAGCTCCATTGCTGCAAGCAAGACAAGAGAAGAGAAGAGAAGAGAAGAAGAGACGAGAAGATGGAGAGCTTCTCCTCCCCGGTCCCTCACCCTCACACACTCACTCCCTCACACTCTCACACTCCCTCTCTCAAGCACAAGCTCAAGCAAGCAAGAACAAGAAGGAGAAGAAGAAGAGGAGAGCCACTTTTGGCTACACACAAGAATGAGCTTCTCATTCACTTTTCAACTTTATATACAAAACCTAAATCCCTTTTGGGCGGTCATCCCCTTTTCCCTTTTCTTACATGGCCGACCATAGCCTAGGCCCTTTTTCCCATTGTCATTCTATCTTCCTAGCTTCCTTTCCACCACCCGTCTACATTTACAAATTGCACGGGTGAGAGCCCAGTACCTTTTTATTTTAAAATGCACATTTTCCCTTTTGCATTTGCCTTAGACTTTTAAGGTTGCCCTTGCGCTTTTGGCCTTTTCTCCTATTCTTTCTTCAATCAGGCTATCTTTTTTTCCACCTTTGCCCTACGTCTTTTTTATTTCCTTTTTCTTTCTTCGTTGCTTTCTTCCTGTTGGGGTTAACAGTTTCCTTGGATGAGCTCCAACACATGAACGTCACAAGCTGGTACAAGTTGAAAATGGTCCACGCGGAATCACATCCAAATGGAATGCGGTGGTTGTCAGTTTTCTACGAGTTGCCATATTGGACCCACTTATAGGTCAACCACTTATTGGATCCCATGCATATTTTCAAGAATGTGGGCAGCTTGTTATGGGACCACAAAACAGGAAAGAGAGACACTATAGGGGTACGAATGGATTTGAAGGAGGTAGGTAAGATGGAGGTGCTTTGGCCGCAGTTGAGTGCTGATGGTCACGTGTAGCTTCCTCACGCTCCTTTGGTTTTGTCCACTAAAGAAGAGCGCATTGTGAAGCAAGTAATCAAGTCTATCGGCACTCCGATGGGTATGATACGTTCTCTCAGGTCTGCATTTTCTAAAGACGACCAATTATCAGGGCTAAAACCCCATGGTTGGTATAAGATATGTCATGTTTGTACTACGAATGGATTGTAATTAGCATGGGCATTTTTCTATTTGGAATGTGGCCATTATTCATAATGATTTCTCATTTGTGGCAGTTTGTACTACTGATCGCGATCGCAGGATGTCTTACTCTAGAAATTCGCGAGGCCATTTACAAGTTGTTGACTTTGATGCAATGGATCTCACAGAAGGAGATTAAGATGTCCTCTATTGAATCCGCGAGGCGGGGAGCAGTGGAGACAGTCTGTCTCTTTGAGAAATACATGCCCACCAGTATGCTCACGATACAAATCCACCTTCTTGTGCATCTTGTGGATGAAGTGGAGATTGCTGGACCTGTCCATACACGATGTATATTCTTCTTGGAGGGCTTCATGAAAACCACGAAAGGCTTTGTGTGACAACGAGCTCAGCCAAAAGGTAGTATGGCCGAAGGTTGGTTGGTGTCTGAGGCACTAGTGCATATTTCACAATGGCTACCAACGGTGGAACCAGACAATGAAATGCTATGGTCAACACACTGAAGGACAATGATAGACTGACTGGAGATGTGGTGGTTGGAAATGGGGTAGAAAAAAGAATGGACACCTCAATTGAACAGAAGGTGAATCGATTTTGTATGTTGCACCATGCCTCTATGGAGACGTGCTCGCCAATAAGTACCAAATCGCTAGGCAAGATCAAGAGGAAGCGCGAGATGAATTCCGACGTAGTACGCGTCATCGATCGATTCGATATCCCGAAGGCATGGAGGAGTTGCTGTAGTTTATGTCAACGCGATGGTTGCATGGAGCCTTGACCGTAGCATCTCGCAAAGGGATAGAGGTCTTAATGGAGGAATGGGAATTCTAGAGGGGATGTAGTCCAAAGGTAATGAGGGATTTAGAATTTGTCATATCTAAATTTTATATGCGACATCTAATTTGAGTGTTTCAATGTACAGTACAAAATATATAGTGCGGCGTGTCGCACGGACGGCATTTTCACGTGGAGCGTATTGACAAAATGCACTCCACAATGGATTGTGGTGTCATAGCAAGGTTCGAGTAAGAGAGCCGGCGACGAGCAACAGATCCAAACACGGTTGTGGATGAGATGAAGTATTTTGGGAACTTGCAAAGTATTATTATGGTGGATTACCGTAGCTTCTCCATGATACCATTCGATGTGCAGTGGTTCAAAGTGGTACTTGGAGGAGCTGGAACAACAGTTCGACGAGGTTCATCTGGATTTCTCGAAATAGATTCCGAAAAAAAATGGATGGATTTACGCGACACCTTTGTGTTGCCGGCCCATTGTGAATAGGTGCATGGAGTCATTTGCTTGCTAATTGTATTACGACATGGTTTATGTCACAATGGTTTGAACTCTCTTGTACGTGTTTGTGAATAGGTAATCTTCTATCCAAACCTCTGACAACCTCGATGGTGGTATGTTATACCTTCAACTCCCCGAAGTGCGAGAGTATATGATCAAAGTGATGTTCCGAGCATAGATGAAGATAATATGCAAATAGAGGGGTCGATATTGCAAGGGGTGGAGGCCGTCGAAAGCTTGGAGCCAGCATCGGCTAACAATGATGGAAATATAGGAGTCCAAGAATTCTTTGAGAACGAGGCGGACTCTTTCTTTTGTGGTGACATGTCTACCGACCTTCCAATGTATGAGGAGTTGTGTCAGGAGATTAACATGGGACCATAGGATACTTAATACTTAGAGCATCCACTTACTCAATTCGTTGACCAATCGCTTATAAGGGTACATAAGATATGCATTTTAAGTGAGATTTTTTTTAATGATTTATATTACTGTGCTTTGTATGATTTAAATTGGTTATTCTAACATCATTTTTTGTCTGTGCAAGTGACATTTTCAGGATGAGTCGAGGGATGAGCGATGAGGAGTTACAAGACATCTTCTCACGCATGTCTCCAGACCAGATCGCCAGATTCAGAGAGATGGTAGACAGGAGCTATCTCGTTCTTTGTTAGGGCACTCTGTGAGATCTGCTTTAGCACGATTGAATGCTTCGGCTTCGAGCAAATGATCTCGACGCTCACAACTTGGGCCAGAGGGAGGGAGTGCATCGGGATCAGGATTAGGGGGATGATGTAGAGATACAAAGGCAGTGAGCCCGTGGTCGACATGAGATACAGGTGCGACTCCTCGCTCTTGTGGCTCCGGTGGATGCTGTGGAGACGCGGACACGGTGTCTCCATCTAGTCATTCAGCTGGAGCTGCGTCACCTCCAGGATTTGTCACACTTGTGGGGATGTCTACTCCAGTTACTCCGGCTTTTGCGCAGCCGTCAACAAAGTGGCACCCCTTTGGGTGTCACTCCGAGAGAGATTACCCCCGTCAATACACCAGATGTAGAGGGGTCTCCTAGATATGCCCAAGAGCGTGGACACAGATGGGAGAGGACCCATCTTAGGCATACTCCTAGGGGTTATGGATATCTAGTCGATAGTAGGTCAGGAGCCATCATCATGAATGATGAGGGGAGGAGGGTGATGGCTTGCATGAGAGAGTTGTGCCAACAAGTTTTTCGGCACAACGTCATGGATCATTGGAAGAACATACCGGAGGGGAGCAAGGACTACATAGTAGCATCTTTGCACGAGGAGTTTCCAGTGCCAGCAGCAATAGATAGATTCTCTACGAGCTGGATGATGGATTGCATGCATGCATACATGTCACATAGACGATCCGACGCACGCAAGGCAATCAAGAGTGGGGCTACAAAGCCTGAGTGGTTAGATGCATATGACTGGCACTGGGACTGAGGGAGGAGGCTACAGATTCTCCAGGATGTTGGAGTCAGCAGCGCGAGGCAGCGAGGGCACGACTCAAGGCCGGAGTGGTCCATCATCTTGGGAGTGGCGGCCACAGGACATATTTGGAGGACTTTGTAAGTTTTTCTTTTGTTTTTCTTGTTTATTTTTTTGAAATATTCTTTGTACTGAGACAATCATGTTTCTAACAGTTAGCATTTTGTTTCTTTGCAGCACTCCATTACAAATCGCGATCTGTCTGGCCTTGAGACTCAATATGCAGAGAAGCACGGTCTCAATGCATTGATCGACCGATTGTATAGACGTGGCGGCCCTGTAAGTCACTCATCTTTCTTGTCCGTAGTTACCATGAGATATTTGAATGCACTATTGTATGGTGGATTGATGTGTTGTTTCTTTTTCTACAGAGTCCGTTCGATGCTCCTTTGCGACAACGAGCTTTCGGGGGACGAGGATGTGTAGCTCGCCCTTAGATCCCTGGAGCTCACACACCTTTATTTTTGAGTCGCCTGATCTATGTAGACATGTTCTATGTATTAGTAATATCCTGTCATGATTGTACCAATCACTTTTTATGCAATCATATATTTATTTCATGTATCAGTTTTATGATTTAAGTATACATTGTTTTTGTTTGCAAGCGCATTGTACACAGTAGTGTAGAAACTATTTTGTATGGCTCTCATAAAGCACACACAATTTTTTTTCCCTGTTACCGTCGCTATTAGCATAGCAAATTTTACTCCTCGCGTCGCTATTGGCGTCGCTATGCACGTCGCAAACCGTCACTATTAGTGTCGATATTGGCGTCGCTAATCAGCGTCGATATTGGCGTCACTATCAACGTCGCATTTTAGCGACACCAATAGCGATACTGATAGCGACGCCGATACTGACGTTTCTATGGTGTCGTTAATAATGACGCTTTTTGCGATGACGGGGGGCAAATTTTGTTGTTTGTATTTTCGTCGCTTTAAACGTCAGTATAAGGCCTATATCTTGTAGTGCTCATCCAGAAGATAGGCCTCCTGTAATTCTTCAATCCAATCATTATGCAATTCTGTCATAGCTGAAACTTTGTAGGCCCACATACGAGAAAGAGAATCAACCACTATGTTATCTTTGCCCCTTGTATGAGTGAAATCAAGATCATAATTCTGTAATGTAGCTACCCAACGACGTTGCTTTGGAGTAAGATTGGACTGAGTAAGGAAATACTTAAGTACCCGGTGATCACTATGTACTATGAATCAGCTGCCATATAAGTAATGGTGCCACTTCTTGATTGCATGCAAGATAGCCAACATCTCCTGGTCATAAACATTCATGATCATTTCTTTATCTGTAAGCTTATGGCTCTCAAATGCAATTACTCCATGCTTCTGAAGCAAAACATCCCCAATGCCATGGTCACTAGCATCACACTGTATAGTAAATTCTTTGGAGAAGTCCGGGCATACTAAAATAGGAGCAGAGGTAAGGAGTTCCTTTAACTAGTTGAAGCTGCTATATGCAAGAGCATCCCAAAAGAAAGCCTCCTTCTTCAACCTATCAGTCAAAGGAGCTGCACTTGCCGCATAATGCTTGATAAATCGGCGATAGAATGAAGATAAACCAAGGAATCCTCTAAGAGAGGTAGTAGTAGTAGGCGTTGGCCAATCTTTTATACATTGCACCTTCTTGGAATCAGCCTGTATTCCTTTTTCACTGACAATATGTCCCAAGTATTCCACTTCAGTCTGCATGAAAGAACACTTCTTCTCCTTAGCAAAAAGCCTATGATGTCTCAATACATCGAAAACCCTCCTCATATGTGCCAAGTGATCTTGTAAAGTCTTGCTGTAGATCAAAATGTCGTCAAAGAACACCAAGATAAACTGAAAGATGAAAGGTTGCAAAATCTTATTCATCAGGCTTTGGAAGGTAGCTGGAGCTTTTATAAGCCCAAATGGCATCACTAAGAAATGATAGAGCCCACGATCAATCCTGAAAGCAGTCTTGACTTTATCACACTCTCACATGCGAATCTGATGATACCCTGACCTCAAGTCAATCTTCGTAAAAAATTGAGCCCCCTTAAGCTCATCAAGCAAATCATCAATCCAGGGTATAGGATATCTATTCTTCACTGTGATCTTATTAAGATCCCTATAGTCAATGCACATTCTGAAAGATCCATCTTTCTTTTTGACTAACAGGACTGGGAGGCATAAGTTGAAGAACTTGGTTCAATGAATCCCATTTCAAGAAGTTCCTTGATTTGCTTGGCTACTTCCTCTCGTTCACACTTTTATAATCTGTAAGGTGGCTTATTGATTGTCTTTGAGTTGGGCTCCAAATCAATGGGGTGATCTACTGCTCTCTTAGGAGGTAATGAAGTAGGTATCTCAAACAGATCTCTATACTCCTCAAGAAGAGTTGTCAAGGCTAAATGGTTTGCTGAATTATTGGGCTGATCCTGTGTTTCTTTATTCAAATGCAAAACAAATATTTGTGAGCGCTTCTTGTACTCTCTTTTGAGTTGTCGAATGGTGATAAGCTGAAAATCTGATCTACTATGAATTCCTTGTAAATGGATAAGCTATCCATTGGAGATAAACTCCATATACAATTGTGAGAAATCCATAGTGATCCTGCCTAGCGTCATCAACCAATCACAACCAAGTACAATATCTATAGGCCCCATTTCCAGAGTGATCAGGTTTACCTTGGCTTCAAAATTTTTAGCCAACTGTAAAGAAACTTGTGGGCATATTTGTGTGTTGATTTTCTCTTCACCATTAGCCACTTGAACTCTAATGGGCTGCTGTAAATCTATGGGAACACAATTTAGCTTGTCCATAATGGACTTATTCACAAAACTATGAGTATTGCCATTGTCTATCAGGATGAACACTGGCTTTCCACATATGCTTCCCTTCATACGGAGTGTATTAGGGCTCTTAGATTCCGTCCAAGCATCCATAGAGATAGAACAATTAGTGGCAGCAGGCAACTCATTACAAAATCCACCAGGATCAAACGGAACACTTCTACTTGGATCAAAAGGAAAAGAGTCGGCTGGATCATAAAAATACTCCTACCCAACTTCCTCCTCAAGATCTTCATTTTCAGCATTAAGTGCCATTGCATTAGCTTCATCTATGTCATCTTCAAAATCCTAAAAAACCAACATACTCTGAAGCTTGGGTTTGACATTTTTGTATACACACTTTGAGGCATAATTAGGTGTATACTTTTCCCCACACTTGAAACATAAACCTTTCTCCTTTCTTTCTTTATAAAGATCCATAGGGATAGATTTAGGATCTGTATTGGTTGAAATGGACTTAGGCTTGTTGTCCCCCTGTTTGAAATCAACTCTTGGACTGTTTGCTATCCTGAAATTACTTTGAGGTCTAGAAGCATTGAATGGAGGATAACTTGATACCCGTAAGCTCCCATGTGGCACATGATTACTACCATAAGTGTTACCAACTTGCCCCTACTTTAAAACAGTCCTTGGCTGTCCAAAACTAGGCTGAAATGAATATTCTCTTCTATACTTTCTTCCATAGCACTCGGCAAGCTCAATAGACTTAAAGAGGGAAGTAGGATTTTGTGCCATAACCTCAGCTGATAAAGATGACTCCAAACCATACATAAACTTATGAAGCTTAGCTTCATCACTGATGCTTTCCACATACATGGTCAGGTTGAGGAATTGGTTAGTGTACTCTCTTACACTTAGGCCCCTTTGTTCCAAACCATACCATCTCCGTGCTAATTTCTCTTTCTCAAGAGGAGAAATAAATACTTCAACCATAAGTGCCTTGAAAGCTTCCCAATTCTCTACGAGTATGTTTTCTTTTTTAATATACCTCCACCAAGTATGGGCAAATCCCTCCAAATGCAAGGAAGCAAAATGAATCTTCATGTCATCAGTTTTAGGGAATATGTCAAAGTAGGATTCCATCTTAGAGGTCCACTTCTCTAAATCAGATGGTGAAGATGACTGACAATTAAATTTGGCTAGAACAATTTTGTTCTTAAGCTCTCTTTCATGAAAGGGTTGCTATCCCAAAATAGGTTGATCATGATTACCATGTATGGAACCTCCAAATTGAGATGGAAATCTTCCACCAAGTGGTTGAGAATTACTATGTAATCATCCTATTGGTAGAGCACCCCTAGAATTTTGAGTATTCAGTCCAAAAGCTTGAGAATTGGCTCCATTCAAACTGCCCAAATAGTCATCATGCCTCTGTGAAGCCTCTCCTACTTCATACTAGTGATTTCGAATACCTCTTCTTCCAATAATCCCATATCCATGACCATTTTGGTTAGATGGCTGAAGTGGGACTGAAGGGCCACTGTTTGAACAAGCTTTCTCATTAGCTTCTCTTGGTCCCATTTGCAATTGCATCAATTGAGAAAATTGTGCCATAAGTTGAGCATTAGATTCCACTAACTTATCAATAGAAGCCTTGGTTTGAGTCATTGAATCCACCAACTTATCAATGGAAGACTTCATTTGATCAATAGATAAAACCATTTGCTCCATTCTTGACAAGATGGCCTCATGTCGTTCCCTATGTCTTTGTTCATGGGCACACAAAGTATTATTAAGTATACTGACTTCTCCTTGTTGTTGAATCTCTTCAAGGCTGTCTTGAGGTGTATTATCCAGCATGGAATCCCTGATTTTCTGAGCATAATTATCCTGGACCTTATTTTTACCTTTATGTCCTGCTATAATAGTGCAGTCCTACAGTACCCTCTGTCAGAAAAATGGCTCTAACTTTTGCTAGGAAACTCCATTTTCAAAACTTTTTAGTTCAAATCAAAGTAAGAATGCCCTCTTCGAGATGAGCTATAGCAAGCTATAACAAATTTAGGATAAAAAATTATGTAGCTGGATTTCTGATTCTGAATTGTCCAATCCTGCACCTTGTCTAGACCTGTAAGTGCCTTGTTTTGACCCTATAGTGCAAGATAATAACCCCAAATGGTTACCAAACCCTGTAAAAGGGTGTATAAGACCTATGGGTACCCTATAGTACCTGCACCTATAATTTAGTAATGAAGGGTGTACCTATAACCACCTATAAGTACCCTGTAAGTGCCCTGTAAATTCCCTGTTTTACCCTGTTTTGGACCTGTAGGTACTTGAGCCTTTGGAAAGTCTTCAATCTTCAATTCTCCACTTTCTGTACCTGTGTGCGGGATAAAACAGCATGACATGCTCCCTACATGGGCTTGAATCACCGGGAGGTGGGCAAAGTTCCCCCCGAGTCAGTTGGTTGCACCCCTTTGGGATCTTTGATAGTGAGGGAGGGTCACCTCTCCTTTGTCCCACTATCTCCCTCGGCATCCATCTTTTTCCTCAGTGGGTATATCAACATGGCAGAGGCTAGTATTCTAATCAATCAACATGAGATGCATTTCTGAAATATTCATTCAGCTTTTAATGAGATGTAATTGAATGGAATCTTGAAAATTTGGATTGGAGAAGGGTCTTACCAATGCAATTCAGTGACTCACTGATTGCTAGTACTTACCCTTTTACAATATTTCAGCTTGGTTAAAAAAAATTCATCCAATCAATGGATTAGAGTAAACAAGTTCATCAATCAATAGATTCAATCAATGGGATTGAATTGTTATGCTGGAAATTTCAGATTGAAGCCTCTAATTCACTGATTGGAACTAGTATGCATTAAGCAAGTATTGAATTCATGAATGGATTGTTTCAAGCAAAGGTTGGCTAAAATTTGATAGATATTATTCAATTCTTTAATCTCTCAATCAAATGGATTAAGCTTAGCAATTGGATTAATGAGAGAGATTAAGAATTGAAGAAGAGTACCTTTGACATGGTTAATGATGACTTGATCAATCTTCATATGCTTGATAGAGCCTCCGGTTATCCAATGTTGGTAAAATAATCCCCAAGGCTTGTATATTCAGTACTTAGGAACAATCTTGAAGCTTCAAATGCTTGAAATTGAAGCATTAAACCCATTTCCCCCAAATTTTTGTTCCATGGAAGCTCTTGAGCTGCTTCAATCTTTAACCATTTCGTGCTTAATCCTTGCAATTTGTTGAAGAATCCTTGCTGAGATGATCCCACGGGCTAAAAGGATGAAGAATCTTCAAGAAATTATTGAAAAATGGAAGGTCGGGCTGAAGCTTTCATGGCTGCCATGGACTGTTCACCTAGGGTTTAGGAAGAAGCTGAAGAACCTTGAATAGGGTTGAATATCTCCATTTCACTGATGGTTTATGCTTGCAAAGGATCAGAGAGAGTGCCAAGGCCTGAGGAAGAAGCAACTAGAGCAGAGAGCAGGCTGGAATCAGCCCGAAAATTACACCGCAATTTTCGGGGCTATTCCTCGCTCCATAGCTGAGCCAAGATGGAGCAATCTTGTGCTCATTCTGAAGCTCATGAAGAGAGGGATCTATTCCAGGAGATTCTTGACCAAGAAGATTAGGGGTTTGAGAGAAATGAACAGATCTTGATGCTAAACTTCCATGAAACCTGCAAGAAACTCCAAGAAAGGGGAAAGAGAACTCCTTCTTTTCAAAGTAACCACAATTTGTTCCCAAACTAAGCCCAGTTAACTCTGCTTTACCCTAATTACCTCCAATTTTACATGAAATTTGATGAGGACGACTTGTCATTTAAGCCATCCTCCGCCATATCTGACCTTGGATATCTCCAGATGTAGTCTCTTACTAACTGTAGATGATGTGCAGCACTCCACTAGTCACTGTCTCGTACAATTTTTGTCTAAAATTGATTTTGATAGAAGAAAATATGACTAAAAATAGAAGAAAAGAATGGATCAAATACCAATGCTCTAATACCACTTGTCAGAGAGAGAACTAGGGAGAGAGAAAGAGAAGAGAGAAGACATCAGAAGAGAGAGAAGAAGAGTGACGAGGAGAGAGAAAGACTAGATCTAGAGAGAGAAAGATAAGAAAGAGAGAGAAGCCATTGAAGCTGTGAGCAAGATGGGAGAGAAAGACTGTAATTGTATTAATGTGTCAAAAAGATATGTAAAATTACATGTCCTCTCCTTTTATACCAATGTTAGTGCGACGTGGCATAATACCAATGTTATTTACACTAAATCCTTATTCCCAGCTTCTTACGTAAGGTATCGGAGGAATAGCCATATGCATAGGAAGTGTAGGCATGGAAAGAGAAGGTACATGAGTGGGTGTAGGAAGAGAGCTTGGAACTATACATGGAGTGGAAGAAGACACCATAGTAAAAGGGATCGTGGCTAACACAATACCATTTTGTAGCCACAACTTCCATATATGTTGCCTCACCAAAGTGGTGATAGTGTCCTTCCCATCCTGGTAGTCAATCTTCAAGTTCATTGGCTGCATCCTCTTCTCCAAAAACTCTCTGAGCTACGCTTGCAGCATGGGATCCTGTAAGAATAACTCCACCTTTTTCAAGCTTTAAGGTTTCTCATCTCTCATTAAATTTGGACGTGAACTCGTGAAGAAGCTCAGTCTCACCACCAAACCCTTGTTTGGCTTATGGAGCCACTTGTGGAAGCTGCATCTCATATCCATCTTAAGATCCTTGAGGAAATATTCCTCCTTCAAAGATTTCTTAAAGACAGTCTAAATAGGACTCACATCATACATTGAGGTACAGCTTCAAAGAAGAGGTAACCAATTGCACAAAAACTAGCTCGTCATGAGTAGGCAAACAAAAAAAAACTCTATCTTCCATTTGTAGAGCTTCAAGTAGCTTGTAACATTGCAACCATAAAAAAGCTACCCCTGGCTTTCTATCACCTCCATAACTTTCAAAGCGGTAGCTTCATATTATGTGTTGGTTTATAGCTACATCTATTGTAGCATATACTATTGATGGTGTTACTATTGCCGCTCCATAAGTGTGTGAAGAAGCTCCTTCATTTATTTAGAAATGGATGGACTTGTAGAAAAGGGTGGTTGACACCTAGGTTGTGGCTTCATGTCTGGTTCACTAGGGATATCAAAGAACAATTATGTAAAGCCACAAATCCATGGAGAATCAAGAGTGAAGCAAGATGAAAGATGTTGCAAAATCAAACTCTTTGTGTTGCAGTGTAACTCTTGCCTCTAGTCATCACCCTTCCAATCACAACTCACATTAGATGTGTTGATGAACAGGCGACAAGTTTGGTAAGTTACACCATAATTACAGTTTCATGAATGCTGGTGGTATTCTTTGTAGGACAGGTTGCATCTCGTATTGACTAGTAATCCTTACAAAATCACACGCATCAACTTCTTGTGGCACTAGCATCAAAGCTCCAATGCAATCCATATGCTCCTCTCTCTAAGTTTGAGTGGATATTATCTTTCGCGCCACTTAGATATTCAAATTGATCATGGATTAATATTCTTTTTCTCCTCTAGTTTTCTAGTCTGAGTGTTGTTGTATATCTTCTTGTGCATCGATAATGACCTTGTGTTCCTCTTCTATTTTTCCATTAATGGTTTGCCGTGCTTCTTACTTTTGCCACCCAAAAAAGCCAAAACAAAGGTAGTGATCTCTCCCTTCACAATCCTCCTCCACATACTTTTTGAATGGTAGTGTTCTTTCCTCCCTATTCACAAACCAGACACCAAAAAGGAGGGAAGAAAGCATGCCATATTCTCATGCAAAGCTAGTTGTTGAAGAAGCTTTCAACTTAAAACTTTTCACAAAACCTTAAGAGTAAAATCTAATAGTTAACTCTAAGTTAACATAGCAATCTAAGAGGGAATGGTCATTGGAATCTTGCAAGGCATATTCATATACAAGTGTCTCTATACTAGAATACATCTCATTCTTCTCCAAGTGATCACCACATGTGGACAATAGGGTGATGCAACTCCTGCCGAGTGTGGAAGCCTGAAGAAGTGATGCCTACTTCATTGTATCTTCCTTCTGTTAATCACTAGAATCTTTTGTGTTCCACCAACAAAAGGCAAGTTTAAAAGCATTCATGGAAGAAAGAACTTTCCTTATCTATCAAAGGCTAAGCACCTTATATTTTCATAAGCTCACAAGGAGAGCAAGAAATGTTGTGTATGACACCTCCAGCAACACTTTGGTACTATTTTTTGTGCTCACGTGTCAAGCATATGGCAAGGTGTGCTTCTTCATAACCATAAGCATATGATCTAGAATGACATTCCCCTTCTCTACACATGGTCCTCTACAATCAAGGTTTTATTTCCATAAGCAACTACCTAAAACTTGATTCGGTTCCTTCCTTCAACTCAAAGGAAAGTAAAGACGTTTCACAAGGTGGACTAGCAACATCAGGACAACTTGTTGTCCTTCATTCAAAAGCTCTAACTCATAATTTTCAGCCACACATAGAGGGACCTTGAGCACATTTGTCTACTAATATCTTCATCTCAATTAGCCACTTTTACCTTGATAGGCTGATATAAATCAATGGAAATACCATCTCAATCTATCGATCACTTGTTAATTGTTGATGAAGCTATTATGCTACCACTATTAATAACCAAAATATAAACTTAACCTTGCCATGGATGCTCCCTTAAATCCTAAGCATACTCATGCTTATTGAACTTCTGCAAGCATCCATGGAGATGAAATAATCTTAAGTGGTAAACTTGAAGAGCTTGCTATAGTCACCTCTACCTAGATCAAAGGGTATTTGGCCACATGGGTCAAAAGAAAATCCTTCCAAAGGATCATAGAACTAATCTTGGACATTGACATACCCAATGTATGCATTTGGTCCATCGTAATTGAGGCTTTATCTTCATCTCCAAATTCCCTAATGACAAGCATACTATTAATTTCAGTCATCTTTTAAATGCATTTTGTTGTATGATCAACCATACATTTCTCCCAACATTTGAAGCACAAACCATGTTTCTTCTATTCCTTAAAGAAGTCCATTGGGATGAATTTTTTACCACCTTGAGGTGAAAGATTTCTCGATCTATTCTCTATTTTTGGATTGAATGTTATGCTGAAATTTTCTTATTATTTGGATACATAGAATGATGGACATGTTGTTACTCTAGGGTTTCCAATTGACATTATTATCATCGTCAAACATATCCCCAAATTATCTCTATCTTATGACACTCTTAGGCTATCCAAAGATTGCTAGCTTGTGGCTCCTTTTATGTTTTGTTGTATGCTAGTTTGCAAGTTTAACATCCTTGGAAAGATTGGTGGGAGATTGATCCATGATGTTTGTGAGTAAACTAGAATCCAAACAATATATTAGGGGAGACTTGGACTCACTTTTGGGCCTTATAAGAATTTCCATGTCATTTTTCTATTAGAAAAGGTGCCAATAGATAACTCCATCCATTATACCTCAAAACTATATCATATAACATATAATTGGAAAAGGTCTTGATGAGAGGAACTAAACACATCAACCTTTGAAAGATTAGGAGCTTATATCATATAACATATATTTGGAAAAGGTCTTGATGAGAGGATTCAAATACATCAACCTTTGAAAGATTAGGAGCTTATATGCTCACAATTATGGACCCCCAACTAAAAGGTAACCTTAAAAGTTTTGTGATAGTAGCCTCTATCAAGAAGAGGGTTGAGAGGTGAGAGAAAGGAGAGCAGATGAGAGAGAATGAGTAGTGAGGAGAGAGAAAGACTAGAAAGATTGGAGAGAAGGAGATGCAATAGGAGTTGTGAACATGAAGGTGAGATGAGGGACAATAATTATATTATTTCTAAAAGTGATAAAAAAGTACATTCCTCATACCTTTTATATTTATGTTAGTGTGACAAGGTATTATTAATAATGTCTCACTAAGATATAAGTTTTTCTAGATTCTTACAATCCATCCCTTCCCAAAGGTTTTTCCCCACAAGAACAAATTTACAATGGCTGAAAATGATAGAGAAAATAGAGTACTACTTTGATTTCAACTATACAAATAGTGAGAAATTGAGAGCTAATTTTAAGGCAGAATTTAAAGTGCAAAAGTGGCATGAGATCCATAAAATTGGCATTATTGGTGAAAAATATGTCCCTCACGGATCAAGGAGATCAAGTTTTCTTAGGTGCATTTTGACATCGGGAATCCAATATAAGTGTCCATTATCGATCGAAGTTTGTTTGACCCCCCATTTAATGGCTGCAAGGTTTGGTGTTATGAAGTAGCTACCTGATCTGGAAGTTAGAAAGTAAGTGATAGAGGCCATGATAATAGATTTCGGCACTAAAAAAATTCCCATATCTATGTAGATTATGTACCTAAGGTCATTTGCCTCTTCATTTTTCCGAAATCACTTGTGGGATAGTGTGAACGTAAAGCAATGAACTATTTTTTTAAAGGTTCAAGTGAGTAACAAAGATTAAAAGAAGAAAAATAATACGAAGACTGTCATGAGGAGAGAGGGGGAAAATTTTTTTATCATGCCCCATTTTTTTTGGCATTTTTAGAGATTTGTGACTGTTTACATCATGCCTCCTCCTCATGGGCTGAGGTCCTTCCATTCTTCACTTTGCATCATGAGAAATGGCCTGTGATTTGATGCATTGTACAAAAAGTTCAAATTTTAGTAATTCTCTCTCCTTTTTCTCTCTTTCCATAAATGCTACTTATATGGCTAAGAGGATGAGGAAAAATGGGTGTGCTGATTTGTGATAATGCGAGAGATGGATCAAGGAAGTATAAAGGAGGTGTCAATGGTTGTAAAAGAGCATTAGTTGCTTCTCGTTTTTGAAATACGGTGGGATGCGCATGGGGATTATAGAGTAAGTGATCTTTTATTGAATTTTATGTTCTATCGCTTATTCTTATGATAGAAATATCTAAATATGCTTGAATATGTCTAAAATGATAGAATAATAAGTATTTTTCTCTAATTTATGTAATAAAAATTAAAACCATAAAACTTTCAATGCGAGATTTGGGAGAAAAATGATAATTTCATGGATTTTCATGGAGTTATACTAAGTGTAATGCTGAATCACAATCCACATAAGCTCCATAAATTTGAAAAGTTAAAAAAATTAATAAGTAATACTAATTTAAATTAAAAAAATTATTAAAAAATAGATTTTTGATTTAAAAACAATAGTTTTCATGCGTAAAATTTTACTATAAATTAGGTATATGTGTGTGGATGTATGGTGAAGGTAGAGTATGGAGATTTATCTTAGGATATCTCCATTTTTATGTGAAAGTGTGTTTATCAAATTTTTACATGGAAAAAAATGACACAAAACACTCTCTTGAACAGGTGCATGATTGCAAAACCTAAATGGTAGGAGAAAAGGGGTGGTGAAAAGTTAAGTATCAATTCAATTCTAATTTTTATGCATATCACAACATACATGACTTGCTTCACTTAAGTTAAAAGGGGCAATAGCACTGATTAGTCTAGTGTTGTTTCCAAGCAACGCATCAAATATTAAAAAGAAAATCATTGAAAGAATATTTTTAATGCAATACATTGGCTAGTTTGTGGTTAATTTGTTTGAGTACTATATGGCATTACATGTTTTGACATAGCCAATTCTCTTTGCAGGTAAAGCATGATGTGAATCTCTTGGAATTGATCAACTTATCTCCAAGAGTGCATAAAGAGTTTAAGAATGTAAGAAGCTAGGAAGAATAAGGATTTAGTGTACAAATAGTATTGATATTATGCCATGTCACACTGGCATTGGTATAAAAGGAGAGGGCATGTATTTTTTCACATCTTTTGACACATTAATACAATTACTGTCCTTCTCTCCCATCTTGCTCACAGCTTCTATGGCTTCTCTCTCTTTCCTATCTTTCTCTCTCCAATTCTAGTCTTTCTCTCTACTCGTCACTCACTTTCTCTCTCTTCTGGAGTTTTCTCTCTCCTCGTTTTCTCTCTCTAGTCCACTCTCTGACATGTGGTATCAGAGAATTAGTCTTTGATTCATTTTTTCCTTCTATTTTCAGTCCTATTTTCCCCATCAAAAATCAATTTCAAACAAGTACTGGACAAGACAGTGACTAGTGGAGGGATACAGACCACCCATCTACAGTTAGTAAGAGACTACATTTGGAGATCTCCAAGGTCAGATATGGCAAAGGATAGCTAAAGTAGCAAGTCGTCATCAAATTTCATCCAAAACTGGAGGTAACTAGGGTAAAGGAGAGTTAACTAGGCTTAGTTTAGGGTTAAACTGTGGTTACTTTTTAAAAGAGGTCTTCTTTTCCTCTTTCTCCAAGCTTTGGCCAAGCTTCCATGGAGTTCTTCAGTAGAGATATTCTCTTTATTCACTGATCCTTGCTCTCCTTCAACAATGGCATGCATAATGGCCTTCTAGGCATCAAATGCTACAGGTTGAACACTATTTTCATGACTGGAGGAATAGCCACGTGTGCAGGACAGTAGCCCAAAATTTGCACTGATTTTTTTCAGCCTGTTCTTCACCAATCTTCAACTAATCTCTAGCATTGATGCTTCTCAATGATCTTTGGCATTGTTTATTTCAACTCTCTAATGTGTAGACTCCAAAATGGGGCTATATTCTTCATCCTTTCTCTCTCTTGAAACCCTACATGAACAGTCCATGGGAAACCATGAAAGCTTCAGCCCAAGCTTTCATTCTTCAATAATTTCTTGAGGATTTTTCATCAATTCAGCCTGTGGTACCATTTCAGTGGAGGATTCTTCAACAAATTGCAAAGATTTCAGCTTGTGGAGGACATTGAAGCTCATATTGAAGGTTTATTTTGGGGCTTTCCTTCAAGAGGCTTGAATCTTTGGTATTCAACTGTTCAAGCAAGCTCGAAGCATTCATTCTTCACGGAATTGATAATATTTGATCATATTGGAGCTCATGTGGAGTGATTTAATGGATATTTCAAGCTTCATGGTGGATTTTGAAGAATTCTTCCATCAATGGGATTGGAGCGGACATCTATCATCCTCTTCAAGCTTAATCAAAGTATTTCTTTTGCTTAATCTCTCAATAATCCACTTGCTAATGCTTTTTCCACTTGTTGATGAGATATTATTGATCAATTAATTATTTGAATTGATCAATAGATCAAAGATTAGTATTATTTCCATTAATCTTAGTCTATTCCATTGAATTTCAGTATTGATTCAATCATAATCTCATCATAGGTATCATTTGCCAAGTTTGATGCATAACCTTGACTTTTTGGGTTGAATTCTTTTGTCCAAGCTGAAATATTGTAAAAAGGGTAAGTACTAAAGCAATCAGTGAGTCACTAAATTTCATTGGTAAGATCCTTTCCTTATCAAAATTTTTCAGATTTCATTCAATGGCATCTAATGAAAGGGGCTGAATGAATGTTTTACTAATGCATTTCATGCTAGTTTATTAGAATAGAATGCCATTGCCATGTTGATATACCCACCAAGGAAAAAGGTGGATGCCGGGGGAGATAGTGGAACAAAAGAGAGGTGACCCTCCCTCACTATCAAAGATCCCGAAGGAGTGCAACCAACCAACCCGGGGGGAACTTTGCCCACCTCACGGTGATTCAGAGCCCGTGCAGGGAGCTTGTCATGCCATTTTATCCCTCACACAAGTACAACAAGCGCAGAATTAAATATTGAAGAGTTTTCAAAGGCTCAAGTACCTTCAGGATCAAAATAGGGTAAAACATGGATTTTATAGGACACTGCATGGCATTTACAAGTCCATACAAGTAGAAACTTCATTACTGAAGTACATGTGTAGGTACTAAAGGGTACCCATAGGTCCTACTCAATCTTCTACAGGGTTTGATAACCATTTGGCATTACTATTTTACCTTACAAGGTGTAAATTGGTTAAAATAGGGTGCATGCCTCAACAGTTTAGACTCAAAGATTGAGTTGCAGAATTTTCTATCCTAAACCTATTATAGTGTGTTATAGCTCATCTCAAAGAGGGAATTGTTAGCTTTGATTTGAACTAAAAAGTTTTGGATTGAGAGTTTCATAGCTCAAGTTATAGCCATTTTTTATGACAGGGAGTATTGCAGGACTGCACTATTATGGCAGGGCATAAATGCAAAAATAAGGTCGAGGATGATTATGCTCAGCAAATCAGAGATTCCATGTTGGAGAATGTACCCCAAGAGAGCCTTGAAGAGCCTCAAAAATATGGGAAAATCAGTGTGCTTAATGATACCTTGTGTGCACATGAACGAAGCCATAAAGAATGTCATGAGGCCCTATTATCAAGAATGGAGCATATGGTTTTATCTATTGATCAAACAAAGTCATCCATTGAGAAGTTAGTGGATTCAATGACTCAAACAAAGGATTGTATTGACAAGCTGGTACAATCCAATGCTCAAATTATGGCCCAATTCTCCCAATGGATGCAAATGCAAGTGGGATCTAAAGAAGCGAAGGAGAAAGCTTATTCAAATAGCGAGCCTTCAATTCCACTTCAGTCACCCAACCAAAATGGTCATCATCATGGAATTATTGGACAAAGAGGCATCCCAATTAGCCAATATGAAGTAGGTGAGACTTCACAAAGGCATGATGACTATTTGGGTAGTTTTAATGGAGGCAACTCTCAAGCTTTTGGACTGAATACTCAACTTCCTAGGGGTTCTCTACCAATGGGAAGATTGCATAGTGGTTCTCAGTCACCTATTGGGAGATTTCCATCTCAATTTGGGGGTTCAATGCATGGCACTCATGATCAATCTATTTTGGGACAGCAACCATTCCATGAAAGAGAGCTGAAAGACAAGATCATTTTAGCCAAGTTTAATGGTCAGTCATCTTCACCATCTGATTTAGAGGAGTGGGCCTCTAAGATGGAATCTTACTTTGACATATTCCCCAAAACTGATGACATGAAGATTCATTTTTATTCTTTGCATTTGGAGGGATTTGCCAATACTTGGTGGAGATATATAAAAAGGAAAAACATACTTGTAGAGAATTGGGAAGCTTTCAAGGCACTTATGACTGAAGTATTTGTCTCCCCTCTTGAAAAAGAGAAAATTGGCACTTATGGCTGAATAATTTGTCTCCCCTCTTGAAAAAGAGAAAATTGGCACGAAGATGATATGGTTTGGAGCAAAGAGGCCTAAGTGTAAGAGAATACACTAACCAATTTCTCAACCTAACTATGTATATAGAAAGCATTAGTGGGTGATGAGACTAAGTTCCACAAGTACATGTATGGTTTAGAGCCATCTTTATCAGCTGATGTCACCCTACTTCTCTCTTTAAGGCTATTGAGCTTGTAGAGCGCTATGGAAGGAAATATAGAAGAGAATCTTCCTTTTAGCCTGGTTTTGGATAGCTAAGGACTATATTAAACTAGGGGCAAGTTGGTAACATGTATGGCAGCAATCATGTGCCAAGTGGAGGCTTAAGGGTGCCAACCTATCCACTGTTCAATGTTTCTAGACCTCAAAGTAATTTCAAGACAACAAGCAATCCTAGAGTTGACTTCAAACAAGGGGACAACAACCCTAAATCCATTTCAACCAACATGAATCCTAAGTCTATTCCTATGGATCTCTACAAAGAAAAAAAGGAGAAAGGCTTATGTTTCAAGTGTGGGGAAAAGTATACACCTGATCATGCCACAAAGTGTGTATACAAAATGTCAAACCCAAGCTTTAGAGTATGTTAGTCTTTGAGGATCCTAAAGATGAGATTGATGAAGCTAATGAAATTGCACTTAATGTTGAAAATGAAGATCTTGAGGAGGAAGTTGGGCAAGAGTATTTCTATGATCCTTTTGATCTAGGTGGAAGTGTTTCTTTTGATCCAAGTAGGACTTGTCACGAGCCACTTGTTGCTACTAGTTGTTCTATTTCCATGGATGCTTGGATAGGTTCTAAGTGCCCTAATACACTTCGTATGAAGGGTAACATTCATGGAAAGGCTGTGTTCATCCTAATAGATAGTGGTAGTACCCATAGTTTTGTGAATAAGTCCATTATGGAAAGGGTGAATTGTATTCCCACATATTTACAACAGCCCATTAGAGTTCAAGTGGCCAATGGTGAAGAAGAAATTAGCACACAAATATGCCCACAGGTTTCTTTACAACTGGCTGAAAATTTTGAAGCAAAAGTAAATCTAATTACTTTGAAAATGGGACCTATAAACATTGTACTCGATTGTGATTGGTTGATGACATTAGGCAAAATAACTATGGATTTCTCACAGTTGTATATGGAGTTTATCCTCAATGGACAACTCATCCATTTACACGAAATTCCTAGTAGATCAAATTTTTAGCTTATCACCATTCAACAACTAAAATGGGAGTATAAGAGATGTTCACAAATATTTGTTTTGCATTTGAATAAAGAAATGCAAGATCATCCCAATAATTTACCAAGTCATCCAGCCTTGACAGCTCTTCTTGAGGAGTATAGGGATTTGTTTGAGGTGCCTACTTCATTTCCTCCCAAGAGAGTAGTAGATTACCCTATTGATTTGGAGCCCAACTCAAAGACAATCAAGAAGCCACCTTACAAATTGTCTAAGTGTGAGAGAGAGAGGAAGTAGCCAAGCAAATTAAGGAACTTCTTGAGATGGGATTCATTGAACCAAGTTCTTCACCTTATGTATCTCTTGTTTTTTAGTCAAAAAGAAAGATGGATCTTTCAGAATGTGCATTGACTATAGGGATCTTAATAAGATCACAGTAAAGAACATGTATTCGATATCCAAGATTGATTATTTGCTTGATGAGCTCAAGGGGGACTCAATTCTTTACGAAGATTGATTTGAGGTCAAGGTATCATCAAATTCTCATACAAGAGGGTGATGAAGTCAAGACTGCTTTCAGGACTAATCGAGGGCTCTATCATTTCTTAGTGATGCCATTTGGGCTTATAAACCCTCCAGCTACCTTCTAGAGCTTGCTAAATAAGATTTTGCAACCTTTCCTCTTTCAGTTTGTCTTGGTGTTCTTTGATGACATTCTAATCTACAATAAGACTTTACAAGATCACTTGGCACATATGAGAAGGGTTTTTGATGTATTGAGACATCACATGCTTTTTGCTAAGGAGAAGAAGTGTTCTTTCATGCAGGCTGAAGTGGAATACTTGGGACATATTGTCAATGAAAAAGGAATATAGGCTGAGCCCAAGAAGGTGCAGTGTATAAAGGATTAGCCAATACCCACTACTACTACCTCTCTTATGGTTTATCTTCATTCTATCGCCAATTCATCAAGCATTATGTGGCTATTGTAGCTCCTTTGACTGATAGGTTGAAGAAGGAGGCTTTCTTTTGGGATGCTCTTGCAGATAGTAGCTTCAACCAGTTAAAGGGACTCCTTACCTTTGCTCCTATCTTAGTATGCCTAGACTTCTCCAAATAATTTACCATACAGTGTGATGCCAGTGGCCGTGGCATTGGGGCTGTTTTGTTATAGGAGCATGGAGTGATTGCCTTTGAGAGCCATAAGCTTACAGATAAAGAAATGGCCATGAATGTTTATGACCAGGAGATGTTGGCTATCTTGCATGCAATTAAGAAATGGCACCATTACTTGTATGGCAGCCGATTCAGAGTACACAGTGATCATAGGGTTCTTAAGCTTAATATGATGCCAGTGATCACAGCGTCGCTGGGTAGCTATACTACAAAATTATGATTTTGACATCACTCATACAAGGGGCAAAGACAATATAGTGGCTGATTCTCTTTCTCGTATGTGGGCTTGCAAAGTTTTAGCTATGACTGAATTGCATAATGATTGGATTGAAGAACTACAGGAGGCTTATCTTTTGGATGAAGAATTCAGCCACCTTTTTCAGAAATTACAGCAAGGTCTTATGGAAGAAAACTCACATTATCAGTTCAAAAATGGCTTTATTTGGTTGAAAGGTAAGATTGTCATTCCTTCTACCTCTTCTTTTACACGGAAAATTATGGAGGAACTACATTCTTTGCCTTTAGCTGAACATTTAGGAGTTTTCAAGACCTATGACAAGATCAAGAAAAGTTTCTATTGAAAAGGATTGTGGAAAGATGTCAAGGACTTTGTCATGAGTGTATGCCTTGTCAGCAGAATAAAGACAACACCCATAAGCCCAGAGGTTTGTTACAGCCATTACCTATTCCTATAGGTAAATTGACTCATATTACTATGGATTTCATTATTGGCTTGCCTACTACCAAGAAGGGATGGAATAGTATATATATGGTGGTAGATAGACTCACCAAGGCAGCCCATTTTATTCCAACCAAGATCTAGTTTACTGCCCCTCAAGTGGCTAGTCAGTTTATGGAGTAGATTTTTAGACTACATGGATTATTGCAAGTGATTGTTCATGATAGAGAATGCTTTTTTTCAGATGCATTAATTGATGGAGGCTCATCAGTAAACATAATGATGGATGTGACAATGAAGGACTTAGTGTTGCAAGAAATTCAACCTACACAGTGGCTTATCAGATTGGCAGACCAAAGTAGAATTAAACCGTTGGGCATCCTCCCGTACGTCAAAACAACCCTTGCAGGGAGAGACTATTGGTTAACATATTTGGTGGTCAAACCAAATTCTTACGGGACCTCATACCCTCTATTGTTGGGAAGACCTTGGCTTTTTGAAGTGAGAGCCAGGACGGACTGGTTCAAAGGAACCCTAACCCTAAGTAGAGGACCCAACAAAGTGGTGTTGAAATTGTATGGATCACAAAAAGGTAATGGATCCACATCCATCGAATTCCTAACTGACTCCTCCAATGAAGTAATAGATGGTACATCAGGAGACAAAGAGGCTGTTAAACAGATATTTCCCAAGAAAATAGAGGTATAGTCCCTAATAGTGGGCACTATAAGCCAACTACCAAAGGAAGAAAAGTCTTTGTCCATGGGAGAATACCTCCTGTCTCAACTAGAATTAACACTGAAATAGAAGCATGGATGTAGTGTTTTCCGTGTTACATGGCAATCGTAGAGACAATAGCAGAGACAGAGCCAGAGCCAGAGAAGACAGAAGCATAAGCAGAAGCAGTCACAGAGGCAAAAGATCTATTCTTCTCCTAACAGAGCCTCTATAGAAGCAAAGACAGATCCTTAAGAGGAAGAGGATAAAAATGATGAGGAAGAAAACGAAGCAGGCTATGAAAGTGTAGTTGAAGAAGATCCTCTAATAGTGGATGATCCTGTCAATGTCCCTATGGAGACATCACAGGCCAAAGATCTCAAGGTGTTGGAGGGAATGACCATGGTTCCATTTGGGTTGAGACCAATGGACCACAAAGTATGCATAATCTGCATAAGCAATGGATTAAAGGCATAAAAATTAAGTTCACCAGTGGCTCCTGTCGCCTTGACTGTTCAGTCTGGAGAAAAGATGATGATGATGCCCCCTGCTGACAACATAGACTCGAATTTCCTTAGGTTCAAATGGCCAAATATTCATTTCCCCGGATGTTGTCAAGGACTAAAAGGATAAGGGTTTATGCTTTAAGTGTGGGGATAAATACACACCTGATCATGCATCCCAATGCCCATTTAAGAATTCCATTGTTAGGTTTAATAGCATGTATGTGTTGGAAGATTGTGATAGAGTGGATGAGGACCCACATGACACACCAACAGTGATGACACATGCTAAAAATGCAGAATTTGAAGAGGATCTTGACCTCGATTAGTTTTTATGATTCTCCAGATGGGTTCCCTTTTGACCATGGTGGCTGTACAGTGACCCATGCTTATATGGATGACCCTTATGCTCTTGATGCTTATCATAAAGGTTATCCATTTGATCCCGGGGAAGTAATGGGTTCAGCAAAGCCCTACCTCAATCAAGATTTCACCAGTGCAGCCCTCTCCCTACTTCAAGGGTGCAATTTTGACTGAGGATTAGCTAACTTTGCCCTAATCTGCATTGTAGACAACTTGTAGACAACACACTATTCTAGAACAGTTTTTACCCTGCATTAATGGCAATCAAGTGTCACCTATATGGGCTGAAAGTACGCTTCATGAGATTCATTTTCACATGTTTCACACCTCAATTGAGGCTGCCATAGGAAGTTATGATCAGTTTTCTCCAGCGGGCTTGTTCTGAACAACATGTTGTCCACTATTTGTCAACCTCTAATTGTCATGAATTGGTGGCCAAACTCAGACGCTATCAACTTGCACATGTTTTATGTATCATACACACATTTGTATGCCCCAATTCCACATGAGGTTGTACCTCCCTATATCATAATCTCCTTTGTAATGCTGAACAAAATAGTACTCTATGATCCCCTTCCCTTCTTGTGAGCCACATCAATAAGTTCTCCTTTTTGTTTTTGAGGACAAAACTTCATGAGACGGGATGGTTTGTAATGAACTGGGTATACGGGAAAATACTAGTCACACTGATGATATAAAAGGTGTAAGAGGGTTTCCTTATGCATGATGGAATTATCAAGAAATCTCTCTTCCACCTCTCTTTAGCTCTCATGGCTTCTCCTTCTTCCTCCCTCCTCTCTCTCTCTCTCTCTCTCTCTCTCTCTCTCTCTCTCTCTCTCTCTCTCTCTCTCTTCTTCCTGTCTTTCTCTCTCCTCTTCTTCTTCTCATGCAGTCTTTCCATCTCTTCTCTCCCTTAGTTAGGCTAGTTCAGTCACCTTCATTACAATAAAATCTTTAAAATTGGGTATAAGAACATTGTCGTTGATTACTTTCACCATCTCATCACTCGTGTTTATTCAAATATAAATGATTATGATGCATCTCATTGTATTACTAATAAATTGTCAGAGAGAGAACTAGGGAGAGAGAAAGAGGAGAGAGAAAGACTGCAGAGGAGAGAGAAAGACTGCAGGAAGAGAGAGAAATAGAGTGACGAGGAGAGAGAAAGACTAGAATTGGAGAGAGAAAGACAGGAAAGATGAAGAAGCCATGGAAGCTTGGAGCAAGAAGGGAGAGAAAGATTGTAAATGTATTGATATGTCAAAAAGATGTGAAAAATTACAACTTATCTCCTTATATACCAATGTCAGTGTGACATGGCATATTATCAACATTTAAACTATTTCCAATTTCTTACAATCCATCCCTTCCCAAAAGTTTTTGTCCTCAAAAACAAACCTAAAAGACTAGAAAAGGATAGATGAAACAGAGTACTACTCTGATACAAGGGCTACAAAAATAGGAAAAGCACTAGTTTGTACTAAGTAATGGAGAGGATCGTAAGTGGGAAATGAAGGTGCAAAATCCTGCTCAAAACCTCATGGATCAAAAGGTATTCCATCATAATGATTGTCCAAGAGAATAGAATGCCTCTCAACCACATACTCCAATCCACCCGGATCAAATGGATACGATGAAGTATCCCCATAATCAAATCCATGATCACATCCAAAATCCCCTGGATCATAGGGAAGCACAATGCCATCTTCATATTCATGTATGCCCAAATCATATATTATATCATCATCAAACATGTGCTGGTCATCATAACCATGATCAAGGTACTCATTATCAAATGCGTTCAATGGCTGTTGTAGACCTTGATTAAGTGTAAACTGATGCCCAAAAATATCATCATGAGATTTCTTTAAGAGTCTAAAACCTTCAACATGACCATCTACATCTGCAAGTGTTTCATGTGATTCATCAACGAAGATACCATCAGCTTGTACATCTTGCTCTTCATTGTTCACTTCTTGTACATCTTCTTGGACTCGTACATCTTCTTGGTCTTCTTCTTGCTCATCCTCTTGTTGATCATGTTGTTCATTATCCAAATCTTGTTGTTGAAGAAATGGATGCTCATAAGCATAAGCATGTTGACCATAATAACCATTCTGCTGCCAAGGTTCAATGGAATGATACTCTGCATTATGATATGGTACAGATGTACTTGCATACTGCTCATATTCATTTGCATATTGTTGCTGTTCATATTCATAAGATGCATATGGATCATAGTGTGTACCATCAGCATATAAATGTTGTCCATAAGCATAAGCATTTGATTTAGGTGTACCATCAGCATATTGATGCTGGCCATGAGCATAACCATTTTTTTGAATGCCTCTTCTTCCAATGGTCCCATCTCCATGACCATTTTGGTTGGATGGCTGAAGTGGGACTGAAAGGTCACTGTTTGAACAAGCCTTCTCACTAACTTCTTTTGATGGCGCTTGCAATTGTAAAAGTTTAGAGATTTGTGCCATGAGTAAGTCGTTGGATATTACCAACCTATCAATAGAAGCCTTGGTCTGATCAGTAGATTGAACCATCTAATCCATTCTTGACAGGATGGCCTCATGTCGTTCCCTATGTCTCAGCTCATGGGCACACAAAGTATCAGTGAGTATACTGATTTGCATCCCAAAACCTATATATTCTCAGATGGTGGTTGGTTCATGGATGTTTTCCACAAGAGAGCTAAAACATGTTGATCAGAATTCTACAGGTTCAGTGATTGAAGAATAGGACTCTGTTAATGAGGCTTTGGTTGCTGCTCAAGCATGTCAAGTCTACTGAGTTGGCGTCTGTTACAGCTCTTAGCAAAGTGTTGGAAGAACTAGATGAGTTGAAAGTTAAGCAGACACATGCTGCAGAAAATGAGTTCTCTTCAGGATGTCTGTTGCCACACTTAAAACTCCGAGCTCTGTGTATCAGAAACCGAATGACAGAAGGTGAGTTGCAGAGCAAGCTTTCTGAGATAGGAAAGCCAGCTCTCTCTGGATAGGCCTGTGGTACAATGCAGTCAGAGCCTTCTGAAGGCACTTCCGCTACCTTCAGATGCTTCTATCCACTCAAATAGTTCAGCAGTTGTCAAAAACCAACATCTTCTTCAGGGATCTGGAAAGGAGTGTCCCAATATATGAGTCCGCAGTTGCATGGCTGCTGAGGAAGCACGTTGACGAGATCACTAACCCAATCCAGGCCCGGTGCTTGCTATTCTATGTTCTCCCTGTGAACTTCATTGAAAAATTTAGCTCTTAAAGGAGAGCCTTTCCCAGAGCCATGGACTCTGTCCATCAACTTGCTACCCACCAAAGAATACATTAACTGAACTTGGTAACTGTTGAAACTGTGAGAGTTGCAAACCAAAGAGTTCTGGTTATCAGAGAAACCAGAGCCTCCTGATCATCCGAAGAAAAGGCTTGGAACTCTGGAGCGTGCAACTACCCTTGAAGGAAATCCTTTGGATGTCCTATTGTACAGGATCACTGAAGGAAATGAGCATTTCTTCTTCACCAAGCATTTTGATGATTGAGGAAGAGAGTAGAGCCTTCAAATCTGATTTGAAACAGCAGTTTGTCTCTGATCTATAACTGCATATACCTTCAGTCCATCATCCACGAGAACAGGAGTGATTGTGGCCATCAACACAGAGCTTGTCCTCTTCAATGCAGGCTGATCCTCAAACCCTTATTTAATGCAAAATAGAGGAGTTCGAGCTGGGACAGCCTTGTGCTTGGCAGGAATGACAGACAATTTCAGGGATTACGATCTGCAAATTTGAGTCCTGATGGCACGGATGATGATTGGGACATGAATGGCAAGATTACAGTGGAGAATTGTGATGAGAAGGGCTACTCTGTAGTAAACATTGAGTGCCAAAATCGTCCAAGCTTGTGTTTGATACTGTTTGCACATTGACTGATATGCAGTATGTAGTATTACCACTTCCAGCACCTCATTTTGCCTTATGATGGGTGGCAGGACTTGTACAGATTCCTTTTCTAAGCATTTTCATGAAAGCAAACATCACTATCAAAGTCTATCCATGCCGTCCATCGGTCCCTTAGAAAGCGCATCAGCAGAAGAGGAGGAACACCAGGCAGAAGCAAGTTAGCCTTTCTCCCTTGCGTATTTGGAGCAAAAGCATTTTCAAATGGGTCATCTGTGATGCCAAGCATTTCTCGAACAACTTGCAAACTCTAGATCAAACACCACCTTCGCCATTTTCCTCGTTTGTGGCATGTTATGTTCTGCAGTGGTCAGCATTCCCGGAAGGCATAGTCCATAGCTCCGTCATGCTCAAAAATCTGTGAGAGTTGTCGATAGCTTTCATTCTCAGACTCGACATGGGGGTGGCAACTTCTGGAAAGAAGCGGATTAAGTAGTAGAAGCTTTTAGATCTTGTATCGGGCATTCTTTTTGTGGCCGTATTCCTGTTTTTAGTGCTTGTTTACACTTCTTTAGGAGACTTGTTAGCAGCCTCAGGACGACAAGCGTTGGCTTTGACAATGGTTGATGTGTGGAACAGGGAAAGGATGCTGCAAGCTATAGAGGCTGGCCAGCAGCCTTCGAAAATGTGCCCGCAGGAATTTGTTGATCACATGCCTTGCGAGGACTCCAAAAGGATGTGGCATTTGAGCAGAAGAGGAGGAACACCAGACAGAAGCAAGTCAACCTTTGCACATAGATTCAGTCCTCACGTAGCTACACCTTTGGAATCTCCATCAGATAGTCCTGCTTCATGGAACTCTTCACAAGCTTGCTTTAACGGAGAAAGTGATCTTCTTCGTGGCCAGAGACTGTTTGGTGTTCCTCAGAAATCAAACTCTACAGCCAAAGAACTAGCAAAATGTTTCAAAAGGCTTCTGCATTTTGGGAGAAAAAGTCGTGCATCTGAAACAGTTGCAATGGATTGTGTTTCTGCATCAAGAACATCTTTTCCAAGATAATGGGGCAGTAGGTGACGTTGATCCTGAATGATGATGCATCTGTTGCTGAGAAGCAGTTCACTTCGTGTGAAGAAAAGATTGGATAGCAGCTGCTGCCGATGGCAGATGTAGGTGACGCTGATCCTGCTGATCTTGTTAAGAAAGCAAAGAAGCGTCAGATTGACAAGGCATGCACAAAGCAAGGAATCTCCAGGAAGTCTAAAGCTGTATGGTCTATCACTGTAGCTGCTACGATTGTTGGCATAGTTGTTCTCTTGCATCAGCTTCTCTCCTCCGTATGTGCACAACGGAGAACACCTTGGAACCTAAAAAGGCCACAATGGAGCCGTTTGGTGCTGTGATGTCTCAAGAGACACTTCTTGACTGATTACTGGGTCTGCGGCGGCTTCCAAGCACATTTCGTCCTTGTGTCGCACTGAGAACAAGGCCTTCCTAGACTGCAAGCGAGCGGATCCTAACCCGGAGAAATGCTTGCACAGAGGACATGACGTTACTCGCTGCGTCATCTCCCTGCTGAAAGAACTTCATCACAAGTGCCCAAAAGAGATAGATGCTTATGCCAAATGTATGGATTATTACGGAAACGAGTTCAAACTCTGTAGGAAGCAGTGTTTTCTGAGGCTGAGACAGCTTCCTTTTGCTAAAGATCGTCAGAAAACATTGAAGGAGCTGCAAACTTTCCTTGATATGAAAATTGCACCCAAGGAGCTTGTGTATGAATTGAAAGGAATTGGAAGCCCCTTCAACAGCACCGACATACTTGTATGAAGAGAAGAGTCCTACTCCTCAGAAGCTGGCATTTGATAGCAGAGAAGTACTCCCAATTTCATACAGAGAAGCTCTAAACAGTCAACAGACTGCTGAGAGAAGCAATGGGAGTGGTGCCTTTTAAGAAGTTGAGCCAAATGTCATAACTGAGGAGTCCGTCAACTCTACATCAGCGTCCTCAGACTTCCTCAGTGTTCTACACCACTATCCCCTTACACACAGTTTCCAGACCCTAATAAAGCAGTTGCTGAAAACCATCAAGTGATTCTGACTCTACTGTGAGAGCAGAAATCGTTCCTTCTTTCTTGGACAGGTCTGTCATGGAGAATGACAGTTTCAATGGAAGGGTTCCCGCTCTTGACAGCTCTGTTCTCCAAGATTTTTTTCTTCCATTTTGCCTTCACCTTTCAAAAGAAATCTTCAGTGCTGCCTGTCTTAAGGGTTTGAAGAAGAACAAAATATCCCTAAAGCCTCTTCAAAGTCTTCAATAATGGTGCTCCACTTGTTAAGAATGAAGAGTAAAGAAAGTTTCCAGCATGAAATGCCTTCAAAAACCTCATGGCTGAAAGCTAAGAGAAGATATGTGCTGCAACTCCATGAAAGCTTGGCAAAAGCTTGGAGGAAGAGGAAAGGAAGACCTCTTTTGAAAAGTAACCACAGTTGAACCCCAAACTAAGCCCGGTTAACCATCCTTTACCCTAATTACCTTCAATTTTGCATAAAATTTGGTGACATCCAACCATTTAAGCCCTTATCCGCCATATCTGACCTTGGATATCTCCAGATGTGGTCATTTGCTAACTGTAGTTGTCCTGCAGCACTCCACTAGTCACTGTCTTGTACCATTTTTGTCTGAAATTGGTTTTGAAATAGGAAAATAGGAGTGAAAATGGAAGAGAATAATGGATCAAAGACTGAAGCTCTGATACCACTTGTCAGAGAGAGAACTAGGGAGAGAGAAAGAGGAGAGAGAAAGACTGCAGGAAGAGAGAGAAATAGAGTGATGAGGAGAGAGAAAGACTAGAATTGGAGAGAGAAAGACAGGAAAGATGAAGAAGCCATGGAAGCTTGGAGCAAGAAGGGAGAGAAAGATTGTAAATGTATTGATATGTCAAAAAGATGTGAAAATTTACAACTTATCTCCTTATATACCAATGTCAGTGTGACATAGCATATTATCAACATTTAAACTATTTCCAATTTCTTACATAAATTATTTTGCATTGGATTGTACTGTGATACTATTTATGATAAGCAAGCAATTATTTTACTTAAAGAATAAAATTAAATAAATTAATTAAAATAATATTAATAGATTATATATATGTATGATTTCTATGTTATTTTACTCTAGAACTAATGAAAAATATGCAATTGTAAATTATATTTTTTGACTAACTATGGTCTTACTTATATCCAAACCTATGATTTTTTGTCCTATTTTATTTTCATATATGTTTACTCACATACCAATTATATTAGTAATTCAAGATTTTTTTTGAAAAAGAAATTTATAAGTTTATAATTTGTTCTCAAAAACCAAATAGAAAATGTATGTTTTCAAAAATGTATGTTTCCTCCTCATATTATATTTGAAAGACTTTCCTAAAATTTTATGTCTAAACTAGAATAAAGTTGAGTCATCTCTTACCAACTCTTATACAATAACACTTGCAACATCAAAGAATGAACCAAATAATCTTACAACCATCTATTTTGTAACTAATAGACACATGTCATATTAATGTAGTATGCTCATATACAATTATAAGTCATTTAAATACAAATGCACAACTTGTACATCTGTATGGTGTTAGTGTGATAGTTTATATTTAATAGTAGCTTGTTTGAATATAAATATATATATAACCCACTTAGATAAGTTTGTTTTATATTATGTCATTGTGTTAGTCTATTATGTAATATACCTTCAAATTTTACAACCATTTATTTTACAACTAATATACATTTTTCATGTTAATGTAGTAGTTCATACACAATCGTAGGACATTTAAATAAAAATACAAAACTTATATAGATGTGCATTGTCAGTATGATAATTCATATACACAATTTGTTTGTATATAAATGTAGCTAAAATCCACTTTCTTCTAATATAAAAGTAATGTTGATTAAAATTGTAATCACAACCATGAAATTTTGTGTTGATCTCTTCTAGTGCAACGTTGTCTTCAAATGTTCAAGTATGAATCAAAACATCATTTTATGGAAAACACGTTAAAAAAATGAAATGTCAAAATCTCATCCTCTTTGTCCATCCCTCCCTCTTGTCCTTCATCTATTCCTTTCTCTATTTTGATTTATTAACTTTCAGTGGAAAAATATTCTAATAATTCTTAAACAATGAAGAAAGATAGAAGACATTAACATCACATATAAGAGATTGTGTTTACAATTTCAATCTATAATACTCCAATATTAGAAATTTATTTTATAGTATATAAAGACAAAATATAACACTCTAAAGCTATTAGTAAAATTACTATATTATGATATAATCTACAATAAAAAAAATTTAAGTTATTTTACATATTTTGATATTATCATTAAATCATCTAATATGTTATATTTTCTATAAAATTATGTTGCTTTTAAAATGTATAAATCTTTTTACTATAACATGTCTAAGATATTGAAGTTATACAAACAATATGTAGTTTCAAATCTATTTGTGTATGTTTAATGTCTAAACTAATATTTTCATAGCACAATATAATGTTGATAATGTCAATAGTCCTTATATTATAATTAAGAAATGCAAAAAAATATTAAAAGTTTTCCCCTCTAAGATGACAAAAAACAAATAAAACTCATCATTCTTAGATAGATACAACCCATAAAATGAAAGAAACCACCAAATGCAGCATTTCTGGCATACAAATGTCTAATCCATTGATTGTTAAGAGTAATGGTGGTGATAAAAGCAAGCCATTGTGTCATAACACCTTTAAGACTTACTAATGTGAAAGAAAATACAAGTCTCTTACATCTTATACCATTGTCAATGTGACTTGGTATTTTAAATTTCCAAATATTTCTCAAATATTAATATTTTGAACTCTTTACAAGTTATACTTCATGCTTTACAACATTCCATAGTATAAGTGAAACTACATAAGGAGATTCTTTATAACATCATTAACAACTTGGTAAACTAAATTACCAACAAAAAACATAATACTATAAGAGACTAGAAATAATAATCTAGGGAAATACGAGCTACATTGGCTAGTTTATAAGGTGTAAGAGACTTTTACTTTGTGCTATTCAATTAATACAAAAGTCTTTTAATCTCATATCTCCTTTCTCTAAGCTTCGTGGCTTCCTTCTCTCTCTTCTTATCTTTTTTCTCTATTTCCACTATTCCTCTCTCCTCAACTAGTCTTTCTCTCTTCTTTGTACTCACCTTCTATCTCTTTTGCAGTCATCTCTCTCCTCCTTCTCTCTCCTGGCTGTCAAGAAGAGGACATGAGAGAGAGAAGAAGAGAGAGAGAGTACAAAAGAGAGAGAAAAATTGCAAGAAGAGAGAGAAAGAGAGTGATGAGGAGAGAGAAATACTAGAAAAGGAGAGAGAAAGACAGAAAGAGAGAGGAAGAAGCTATGAAAGCTTGGAGAGAGAGGTGAAGATGAAAGGAGACTTGTATTATAATCTGATGGTCCAAATGCCAGGTCCCTTACATCTTATATACCGCTAGTGTAGTAGGCATTTTCCTCCATTATTTATTCCTATATTTTCCCCTGTATTCCCTATCTCTTACATTCCATCCCCACCCAAAGGCTTTTGCCCTCAAAAACAAAATGGGCACTTATTACAGAATAGGGCAGGGCACTTACTACTCTACTGCATGATTACAAGGGGTTATTCAATAAATCATGTAGGGGTTATGTATGTATGTATATTGGGTCATAGATATTATATGATGTATGGGCATGATTGGGGAATAAGAAAAATCCAATTTTGACCCATATTTAGTGAGGAATTGAGTGTTGCAAACAGTGGACACCATGTTGTCTACTACAGGACCCTGCTATAGTAAATCAGCAATAACTTTTGATAGGTAACTCTGATAGGGGTGTTTGTTACATAGAAAGTGAGCTTACTTTGATTACTTTCAGCCCATGTATGGCATTAAATGCTGCCCATAATTCAGAATCAAATTTGGTTGAAAACAGAGAGCTATCTATAGGCTGGGTGAACTAGGATAGGCTACCTGTTGACTACATTTGTCACCAAGAGGCCTCTTCAAGGGCCAATCCTTGCCGTTCGAGCAAGTATTCCATGATTGATCTTGAGCGCAACTTCTTTTCCTTTTGACCTTTGACTACCCCTGGAACGTATTGAATGATACCCTCTTCATCCATAGCAGATAGTACAAATAGTGGCAGCAGTATGTGAGTCATTCTCATCACCCATATCTTCAAGGGCCAATCCTTGCCATTTGATCAAGTATTCCATCCCCTGGAACGTATTGAATGATACCCTCTTCATCCATAGGAGATAGTACAAATAGTGGCAGCAGTATGTGAGTCATTCTTATCACCCATATCTACACGTACATAACCACCGGGGTCAAAAGGAAAGGTGTCTGCAGAGTCTACATGATCATTGGGTTCAAAAGGAAAGGTGTCTGCATGGTCAACGAACTCTTCCTGCCCAATTTCTTCATTAGTCTCGTCATTTTTAGTAGTGATTACAAATGCACTTGCATCCTCATGGTCATCCTCCATGTCAGAGAGAGAACCAAGGAGAGAGAAAGAGGAGAGAGAAAGACTGTAGAGGAGAGAGAGAATAAGAGTGACGAGGAGAGAGAAAGACTAGAATTGGAGAGAGAAAGACAGGAAAGATGAAGAAGCCATGGAAGCTTAGAGCAAGAAGGGAGAGAAAGATTGTAAAATGTATTGATTTGCCAAAAGATGTGAAAAATTACAACTTCTCTCCTTATATACCAGTGTCTATGTGACATGGCATATTATTAGCATTCTAACTATTCCCAGCTTCTTAAAATCCATCCCTTCCCAAAAGTTTTTGTCCTCAAAAACAAACCTAGAAAGAACTAAAGAAAAGATGGATAGAACAGAGTACTACTCTGTTTTACAGCTTACAAATGGGAGATGAGTGAAGAATTATCATTACAAGGGCTGAATTTGAAGAATGGAAAGAGGACCCTGCTATATACATGATTTGAAGAACTTCAGAAGCAATTGGAGCCATAAAATCTTCAACAAATAGTTCCAGAAGAAAGTAGACAACTTGCTGAAATAACAGTCCCTGCTGGACCAAATCTGCCATAACTTTTGATAGAAGTGTCCAAATGAGATGTACCACATATCAAAATGAAGCTCTTGAAGAGTACTTTAAGCTCATGTAGATAGCTCAATTCTGAAAATGAAGTACGACAAAAACTGTCCTAAAACAGCGTGCTGTCCTGAACAAGTCTGCACCAATACTAGCTCCATAAGCAATAGGCTTCAGCCACCAATGTATCCCTCAAGTATGGATACTCATCCAATATTGAATCAGGTCTCCAAGAAGCCTCTTCAGAGGGTAAACCTCTCCATTTAATCAAATATTCCACAATAGAACGTGATCGAAGCTTCTTTTCACGCTGACCTATAACAGCCTTTGGGATGTACTGAACAATACCATATTCATCAATAGGTGGCAGCTCATCAACTAAATCCACTGGATCACCATAATAGGGCTTGAGCTGACTAACATGGAAGACGTTATGAATCTTTGTAGAAGAGGGAAGCTCTAGTCTGTATGCCAAATCTCCAATCCGCTTAAGGATCCTATAAGGGCCATAGAATCTGTGGGCAAGCTTATTACTGGATCCATCTTTCAATGTAGAGTACTTGGATTTGGGCACCTTCAACAAAACCAGCTCTCCTTCCTGGAACTCTAAAGGCCTCCTCTTCTCATCAGCATATATCTTCATCTAATCTTGAGCCTTCCTTAGATTCACCTTGCATTGCTGAAGAAGGGTCTGCATTCTTTCCAACTCTTCCTTCCCATGAGGGTTGATATTTTCATTAAAAATGACTGTGGGTAAGGGCACCTTATAACCATACAAAGCCTCAAAGGGTGAAACTCCTATGCTCGCATGAGTGGAATTATTATAAGCAAACTCAGCCAGGTGTAACCAAGAATCCCATGAGGTTTGGACATCATAGCAAAAATGGCAAAGATAAGTCTCCAACCATTTATTAACTCTCTCTGTCTGTCCATCAGTTTGGGGATGATAAGCCGTAGATGGAGCCAACTTAGTACCCATAGATGTAAATACCGCTTGCCAAAAGTTACTCATAAACTTTGAGTCCCTATCATGGACAATCACCTGCCGTAATCCATGTAATCTGAAAATATGCTCCATAAACTGGTTGGCCACCTGAGAAGCAGTAAACTGAATTTTTGTTGGGATAAAATAAGGTGCTTTGGTGAGTCTGTCAACCACCACATAAATACTATTCCACCCCTTCTTGGTAGTAGGTAAGCCAGTGATAAAGTCCATAGTAATATGAGTCCATTTACCCGTAGGAATAGGCAATGGCTGCAACAAACCTCCTGGCTTATGGGTGCTATCCTTATTTTGCTGATAAGGCATACACTTCATAACAAAGTCCTTGACATCTTTCCACAGTCCTTTCCAATAAAAGCTCTTGCTGATCCTGTCATAAGTCTTGAAAACTCCCAAGTGTCCAGCTAAAGGCGAAGAATGCAACTCCTCCATAATTTTGCGCTTGAAAGAAGAAGTAGAGGGAATAACAATCTTGCCCTTCCACCAAATAAGACCATTTTTAAGCTGGTAATGTGAGTTTTCTTCCATAAGACCTTGCTGTAATTTCTGAAAGATTTGGCTGAATTCCTCATCTAAGAGGTATGCCTCTTGTAGCTCTTCAATCCAATCACTATGTAATTCTGTCATGGCTGATACTTTGCAGGCCCACATACGAGAGAGAGAATCAGCCACTATGTTATCTTTGCCCCTTGTATGAGTGATGTCAAAGTCATAATTTTGTAATGTTGCTACCCATCGTCGTTGCTTTGGAGTAAGATTTGACTGAGTAAGGAAATACTTGAGTACCCGATGATCACTATGTACTCTGAATCGGCTGCCATATAAGTAATGGTGCCATTTCTTGATTGCATGTAGAATAGCCAACATTTCCTGGTCATAAACATTCATGGCCATCTCCTTATCAGTAAGCTTACGGCTTTCAAATGCAATTACTCCATGCTCCTGAAGCAAAACAGCCCCAATGCCACGGCCACTAGCATCACACTGTATAGTAAACTCTTTAGAGAAATCCGGGTATACAAGAATAGGAGCAGAGGTAAGTAATTCCTTTAACTGGTTGAAGCTGCTATTTGCAAGAGCATCCCAAAAGAAAGCCTCTTTCTTCAACCTGTCAATTAAAGGGGCTGCAATTGCCGCATAATGCTTTATAAATCTGCGATAGAATGAAGATAGGCCAAGAAATCCTCTAAGAGAGGTAGTAGTAGTAGGCGTTGGCCAATCTTTTATGCATTGGTCCTTCTTGGGATCAGCCTGTATTCCTTTTTCACTGACTATATGTCCCAAGTATTCCACTTCAGTCTGCATGAAAAAACACTTCTTCTCCTTAGAAAAAAGCCTATGATGTCTCAACACATCAAAAACCCTCCTCATATGCGACAAATGATCCTGAAAAGTCTTGCTATAGATCAAAATGTCGTCAAAGAACACCAAGACAAACTGAAAGAGGAAAGGTTGTAGAATCTTATTCATCAGGCTTTGAAAGGTATCTAGAGCATTTGTAAGACCAAATGGCATCACCAAGAAATGGTAGAGCCCACGATCAGTCCTAAAAGCAGTCTTGACCTCATCACCCTCTCTCATGCGAATCTGATGATACCCTGATCTCAAATCAATCTTTGTGAAGAATCGAGCCCCCTTAAGCTCATCAAGCAAATCATCTATCCTGGGTATAGGATACCTGTTCTTCACTGTTATCTTATTGAGATCCCTGTAGTCAATGCACATTCTGAAAGATCCATCTTTCTTTTTGACTAACAGGACTGGGGATGCATAAGGTGAAGAACTGGGTTCAATAAATCCCATTTCAAGAAGCTCTTTGATTTGCTTGGCTACTTCCTCTCGTTCACATTTTGATACTCTGTAAGGTGGCTTATTGATTGTCTTTGAGTTGGGTTCCAAATCAATGGGGTGATCCACCGCTCTCTTAGGAGGCAATGAAGTAGGCACTTCAAATAAATCTCTATACTCCTCAAGAAGAGCTGTCAAGGCTGGATGGTTTGCTGAATTATTGGGCTGATCCTGTGTTTCTTTGTTCAAATGCAATACAAATATCTGTGAGCGCTTTTTGTACTCTTTCTTGAGTTGTTGAATGGTGATAAACTGAAAATCAGATCTATTAGGAATCCCCTGTAAACGGATGAGCTATCCATTGGAGAAAAACTCCATATATAACTGTGAGAAATCCATAGTAATCCTGCCTAAGGTCATCAACCAATCACAACCAAGTACAATATCTATAGGCCCCATTTCCAAAGTGATCAGGTTTACTTTGACTTCAAAATTTTCAGCCATCTGCAAAGAAACCTGTGAGCAAATCTGCGTGCTGGTTTCCTCTTCACCATTAGCCACTTGTACTCGAATGGGCTACTGTAAGTCGGTGGGAACACAATTCAACTTGTACATAATAGATTTATTGACAAAACTATGAGTACTACCACTATCTATCAAGATGAACACTGGCTTTCCACATATGCTTTCCTTCATACGAAGTGTATTAGGGCTCTTAGATCCCATCCAAGCATCCATAGAGATAGAACAATTAGTGGCAGCAGGCAACTCATTACAAAATCCACCAGGATCAAATGGGATATCACCGCCTGGATCAAAAGGAAAAGAGCATCCTCGAAATCTTCATTTTCAGCATTGATTGTGACTGCATTGACTTCATCTACGTCATTTTCAAAGTCCTCAAGAACTAGCATACTCTGAATTTTTGGCTTGGCATTTTTGTATACACACTTTGAAGCATGGTCAGGAGTATACTTTTCTCCACACTTGAAGCATAAGCCTTTGTCCTTTCTTTCCTTGTAAAGATCCATGGGAATATTTCTGGAATTTGTATTGGCTGAAGTAGACTTAGGCTTATTGTCACCTTGCTTAAATTCAACCTTTGGACTGTTTGCTGTCCTGAAATTGCTTTGAAGCCTAGAAGCATTAAATGGAGGATAAGTTGGTATCCGTAAGCTCCCACTAGGCATATGATTGCTGCCATAATTGTTACCAACTTGCCCTTGCTTTAAAACAGTCCTTGGCTGTCCATAACTTGGTTGAAATGAAGACTATTTCCTATACCTGCTTCCATAGCGCTCTGCGAGCTCAATAGCCTTGAAAAGTGAAGTAGGATTCTGCGCCATAATATCAGCTGACAAGGATGGTTCTAAACCATACATAAACTTGTGTAACTTGGCCTCATCACTGATGTTTTCTACATACATGGTCAAGTTGAGGAATTGGTTTGTATATTCTCTTACACTTAGGTCCCTTTGTTCCAAACCATACCATCTTCGTTCTAACTTCTCTTTTTCAAGAGGTGAAACAAAGACTTCAGCCATAAGTGCCTTGAAAGCTTCCCAATTCTCAATAAGTACATTCTCTTTCTTGATATACCTCCACCAAGTGTGGGCAAATCCTTCTAAGTGCAAGGAGGCAAAGTGTATCTTCATAACATCAGTTTTATGAAATATGTCAAAATAAGACTCCATCTTAGAGGTCCATTCCTCTAATTCTGATGGTGAAGATGACTGGCCATTGAATTTGGATAAAACAATTTTGTCCTTGAATTCTCTATCATGGAAGGGTTGCTGTCCCAAAACTGGCTGATCAGGATTTCCAAGTACAGAACCTTCAAATTGAGACTGAAATCTTCCAATAGGTGGCTGAGAATTACCATGTAATCTTCCTGTTGGCAAAGCACCCCTAGAATGCTAAGTATGCAGTCCAAAAGCTTGAGTATTGACTCCGTTCAAACTGCCCAAATAGTCATCATGCCTTTGTGAAGCTTCTCCTACTTCATACTGACTATTTGGAATACCTCTTCTTCCAATGATTCCATCTCCATGACCATTTTGGTTGGATGGTTGAAGTGGTACTGAAGGGTCACTGTTTGAACAAGCCTTCTCATTGGCTTCTTTTGATCCCTTTTGTGACTGCATGAATTGAGAAAATTGTGCCATAAGTTGAGCATTAGATTCTACTAATTTATCAATGGAAGCATTGGTTCGGGTAGTTGATTCCATCATCTTCTCAACAGTAGACTTCGTTTGATCATGAGATAGAATCATCTGCTCCATTGCTGTCAAAAGGACGTCATGACGTTCCCTATGTCTTAGTTCATGGAGACACAGAGTATCATTGAGTGTACTAATCTCTCCTTGTTGTTGAAGCTCTTCAGGGTTCTCTTGAAGTGTGCTTTCCATCATGGAATCCCTGATTTGCTGTGCATAATCCTCCTGGACCTTATTTTTGCCTTTATATCCTGCCATACTAGTGCAGTCCTGCAGTACCCCCTGTCAGTAAAACGGCTATAACTTTGGCTAGCAAACTCCGATTGCAAAACTTTTTTGTGCGAATCGAAGCTAACAATGCCATCTTCGAGATGAGCTATAGCACGCTATAACAGGTTTAGAACAGAAAATTCTGTAATTGAATTTCAGAGTCTGAACTGTCCAGTCCTGCACCCGATTTAGACCTGTAAGTGCCCTGTTTTGACCTTGTAATGCAAGAGAGTAATCTCAAATGGCTACCAAACCCTGCAAAGGGGTATATAGGACCTTTGGGTACCCTGTAGTACCTGCACCTGTGCTTCAGTAACAAAGGGTGTACCTGTATCCACTTGTAAATACCCTGTGGGTAACCTGTAAATTCCCTGTTTTACCCTGTTTTAATCCAGTAGGTATTTGAGTCGTTGGAAAGTCTTCAATCTTCAATTCTCCACTCGTTGTACCTATGTGAGGGATAAAACGGCAGGACAGGCTCCCTACACGGGCTCCGAATCACCGGGAGGTAGGCAAAGTTCCCCCCGGGTCGGTTGTTTGCACCCCTTCGGGATCTTCGATAGTGAGGGAGGGTCACCTCTCTTTTGTCCCACTATCTCCCCCGGCATCCACCTTTTTCCTCGGTGGGAATATCAACATGGCAGAGGCTAGTGTGCTAAGCAATCAGCATGATATGCAATTGAAAAATATCTATTCAGCCTTTCATGAGATGCAATTGATTGAGATAAGAAAACTTGAGATGGGAGAAGGGTTTTACCTATGCAATTCAGTGACTCACTAATTGCTAGTACTTACCCTTTTACAATATTTCAGCTTGGGTGAGAAAAATTTCAACAAAACAGACCAAGGTTATGCATCAAGCTGATCAAATGTTACCTATGATGAGTAATGGTTTTGAATCAAAAGGAATTCAATGAAATAAGCTGAGATTGAAGAAAATTAATACTATTCTCTGATCTATTGATCAATCCAGTGAATTAATTGATCAATAACCTCTCATCAACAAGTGGAAAGGCCATTAGCAATAGGATTATTGAGAGATTTCAAAGATTAGCAAAAGAGAATACCTCCATTAAGCTTGAAAATGATGATGGATGTCAGCTTCAACCCTGTTGATGCAAGAGTTCTTCATAATCCACCATAAATCCAACATAAAGCTTGAAATCTCCATGAAATCAGTCCATACATGCTTCAATATGATGAATTCCTTGAGGAATCAATACTCCAGCCTTGCTTGAACACTTGAACTTCAAAGATTCAAGCTCCTTGATGAAAAGCCCCAAAATAATCCTTCCATTTGAGCTTCATTGACATGCACGGGCTGAAATCTCTTCAATGTCTTCAATCTTGAAGTCTATCCAGCTTGTATTCAGCTTTAGAGAAGCCTTGAAGGTCGGGGAAGTCTAAAATTTTGAGAAATTTGAGCTTCCATGTCTGTGGCTATGGCTGCCCTGCTGTGTATTAGGGTTTGAGCAAGAGAATGACTGATCAGGATGCTTCAAAGGCTGAAGATTGTTGCCAATCAAGTGCTTGATGAGTCCTTTAAGAGCTGAGATCAATGATTGAGGATGTGGAGCAGGCTGAGCAGGGAGTAGAGAGCAGGGAATTCAGCGCATTTTTCGGTGCATTTTTTGGGCTGTTCCTGGGCTGATCATCAGCCAGCAAACATCAAGTATGGTGCTCCTCCTGAAGCTTAGGCAACAAAGAACCTTTGCCCCATGCTTTGGCAGTGAAATGTTCAGCATATAGAGAGATATTTGAAGAAGTTATTGACATCCACCATGAAAGCTTCAGCCAAAAGCTTGAAGGAGAGAGAAGAGAAGCTCTCTTTCGAAAAGTAATTGTAGTTTAGCCTCTAACTAAGACCGGTTAACCATTCTTTACCCTAGTTACCTCCATTTTTGCATGAAATTTGATGACGTCCAGCCATTTAAGCCTTTACCCACCATATCTGACCTTGGATATCTCCAGATGTATTCATTTGCTAACTGTAGTTGTCCTGCAGCACTCCACTAGTCACTGTCTTGTACCATTTTTGTTTGAAATTGGTTTTGAAATAGGAAAATGGGAGTGAAAATGGAAGAAAATAATGGATCAAAGACTGAAGCTCTGATACCACTTGTCAGAGAGAGAACCAGGGAGAGAGAAAGAGGAGAGAGAAAGACTATAGAGGAGAGAGAAAGACTGCAGGGAGAGAGAGAATAAGAGTGATGAGGAGAGAGAAAGACTAGAATTGGAGAGAGAAAGACAGGAAAGATGAAGAAGCCATGGAAGCTTAGAGCAAGAAGGGAGAGAAAGATTGTAAAATGTATTGATTTGCCAAAAGATGTGAAAAATTACAACTTCTCTCCTTATATACCAGTGTCTATGTGACATGGCATATTATTAGCATTCTAACTATTCCCAGCTTCTTACACTCCAAGTCTTGGAAGACCAACATACTTTGGACTCTCGCCTTTGCATTTCTATAAACACATTTGGAAGCATGTTCAGTTGTGTACTTTTCCCCACACTTGAAACAAAGCCCCTTTTCCTTTCTTTCTTTATACAAATCCATGGGAATGGGCTTTGGACTGTCAAAGGCTGAAGCATTTTTATTCTTGCTGTGCCCTTGCCTATTATCCATTCTCGGGCTATTTGCTATCTTGAAATTATTTTGTGGGCTTGAGGCATTAAAAGTGGGGTATATGGGGATCTTAGGAGTGTTGAATGGCATGTTACCACCACCATGACTTGCCCCAAACTATCCCAGCCTTATAGCTCCTCTTGTTGCCCAAAGTGTGACTGCATAGGTCCTTTTTGCTGTCCAAACACTGGCTGAGACACCCCTCTTTGTTGTCCATGCTGAAATGAAGCATCCCGACGATACCTACGGGAGTACACAGGTTTATGGTGCTTCCACTGACCCAGTGTCACTAGTTGATGACCACTATCGTGTCCTCTGGTTCAACAAAGCCTATTAGAAGGCATTAAAAGTCTCTTTTGAGAAGCCAAGATTTGGCCCTTACATTGATCCCCTTGGATACCTTACCCCTCCAGGCAGTTTGACTATTCATTCATTTGGCACACCCACAACTTCTTTTGCCACTTTATGGGGTTTCTTGAGGAGACTAGTTGTTCAAGAGCTTGAATTGCTAGATAATTCCAGTAAACTATGCTTTAAGTTAGGAGAATAGTCCTCCTGTTCCTTGATTCCATCACACTGGCACATGATAGAACCGAACGTGAATGAGGCCAGATTTGTGTGTGATCCTTCTCTGCTATTGACAGTAACTTTGGAAAGTGTAACTCATGTCCACCCGGATGCCTCTCCTATAGTAGAAAGCCTAGAGGCCATGGAAGCATAATTAGTAGAGGCCTCTATGACTGATGCCTTCATCACAGATTGCATAAGCAGTTCAGTTCATTCAAGCAGATGTTGTGTTATAGTGTCTGTATACGGGATGCTTCCAATGGTCCAGCTACTATAAAAAAGATGGAGGCAGCTCCTGAGTTGACCTTTGTGTGCTCTATGGAAAAAATGCCCCACTCTACAATAGATTCCTCGGGGCATGTGCATTACTTCACTGGCCTTTCTTAAATGCCACAACACATATCTGTATGGAGGCATGTCCTACATCCACAAATGCCACATTGATCGGGTCATTCTTAGCAAGCAGATCAGTCTAGTAGATTTCATAAGCAAGTGCACTTGTGGTGGTCTCATGCATCAATCGCAATAGGCGGAGGCCTCTGAATCTCAGTGAAGAATATTGGTATTCCGATCACACAATCAGCCACATTAGTCTGAAGGTTCTTCTCAGCAATGCTCTTGAGATTGGCCAAGATCATGCCAAGAATTTGTGTGGGGGTGAAAGTTCTGGTTTCACCAAGGTATTGTACATGGATGAGGGGGATGCCATCTGGACCTTCAGTGACCGTACGGATGCCTCGGGGAATCCACTAGGGTTTACCGTATGGTACCACATGAGTGTAAGGGAGGGGGGTTATTTAAGGGAAGGAATGTACATTTTATAAGGTAAGGTCCCATAAATAGGGGGCAGATAAGGGGTATTTTCATATATTTCTTACATGTAGGTGACGTATCCTTATTATTACTAGTGAATCCCCCGTGACGGATGCTCACAAGGAACATGAAGTTGAAAAATGGAAGAATTTGTACTTCACGTCTAAAGCCACCATTAACATACTCCACAAGGACAAGGAACACCCATGTAGCACATCCAAGAATCCACGGTTGCGAGATTGGCTAGAGATGGAGAAGGCTCAATATGCATCCAATTTGGAGCAAAGGCATTGGCAAGAGATTGATGCTTTTGAAAGGTAGATGAAAGAAAGATATTAAAGGATGGAAGCCTTTCACTGGCAACTTCAAAGGATCTACTCAAAAAATACGTAGAGTCGAATGCTCAAAGGGAATAGGAAGTCGAAAAATGGAACCCTAGCACTTGCACCTGGTACTCCTAATGCTTCTGCAGAGGCTGGTGATGAAGATGACGATGACATTGATCTCTTCGTTAAGAGACAGAAGAGGAAAAGAAAGATGGTGAAAGTTGAAATGTCTCCAACTTCTAAAAAGTCTTCAATGCTATGTGTCTTTCTTCTTGAAATATCCATTGGTCACTCCAATGTTGCCTGCCATGTTTGTACCTGTGTACCTGAAATTCTTGGGTTTGTGAGACTAAAAAGGAGGAACTAAATGAAATATGACTAACTGGATCAAGAACCTAAGGAGCACTGATACCACTTTTCAAGAAGAGGATAGGAGAGAAAGAAGAAGAGAGAGAGAGTGCAAGTAGAAGAGAGAGAAATACTACAAGAAGAGAGAGAAAGAGAGTGACGAGGAGAGAGAAATACTAGAAAAGGAGAGAGAAAGACAAAGAGAGAGGAAGAAGCCATGAAATCTTGGAGAGAGGTGAAGATGAAATGAGACTTGTATTATAATTTGATGGTCCAAATGTCAGGTCCCTTACATCTTATATACCGCCAATGTAGCAGGTATTTTCCTCCATTATTTATTCCTGTATTTTCCCCTGTATTCCCCATCTCTTACACTAGCTCACTTGTTTTTAAGTGATATCACAGCATAGGCTTTTGATCCATTTTATTTTCTCAATTTCCATGAATGTTTTTTCTATTTTCCACCATTAAATCTAAGGTAGCAAGTATAAGAGCCACATGCCAAGTACTTGCATGCTCTCTACATGAAGGAAAGGCTAATCTTGGAACTTTGGCAAGGATCTAGGAGAGATTTAGCCAAATCATGGCCAAAAAAGAAAGTTGTGGTTAAGTTTTAGGCTATTTTGAAAGTAACTTTGTGAAAGAAAAGGTAACTAGACTTAGAGAAGACTAAAACATCATTTAGTTTTTAGAGAGAAAGTCTTCTTCTTCTTCCTACAAGCTTGCTTCTACTCTAATGGTAGATTTCTTAAATATCTTTCTCTCTCTATGCATTAAGGGCATCAACCTTTCTCTATCTTGGTTCTACACACCACAAAGAACATTGTAACAGCCACCATCGATCACTATATCAAGTGCCATGTTGATTGCAATAAATTGACATAAATTTTGCTAAATTTATGATCTAGAATCATTGTTGTCATAATCTATTTCTCAGCTAAGCTTCATCCTAATCTGTCTTTGCCATTTGATCCTTGACAAAGGAGGTTATATTGGTCAATCTTGATGATTATTCTTCATCCTTTCACTCTCTTTGAAAACCCTAGCCGTCATGAACAAGACAACCATTAGAGTTTCACCCAAGCTCATTAATTTCAAGGGGCTTATGTCATTTTTCATCTCTAGGAGTTACCTATAGCAAGGCTCTTCAATATCTTGGCAAGATTGATCTATTTGCATTATTTGAGTGTTCAAGCTTCCATTGGAGAAGAGCTTCTTGATTCTTCATCAATCATGGAAGTTCTTTGAATCTAAAGCATAAATCAAGATAAATACCCTTAATCAAAGGGATTTCAAATGGTTTTACTTCTTCCTTGCTAACATTGGAACATTATGGGTTCTAATGGAGTATTATTGAGCTATGAAGTCCAATCTTGAGTCAAGAATCGGGGCACATGGTTTCAAGCTTCAATCTTAAGTCACGAATGCTTCAAGATTGCTTCAAATCATTAAAGGAGCAAGGATTCAAGACTATTTGAGCAACATTGGTCAACGGGAGTACATTCAAGCATTGAGAGTATTCAAGTCTTCTTCAAGTAAATACAAGAGGTATTTTCCATCAATTCTTGATCTTTCTCATTCATCCGCTTGTAGAGCTTAATCCACTTAATTGAGAGATTAAAGAATTGAAGTTTTTCATCAAATTTCAGCCCATTTATTGATTGAATAATTTCATTCATTGATTGAATCAACCCATTCATTGATTGTGAATTACTCTCTTCATTAAATAAAAGAATTAGAAGGTTTTACTTGGTCTTGTGGCATTGCATTAAATCCCTTTTTTTCTAGAGTAAATTGTTGGTTGAATTCTTTACTCTAATCCTATACCTTGTTAATGGTTTGTTGATCCATGGCAAAAATAAGTGAAAATCTATTGTAAAGGGTAAGTCAAGTAGTGAGTCACTATGTGGTAAATCCCTCTTCCCATCTATTTTACTGTTTCAATTTCCAATCCAATTTATATCATGGAATGAGCTAAATGATTTCTTCAAGTAATGCATATCCTGCTAGTTGATTGGAGTAGAATGCCACTACCATGTTGAGATACTCACCAAGGAAAAAGGTGGATGCTAGGGGAGATAGTGCGACAAAAGAGAGGTAACCCTCCCTCACTATTGAAGATCCCAAAGGGGTGCAATCATTTGGCTTGGGGGAAACTTTAACTATCTCCTGATTATTTGGAGCCCATGTAGGGAGCTTGTCTCATGGTTTTCTCTCTCACATAGGTACCATAAAAGAAGCTATTGAAAACTTGAAGGTTTCAATTTAAGGGCATTGAAACATGGAATTTTTTAATTAGTTTACAAATATTCCAAGTTGGTTACATTTCTATTCAACATTTAAAAGCAATGTACAAGCACTTGCAAGTAACAAGGCACTTGAGCATTTATTAGGCTCAATTTTCAACCATTCCTAAGTGTTGCAAGTTATTCTAGGTCCTCTTTTAGTGAAACAAAGCATTGGGAGTCATTTTGGGATACTTTCAAGACCAACTATAGGCGATACATGGTATTTATTACTTCACATAGATCATATACAGGTGCCTCAATGTCCTACAATGTTATCTCAACTCAAAAAGTAAACATATAGGGTTAAATAGTGCTAAATTTGGACTTGCATATCTCCCACAAGGTCATTCAAACAAGGACAGTTTTTTTCATAGACATCTTTGGCCAACTGTAACTTTTTCTTTCCTAATCCAAATTACAAGATTAAGTACTTTATTTAAAGAGGAAAAAGTAAGCTTTGATTTGAATTAAAAAATTGTTAATCGGAGCCCACTAGCAAAAGTTTAGCAAATTTAGTGACAATAGGTACTGCAGGACTACACTCTAAAATGGTAAGGAACAAGGGTAGTAAAAACAAAGGTAATGATGATTTACAATAGCAAATCAAAGACTCCAAGGAACCTGAGGCTAGAGACATTCATGGGAATGATCATGAAGAGGATTATTATGAGAGGGGTGCCTATAGTACCTTGAGCAATACTTTATATCTGCATGGAATAAGATGTTCAATCAAACATAGTGAATTATTGGATGTTATGAGCAAGTTTGAGAATCAAACTCAATCCTCTCTTGATAAGCTTACCACTCAAATCACAAGATGGTTAGACTTTCAAATGCAACAGAAAGAGAAAGAGAGGTAAGAGAAGGAGAAAACCCAATCCTCTATTTGACAAATTTCCTCCTCAAATTACCAAATGGATGGAATCATAAATATGTTTCTCAAGTTACCAAACGGATGGAATCACACACGAAGGAAAAGGAACCACATATTATTTTAGATAAACTGAAAAGGTCATCATCTAATGCAAATCCTAATCCTTTAGGCATAATAGGGAAGATTCCCCATTCCACCTATGAGATCAATCAGGCTTCACATAAAGGCAATGATCATTTGGGTAATGCAAGTGGGGGTGGTTACATAAGTGGAGGTGGTTTCTTTGCCACTAGAGTACCTATATCATGTTAGAGACCTTAGCCCTTCATTGGTAGGACTATTCTAATAATGGTAGTTATGGTGATACAAATAATGATTAGCCTTAAGGTGGTGGAAATACAAATCATCATGATAGAGAATTGAGGGATAAGATCATACTATCTAAGTATAATGGCCAATCATGTTGTCCATCAAACCTTGAGGAGTGGCTTTCTAAATTTGAAGATTACTTTGGCATATTTCCTACTAGATCTAATGACCAAAAGATCAATTTTGCAACCATACACCTAGAGGGTTGGTGATGCTACATGAAGAAAAACCATTAGGTGGACACTTGGGAAGATTTCAAAGCTCTCATGGTGCATGTCTTTGTTTCCCCTTTGGAAAAGAAAAAGCTTGCTAGACATTGTTATGGCCAAGAGCAAAGGGATCTTTCTGTGAGAGAATATACCGACCAATCAATTTTTAAACCTTACTATGTATGTAAAGTCTGTCAATGATGATGCTACACTTCACAAATGCATGCATGGTTCAGACCCTAGTCTTTTATCTGATGTAATGGCACAATACCTTGCAAGTTTATTTAAGGCTATTGAGCTGGCTAAAATGTATTCTAGGAAATATAGAAGAGAGGCTCCTTTTTAGTCATCTTTTGGGCATTTGAAAAATACCTTTGAGATAAGGCCTAGAAAGATAGGTTATGAGGGAAGTAATATGTCATTTAGCAGTGCTGAAATACCTATCTATCCACCTTTTAATGCTTTAAGATAGTAAGGTACTTTTAGGCTAGCAAACAGTTCAAGAATGGATCATAAACAAGGGGATACCAAGCCTAGAAATACTTTAGGAATTGGTAATCCACAATCTATTCCTATGGACCTATACAAGGAAAGAAAAGAAAAGATATATTATTTAAAATGTGGTGAGAAGTATACAGTTGACTGTGCCAATAGGAATGCAAAAGGCAAAGTTCATAGTATGCTAATGCTTGAGGATTTAGAGGATGATAATGATGATGCAAATGCACTTATGGTTGCCACTAAAAAGGAGGATTTGTGTAAGAAGAGTTCTATGATCCTACTAGTAAATTTCCTTTTGACCTAGGTGGTAGTATTCCTTTTGATCTAGGAGGGAATGATGAGTCATGTGCTACCAATCAGCCATAGATAGATTGAGGTGTTTCCCTATTGACTTGCAATAGCCTATCAAAGTCCAAGTGGAAAATGGAGATGAAGAAATCAACAACCAAATGTGTCCCAAAGTATATATTTAGTTGGCTAAAAATTATGGGCATAAAATGGACTTAATTGCTTTGAATATGTGCCCCACATTGACATTATGTTAAGTGTGTTATGATTGATCGATATAGTTAGACAAAATTATTATGAAAATTTCTCAGCTATACCTAGAGTTTGTCATGATAGATAGCTCATACACTTAGATGGAATCTATAACAAAACATATTTTCATATTATTATAGCAAAGCAAGGCAAAAAGGAGTTCAATAAAATATCCCAAAACTTCCTCTTTCATCTTAACAAAGAGGTGTTAGATAAGTCAAAATAATTCAATGAAAGCTCTTTTGGAAGAGTACACAAAACCTACTACAACATTGCCCCCCCTAAAAGAAAAGTGTATTTTACCAAAATACATTGCTTGGTATTCCAAAGAAAATGAAATATTTTGGTGAAATAGATCTATTTACTTGATGATCTCAAAGGATCAAATTATTTCCCCAAAATAGATCAATAATCTAGCTATCATCAGATTCGCATGAGGCAAGGTGATGAAGTTAAGAGTAATTTCATGAGAGATTGTGTTCTCTATCATTTTATAGTAATACCCTTTGGATTGAAAACACCCCAACTACCTTTCAAAGTCTTATGAACAACATTTTACATACTTTCCTCTTTCGCTTTGTGTTGGTATTTTTTGATGATATATTCATCTATAGAAAAAAATTACAAGATCATTTGGCACATGTGAGGAAGATATTTGATGTCTTACGATAGTGTAGCTTATTTGCTATGGAGTCTAAGTGTTCATTCATGCATGCTAAGGTGGAATATCTAGGACACATTGTCAACTAAAATAGAATTTAGGTTAACCCCAAAAAGGTGCAATGTGTTAAAAATTAGTGTGTGCCCACTACTGCCACTTCTCTTCATGGATTTATTGCTTTATCTTCATTCTATAGAATAATACTTATATGCCATTATGTGACTATTGTAGCCTCGCTCATAGACAAGCTAAAGAAAGAAGCTTTCTTCTAGGATGCCATAGCAGATGAGAGTTTTAATTAGTTGAAAGATTTTCTTACCTTGGCCCATATTCTTGTTTATCTTGACTTTTCTAAAGAGTTCCCTATCTAGTGTGATGCTAGTGGACACGAAATTGGAGTAGTTTTATTACAAGAGCATGGGGTAATAGCCTTTGAGAGTTGAAGGATAAATGATAATGAGATGGCAATGAATGTTTAAGATTAAGAAATCCTAGCCATTCTTCATGCAATCAAAAAGTGGTATCATTATTTGTATGGCAGCTAATTCACGGTGAAAAGTGATCATAGAGTCTTTACATATTTCCTATCCTAGTTGAACCTCACTCCAAAGCAGTGCAAATGGGTAGCTATATTATAGAAGTATGACTTTGACATCCCACATACTAGGGGAAAGGATAACGTAGCTGTTGATTCCTTATCCAAAATGTAGGCATGCAAGGTTTCAGCCATTTCAGAACTTCATAGTGATTGGATAGAGGAATTCCAAGAGGCTTATCTTTTAGACCATGAATTCAGCCCCATATTTCGAAAATTACAGCAAGGCATTATAGATTAGAACTCCTAATTTCAATTGAGAAATGGTCTCATATAGTATTATGGTAGGATTGCCATTCCACATACTTCCCCATTTACATAGAAAATTATCCACAAGAGATGTGTTCCTTGCCTATAGCTAGTCATTTTGGTGTCTTGAAGACTTATGATGGAATTGTTAAAAGTTTCCATTGAAATGGCCTTTGAAATTATGCTAAGAATTTTGTCTCTAGTTATGTATCATGCTAGTAGAACAAGGACAGCACATTGAAGTTGGGAGGTTTATTACAAACATTGCCTATCCCTTAAGGTAAATGGACGCATATTACTATGGACTTTATCACTAGCTTACCTATCTTCAAGAAAGGATGGAACAACATTTATATGGTGGTGATAGAATCACCAAGGTAGCCCACTTTATTCCCACAAAAGTTTAATATATAGTATCTCAAAGTAGCTAGTCAATTCACGAACCATGTCTTCAAGTTACATGAATTACTGCAAGTTATAGTGCATGATAGAGATACCAATTTTATGAGCAACTTTTGGCAGGCAGTATTTAATCCCATGGGCACTAAACTAGTTCCTTCTATAAACTACCATCCTCAAAGAGATGGCCAGATAGAGAGGGTTAATAAGTGGTTCAAGACTTGAAACACTTTTATCTTGATGTATGCAATGCATGGGATTCATGGTTGCATTTGTTTGGGTTTTCTTATAATAGCTCCAGTCATTCCATCATAAGAGTTTCATCGTTTGAAGATTTGTATGGCTATAAGGTACCCCTTTCCATACTTATTTTCAATGACAAGATCAACCCTCAGAGCAAGGAAGAATTGGATCACATGTAAGCTCTCTCACAATGTAAAGTGAAACTTAAGAAAGCCCAAGATCAAATGAAGCTTTATGCTAATGAGAAAAGGAAAATTCTAGAGTTCCAAAAAGGGGACTTAGTGCTTTTGAAAGTTCCCAGGTCTCGTTATGCTACTCTCAAAGATGGCTCTAGCACTAAATTGGCTCATAGATTTTACAGTCCCTACAAGGTTTTGAAGAGAATGGGTGATTTGGCATATCAATTGGCACTTCCCTCATCCACTAGGATACACAATGCCTTCCACATGTGAGTCAATTGAAGCCTTTTATTAGATCTATTATGGGTTATGTAGAGAGGCTTTCACTCATGGATGAGGAGGGCATCATTCAATATGTGCCTGAGGATGTCACTAATCAGTGGGGCAAGAAGCTTAGATCAAGAAAGATTAAAGAATATTTGATTAAATAGCTAGGATTACCCTTGAAAGAAGCTTCTTGGAGACCAATATCAATTATGGAGGAGTTCCCTTATCTCAAGGATGAAATCTTGGCTAAAGACTAGTCATTTATGGCCCTGCTCTAGCTCAGATAGACTATAGATAGCTCTTTTTTTTACATCAATTTTTACTCTATTTTATGGATAGCAAAAGACAATCTACATGGGCTACAAGTATTTGGGGAAAGAGCTTCATTTTTATGTCTAGTATGCCCTAATCAGAGCTTCCTATCAAAAGTTATTTCAAATTTAGTGCTACAAGGTACTACAGTAGCACACTATTCTATGTTTATAGCCTTTATTTGGCCAAAGAATCATGATCAATTTTTGGATTTTTTTAGATACTGCCTTGATAGGTTGCTTGTTCAGAAAGATGCCCAAGAGCCTTGGATGTGGTGAGTTTCTTGTAGCTAAGATCAAGAACACTCAGCTTTAATAGCCTATGAAGGCCTTCAACTTCAAAGAGAGGGTCTGCATATGACTGTAAGACATAGATCACAGCTTCCAGTTAGTACCATCACACATCTAGCCTTTTCATGTTTCATGCTTCCAGCACAAGCTCTTTGATGGATCTTTGACACAATCTTTGAGATGTGACTACAGAAATCCTGGCCATGTCTACACATTCAAAACCACTTTGGAATGTAAAGAAACCAACTGTGTCAGTCACTAGCAAGATTCCAAACACCATCAAGATGGAGTATCCCAGGTATAGTGCAATTGAAACAGGCCCTCTTTGAGGGTAATCATGTTCAATCTACCAAGGAATGCCTCTTTCCTTCCCACACTAGATGATCAAATCACTACGTAATCTTCTTCATCCTAGCATCATTTATGTTGCTTGGTACATTGATTCGTCTTCTAGGAATAGTGATCTCACTTTAGAGGGGCGGATTGTTGAGAACCCTGGCTGAGGTTCTTATCACATGGAGAGCATCAAAAGCAATATCTTCAATGGTCCAAGATTCCAAAGGCGAGCCTAGCCATAGAAAGATCAGAATGCTAAGCCTGTCCAGAGAAAGAGTGCATTCTGAGAGAGAGAGAGAGAGAGAGAGAGAGGATATATCCTTCATGCATAGCCTGTCACCTTCTCTTGCAAGGCCAGGAACTCTAATCAGCTAGGCGCTAGCAAGTCACCCTGCACTCGAGACCATGCTCACTCCTGCAGGCGGAGCTTCTGTATCTCCCTTGCTCAACCTCGAGGCTTTTGGATATCTTCTGCAAGTTTTCCAAGCAATGAATGAACTAGAGCCCTCTACACAGAACCATTAATCTCTAGTGGTGGTTAGGGGTAGCACAAATAGTATTATGCATGCTTCAAAAAATGTTGAGCAATTTGAAGAACATGAACCACTACCGAAAGTAGAGGAGAACACAATATTAGTGAGTTTGCCCCAATTCCCATTTTTGAATACTAAAAAGGTGGCACCCGGATAACATGCCCATAAGTTTCTCAAAAACATATGATGTGACCTATCATTAGAAAGCGCTTGAAAAATGGAATCTATTGAGATATAGAGTGCTCGATTTGGAGTTATAATGTTCAAGTTATGACAAATCGAAAGATTTGACCATGTGCCCCAAACTAATGGGAAATTCCCATATTCCCCAATATGATGTTGGAGGAGGAGTATCTTTGCAGAAAGAAAAACTATTTTAGATCATTAGTTTGTAGATTCTTCTGCAAGCCCTACATTCAGAGATTTGAAATTGGATGCAACTGCCTCTAAACAGCGAGTTTTCTATTGAAGAACTTTGACAATTGGATTGTAAATCTTGGTGAAGCTAATCCAGTAACTGCTAGATCTGAAATTTCTCTCCTCTTCTCAAATGCAGTCCTTGAATATTATGCTAAAGCTTTTGACTATGAGTATTCAAGAGCAGTGTATGAGTCCGAGGACCATCACCAAGTTGATAAAGGGTAGATATTGCTTCACGAAGTTCTTGTCCACTCGTAGAAGGTTGGCATGAAACTTCAACAAGTTGTTCTGCAAGTCTGGCTCTGTGCTCAGAGAGCAACACTTGGAATGGAGCCACATAGAAATTCCCTACATTCTCTTTCTTACTTAAAACAGAGGCTACCTTCTCACCCTCAAACAAGGCATCCAATGCTTCATCTATCCTTCTTTCAGCTATCAAAACATCAAGAGCATCTGTTAATGCATGAATTTTATTTTATCCCCGAGTTGTAGCTCCAGCACTACCTATGGCAACTTTGTATGCCCGTGATTATGCTCGTACATATGTTAGGGAAGATCTTTGTAGTGGTTATGTTGCTACCCCACTTGTTCCCAATTCACAATTGGAGCTTCTAGAAGCCAAAGTTATAGCTCCAACATTGCCTATGACAACTCTATATGCCTGTGATTGTGCTCTTACACATGCTAGGGAAGATCTTCGTAGTGGTTATGCTTGTTCCCAATTCAAAACTGGAGCTTCTGGAAGCCAAAGCTGTCAGGCGTAGGCAATTGCAAGAGGCTGCAACTTGGAGCCATTCTTCTTGGCAGCAGGAGGGGCTTTGTCCTTAGGGCAGCCTGTGGTTTCCAAATCATCGTCTCTTTTACATACTGTTGTCGATCTCCAGAATGAGACTAAGCTTGATGGGGAGCTAAAATCATGGTTAGCATTTGCTACCTAGAAGGTCTTGGAAGTAGTTGCAAAAGCAGAGAGTCCTGGAGATCTGTTGTGGGTGGATTTTGGCTCAATTTACTAACAATGCCAAGCTTTCAATGCTTTGAAATGCAAGCACATCTTCGGTCAGATCCGACGAGCTGGATTTGTCGTTTCGGCAACAACACTTTAGTAGCATTTTCTAGGCTCCATAATCACAATCAATACTAGAAACAAGCTTTGGCTCTCCTATATCTACTCCCTAGTATGGTTCTTCTCAACAACAACAACATCTAGAGGAAGAGTAGCCATAGCAATCTAGCACTGTAGTACGCCTTCACCAATGGCCACCATTGATGCATTAGAGGCCTAGTTATCCATGGCTGGCACTCCATCAACCCCAGCTAACTAGTCCAACAATGCAGTACCACTAGCCAAGGTAACCAAGGCTCCTCCGACCAAGGCTCTCAAAATGGTGGCTTGGGGAAGCCGCCTATGAAGAATGTCATTCCAGTTAAGGGGGAGAGTAGAGTTGTTGAGACATCTGAACCCAGCAAACCCTCATCAAGTTTATGGATGATGCCCCAACAGTTTTAGGATATCTAGAAGGTTTTGCAATGAAGGAGGCTCAAGTTGTTGAGTTCGAAGAGAAGCGTAGATAGGAGGAGATGGCCAAGGCAAATAAGCACACTGCCTCTCTACTTTTGAAGGATGATCCTTCTTGTCAAATGGAGGTCTGTCTGCCTACAGATGGTGGCACACGAAGAGAATGGGATGATCCATTCCATGGAAGCTTGAGAGAAATACTAAAAGAAAGAGAGAGAAAGTTTGTTCTTGGAAAGTAACTAGGACTTTTCCCTCTTCTACTCCATTTACCACTGTTCTTTTAAGAAAATACCTTCAAAATTGGCCAAAAATGACCCATGAGCTGCTAAATCTGGTCTTCCAGTCTCCAAACTTGGTCCAAGACTCCATTAATGCTCCAAACCTGCAATCCTTGTGGTCCAAAAACCCTTGGTAACTACACTGTTGCTCCATGTCATATCTGCACATGCGTATGTGTGTACTTGTGGCTCTTAAATCTATGTGACTAAAAAAAAACCAACTGAATGGAATGTTGGCCAACTGGATCAAGAACCTATGGCTCTGATACCACTTGTCAAGAAGAGGATAGGAGAGAGAGTGTGTGTGTGTAGAAGAGAGAGAAAGGCTACAGGAAGAGAGAAAAAGAGAGTGACAAGGAGAGAGAAATACTAGAAAAGGAGAGAGAAAGACAGAAAGAGAGAGGAAGAAGCCATGAAAGCTTGGAGAGAGAGGTGAAGATGAAATGAGACTTGTATTATAATCTGATTGTTCAAAAATCAAGTCCCCTAACACCTTATATACCAGCTAGTGTGGCTAGTATTTTCCCATTATTAAATCCCCCTCTCTTACATTATTTTTCACCATTTAGTTAATACAAAAGTCTCTTCAACTTACATCTACTTTCTCTCAGCTTCCACGGCTTCCTTCTCTCTCTTCCTATCTTTCTATCTCTATCTTCAATCTCTCTCTCCTCAACTAGTCTCTCTCCTCATCAACACTCATCTTCTCTCTCTTTTGTAGTCATCTCTCTCCTCTTTCTCTCTCCTCACTCACTTCTTTATAAATACCACTTGTGAATCCTTTAGTTGGAGTCTTGATTTGGCACTTAGATGTGATATTTGTTTATAAGGAAAATTTAAACCTTTGTATTGGTACAAAAAAAGAGTACAACAAGAGTTTCTGAATCCTTTAGTTAGAGTCTTGATTTGGTACTTAGATATAATATTAGTTTGCATAGTGATTTTTCACCTTATGAGATAAAGAAAGCAATGGATTTGAAATCTATTATATAGCTCCAACATGAAAGTTGGGCTTACTAGACCTTTAAGATAATTAGGTAGCTCCACATTAGTGTTACTTTCTATAGGTATGTGAAAAGGATGCAAAGTAAGAGATAAGGACTAGAAGAGCCAAGGTACAGATTTGACCAAAAGAGAGAATACATTTTCTCAATAAGAAAGTGTGTTTTTTTTTGGCTCATTTTGTAAAGATGAACTAAAGAAGTGTTGTCAATAGTTTAATTGTAAGAAAGATTTGTGGTAGAAGTAGTGTTACTACCATCACAACTTAGACTTGGTACACAAAAAAAAGTATAACAAGAGTTTTTGAATCCCTTGGTTAGAGTCTTGGCTTGATACTTAAATGTAATATTAGATTGTACATTGATTTTTCACCTTAGGAGATGAAGAAATCAATGGATTTGGGAAACCTTCTCCTGCTGCACTGCATTGCCTTATGGGTCTAAAGGATAGAGACATCCTTACACTACAAGAGGAGATCAATGAAGGTCATATCCTTTTTCTTAGAAACAAATGGGATAAGGATGATATGATTGACATGGAAACAAGGACTCAAAAAATCAAGCAAGATAGGGTCCTAAAGGAGGAATTAGTCACTCTTTTCAATGCCTCAGTTTCAGAAGGTAGCACTATGTGATGAAGACTTGGGAAGAGCTTGTTGATGACTATGATATCAATGATGAATACATAAAGATTATAGGCATGTGTAATGATTAGGCGTCAAAGAAGCTAACATGTGGAGATGATGCACAATCCCTACCAAATGGAGCAAAAGATATTGTGAGCTTCTTAATTGGAAAAAAGAAAAATCCTCTTCAATCCTCCACTAGTTTTCCTTGGAGTGTATATGTTGTCAATTGCAATCTAGAAACCTTTGATCTTATACATTATGTTTACAAAGATCTAATTACCATTGGGGTTATTGTTCTAGATGCAACACATGGAGTTGAGGGAACGAAATGGGACTCTATAAAGTTTGGAAAGGTTGTATCCACTCTACTACAAATAACATGTAAACCTAAACAATTCATGTTATTATCATTTCTTAATCAAAAGCAAATGACAGCTTTGGAAATGCTCTTGAAAGCATTTCTTGCAAGTAACACATGCTAGTTGGTAGTGTTGACTTCCTACCAATGGATAGAACCTTTGCTTTTGGATCTATAGAATCCTTTGTGGTTTTGGCATCAATGACCATGGAAAAAAGAATCATTAATTTTGAGTGGTATATAAACAATTTCAACAAGCCTTTCATTTTGGACTTTGAAGTCGTGGACAAGGAGTGTAATGATGAAGACCTTGAACAAGACTAAAGGATTGCAAAGGTCATATTGAGATAGAAAAGGAAAGTTATAAGGACTACAATCAAAGCATTCAATGATGCTCATGAGCTTGTATTTGATGTATATGCAAGTGGACTTGCATCTAAGGTGGCATTGGTAAATCACATGAAGACTATTGCACTGGTTTGCAACACTCAAGAGCAAAGAAAGGTTGAAGCAGAATTGTGGAGAGTCCATGAGAGTGCCAAACAAAATTCAAGTGCCCAAGAGGTTCCTCCTATTGAAGTTCAAGTTCTTGAAGTACCACTCAAGGGTGTAGAAGAATCAAGCCAAGACATAGCAAGTCTAATTATAAAAGAGAAATTAAAGGCTACTTTAAGTGTTTAAACTTCATTCCTTCTCCTTTTATCAAGGAAGACACATTGATGTAATTTTAGTTTTTTTCTGAAAATGTTACCTCCATTAGAGTTTGTGATATTTTCTTTCTTTCGTGATATTGCTTAAAGAAACTTTTAGTTTTTTTAATTTTTTTGCAAACGGTACCAAACATGTTTGGTGTAAAAAATCTATGTAAGTAAATCTTTTGCTAAAATAGGATTAAAGAGCTCATTGAAATTTATCATCTTTTGTAAGCATAACCATTTAAAGGAGATATTGTGATATAGTGTGTAAGAACACTTACCACACAATGAAAAGTTTGATCTAGCTATGTAAAATTTACTTAAGTTTATTTTGGATCTTATTTCAATTAAACTCTCATATGCATCATGTCATGTTAGTTTTGGTTAGATTTTTCCACATGGTCAAATCTCTTATCTCTTATAGTCTCTTTTACATCACTAGTGTATGACTATGCATGTACCTTAGTATAAGAGAGGCAAAAATATTGCACACCCCAAAAAAGTTAAACTACAACTTCCAAATGAGTTTTACCTCACTAGAAAATATTACAATAAAGATTTCACCTCCAATGTGTCCATTGAGATGTGTATATGGAATATTAAGATAAAATGCTTGTACCTAAAATAAACCCAATAATAAGAAATAATTAAGGAAGTTACTTTTTAATGTCAAATAGCTTGTTAGCATATTATGTTTAAAAAACTAAGGAAAACCATGCTTGAATGGAAAGAGGGAGATCATCTTTTCTTGATGGAAAACGATTGATAACTTGGTGGATCTAATAAATCAAATACTTTTATTATGTGGAAATTCAAGATAAGAGCTAGGTAATAAATTTTCCTAGGGTTTAGTCTTAGATCTCAATCACATGCCATTTTAGGAAAATAGAGATGATATTTTGACTTAGGGGTAGTGAGATAGAGTTCAACTCCCCCTCATCTCTCACTCATAATGAATTGAGTTTGGCAATTAACCTACTCTTAGTCTCGAAGGATAATAATGTGATCACCTTGACTAAGCGCTAGAATGTTGCTAGAGACTATAAGGTCTTTACGAACCTTTAGGTCGATCCTCGCGTGTTGAGGCTAAGTGCTTTTTTGTTGCAAGGTAGACCCCAACACCACCCAATCAAACCAAAGTCCGATTATTCCTAAGGAATGTGGACAACAATACCTAGGATAGATCTTGGATGACTACCAAGTGTTAATTTTTGCAATTAAGCAGTGGATACATTATGTATTAAAGCATGAGTTGAGTAACCAAAAATGTACCATTTAGTAACAAATGGATTCTTTCCATGCGAAACCTCATATGGCCCGTGATAGACTACAATGCCTATGGGACATCTTTTAAATACATAAGTTGCTCACAAAGTAGCCTCAATGTAAAATTTGTATAGCAAAGCTTGAATTTAATCTTTATCATGTCATTTCCATGAGAGATCTATTTTTCCTTTCAATAATAACTTTATATAATACTATACATCAATGTTTTATGATCCTATATTCAATCAAATATGCACCAAATTCCTCATACATATACTCCTCTCGATCAAAATGGAAAGTGTCTTCTTTACATTCTGACAAATTTTTCACCATGCTTACAAATTGGTTGAATCATAAGATACAAAATTATCTTTCAAACCATATATCCATGTATTCCTAGAGAAATCATAATGAAAATCAAGAAGTATAGGTCATTACCAAAAAATGGTGTTGGCACTTTGTTTGCATTGGACTACAAAAATCATTGTGTACAAGCTATAGTTTGCAAAAAACTCTTACTAAACCATCATTTGGAAAGAAAACATGTTGCATTTTACCTAATAAATATCCCTCACAAATGTGTTTTATAGGTGCCCCAATAGTAGGCAATGAAGAAACCATATGAGACATATATTCCACACATTTACCATAACTATAAAGCTTGTATAGTACCAAATCTATCATAACTTCTAGTAGAAGTATCCAAATGAAGCGTGCCACATGTCAAAACATAGCTCTTGAAGAATACTTTGACTATGTAGGTGGCATGATTCTGAAAATTAGGTAGAATAAAAATTGTTCTAAAACTGTAGTTTGTCAGGTCCCTGTCTATACCATAATTGGCTCCATAGTCAGTAAGCTTCAGCCACCAATGTGTCCCTTAGGTAAGGAAACTCATCTAATATGTAATCAAGCCTCCAAGCATCTTCTTCAAGTGGTAAACCTCTCCATTTGATCAAATATTCAATGATGGAATGAGATCAAAGCTTCTTCTCATGCTAACCTATGACAATCTTTGGGATGTACTAAATAAGATCTTCATCAATAGGTGGCAACCCATCAACTATATCAACATGATCACAATAAAAGGGTTGGAGATGACTAATATGGAATACATTATGAATATTAGTGGAAGAGGGTAGCTCCAATCTATAGGCCAAGTCTCCAATGCACTTCAAGATCCGATAGGGGCCATAAAATATGTGAACAATCTTGTTACCGAATCCATCTTTCAAATTATAATACCAAGACTTGGGCACCTTCAACAAAACCAATTCTCCTTCTTGGAAATCAAAAGATCACCTCTCATCATCTGCATACATCTTCATTTGGTCTTGGGCTTTCCTAAGATTCACATGACATTGCTCAAGAAGGGTCTGCATTCTTTCCAATTCTTCTTTTCCATGAGGATTGGTTCTTTCATTAAAGATGATTGTGGGTAAGGGCACCTTATAACCATACATAGCCTCAAAGGGTGAAACTCCAATGCTAGCATGAGTGGAGTTATCGTAGACAAACTCAGTCAAGTGTAACCAAGAGTCCCATGAATTCTGGACATCATAACAGAAATGGCGAAGATAAGTCTCCAGCTAGTTATTTACCATTTTTGTCTGTCCAATTAGTTTGTGGATGATAGGTCGTAGAGGGAACCAATTTAGTGCCCATGCATATGAATACTGCATGTTGCCAAAAGTTACTCATGAACTTTGAATCTATGTCATGAACAATCACTTGTGGTAATCCATGTAATCTAAAAATCTGCTCCATAAATTTACTGGCCACTTGAAAAGCAGTAAAGTGGGTCTTAGTTGGAATGAAATGGGATGCCTTGGTGAGTCTCTCTACCACCATATAATACTATTCCATCCCTTTTTTTGTACTAGGCAAGTCAGTAATGAAATCTATGGTAGTGTGCGTCCATTTGCCTACAAGAATGGGTAATGGCTGCAACAAACCACCTTGTTTATGGGTGTTGTCCTTATTCTACTGATAAGACATGTACTTCATGACAAAGTCTTTGACATCTTTCCATAGTCCTTTCCAATAGAAACTTTTGTTCATCCTATCATAGGTTTTGAAAACTCCAAGGTGTCGAGCTAAAGGCGAAGAATGCAACTCCATAATTTTCCGTGTAAAAGAAGAAGTAGAGGGAATGGCAATCTTGCTATTTAACCAAACGAGGCCATTTTGAAGCTGATAATGTGAGTTATCTTCCATGAGACCTTGTTGTAATTTCTAAAAAATATGGCTGAGCTCTTCATCCAAAAGATAAGCCTCATGTAATTCTTCAATCGAGTCACTATGTAGCTCAGAAACTTTGCAAGCCCACATATGAGAAAGAGAATTAGCCACTAAATTGTCTTTGCCCCTTCTACGAGTGATGTCAAAATTATAATTTTACAGTGTAGCTACCCACCTATGTTGCTTAGGAGTAAGATTGGAAAGATTGAGAAAATACTTATGGACCTTGTGTGATCACTTTGAACTCTGAAGTGGTTACCATACAAATATTGGTGACATTTCTTTATTGCATGCAAGATAGCCAACATCTATTGGTAATAAGCATTCATAGCCATTTCCTTATCTATAAGCTTGCGGCTTTCAAAGGCAATCACTCCATGCTCCTATAACAAAACAACCCCTATGCCTCGGCCCCACTGGCATCACACTGTATGGTAAACTCATTCAAAAAATCCAGATATACTAGAATAGGAGCACAAGTAAGGAGTTCCTTTAATTGGTCGAAGCTGTTATTTGCAAGAGCATCCCAAAAGAAAGCTTTCTTCTTCAAACCTATCAGCCGTCAACGGAGCTACAATAGCCGCATAATGCTTGATGAATCGATAATAAAATGAGGATAGACCAAGAAATCCTCTAAGTGAAGTAGTGATAGTAGGTGTTGGCAATCTTTAATACACTGCACCTTCTTGGGGTTAGCCTCCTAGATCCCTTTTTTAGTGACACATGTCCCATGTATTCCACTTTAGTCTACATGAAATATCATTTCTTCTTCTTAGCAAGGAGTCTGTGATGTCTCAATACATCAAAAAAATTCCTCATGTGTGTGATAGATGGTCCTGAAGGGTTTTACTATAAATCAAAATGTCAAGACCAAGACAAACAGAAAGAGGAAAGGTTGCTAAATCTTGTTCATCAAACTCTGGAAGGTAGCTAGAGCATTTGTAGGCCCAAATGACATCACTAGGAAATGGTAGAGCCCTTGATCTCTGTCTTAAAAAAAGTCTTGATTTCATCACCCTCTCGCATACAGATCCAATGATTTCCTAACCTCAAGTCAATCTTTGTAAAGAATCTATCCCCCTCATCAATCCTGGGTTTGGGTACCTGTTCTTGACTATGATCTTGTTAAGATCCCTATAGTCAATACACATCTTGAAAGATCCATATTTCTTTTTAACTAACAAGACCGAAGATGTAGAGGGTGAAGAACTAGGTTCAATGAATCCCATTTCAAGGAGCTTCTTGATTTTCTTGGCTACCTGGATATTTGTAGGGTGGCTTATTGATTGGCTTTGAGTTGGTATCCAAATCAATGGGGTGATTTATTGCTCTCTTGGGAGGCAATGAAGTAGGCACCTCAAACAAATCCATATACTCATCAAGAAGAGCTTTCAAGGCTAGATGACTTGTTGAATTTGTGGATTGATCTTCAATCTCTTTATTCAAGTGCAAGTCAAATATCTATGAGCGCCTCTTGTACTCCTTTTTGAGTTGTTGAATGGTGATAAGCTGAAAATCTGATTTACTAAGAATTCCATGTAAATGGATGAGCTATCCATCAAAAATAAACTCCATATATAGCTATGAGAAATCCATAGTGATTTTTCCTAATGCCATCAACCAATCACAACCAAATACAATATTTATGGCCCCCATTTCTAAGGTTATCAAGTTTTCTTTTGCTTCATAATTTTCAGCCAATTGTAAAGAAACCTCTAGACATATTTGAGTGCTGATTTCTTCTTCACCATGGACCATTTGAACTCTTATGGACTGCTATAAGTCAGTGGAAAGATAATTCAGCTTGTCCATAATGGACTTATTCAAAAAACTATGTGTACTTTCACTATCTATCAAGATTAACACGGCCTTCCCATGAATGTTACCCTTCATATTGAGAAATGACAAATGATGTATGCTTTGGAAAGAGATGTCCTAAATCCAATATGCACAGTGAGGAGAGTGGAACAACCCAACTACTATAAAGCATTGCACTTGCAAGATGAGTAATGCAATATGATGTTGCGCACACAAGCCGCAACTCCCTCTCCGAGGATAGGGCAATCAAATGTGGGGTAATGAGCTTACTCCCCATCAAAGGACTCACCAATTGGTTGCCTCTACAAGATGCTATGATAAAAAAAACCAATCAGGTGTGTCAAAAACCCTAAAGACTCCATAGCCAAAACCTCAAAAGCTTGACATTTATCACTGGTTCCTCTCATTGAAGATATCAACAATGGTTTTAATCACTAAGCTACAAGAACTAAAGTCTCCAGCACAAGTATAAACCTTCAAGAAGAAGATCTGGAGCAACTCACCTGAATTCAAGCAGACCACCCTTCAGTCTTGCAATGAAAAACACGAATAATTTTAATGTAAAATTCCCAAACTGATTAAATCTCTTGCAAGCTTCAATATCATTGTAAAAGGATAGACACTACCCGAGTACACTCGTGGTAAGATCTCCTTCAAAATTTCTAAACTTGAGTAAATTGTAATTGTGGATTTTAACTTCAATACTAATACTCTCCACATACATGGTAAGATTGAGGAATTGGTTGGTATACTCTCTTACACTTAGGCCTCTTTGCTCTAATCCATATCATCTCCATGCCAATTTCTCTTTTTCAAGAGAAGAGACAAAGACCTCAGCCTTAAGTGTCTTGAATGCATCCCAATTCTCTACAAGTATATTCTCCTTCTTAATGTATCTCCACCAAGTATGCACAAATCCCTCCAAATGCAAGGAAGAAAAAGGAATCTTTATATCATTAGTTCTAAGGAATATATCAAAGTAAGATTCCAATTTGGAAATCCATTCCTCTAGATCAGATGGTGAAGATGATTGACCATTGTACTTTGCTAAGATGATCTTATCTTTCAGCTCTCTTTCATGGAAGGGTCACTCCCAAAATATACTGGTCATGAGTATTAGGTATTGGACCCCCAAAAGAAGATGGAACTCTTCCAATAGGTGGCTAAGAACTAGTATGAAATATTCCCGTTGGTAAAGGACCTCTTGGAAGTTGGGTATTGAACCCAAAAGCTTGGGAATTGGCACCATTCAAATGGCCAAGATAGTCATCATGTCTTTGTGAAGTCTCACCTACTTCATATTGGCTATTTGGAATACCCCTTCATCCAATGATTCCATGATCTTGACCATTGTGGTTAGGTGGCTGAAGTGGGACTAAGGGTTCCCTGTTTGAATGAGCTTTCTCATTATCTTCTTTGGGTCCCATTTGCATTTGCATCCATTGGGATAATTGAGCCATTATTTGAGCATTAGATTCTACTAACTTGTTAATGGAAGCCTTTGTTTGGGTAGTGGAATCCACCAACTTCTCAATGGAAGACTTCATTTGACTAGTAGACAATACCATTTGCTCTACTCTTGATAATAGCTCCATATGATTTGGGCATGCCTATTCAGATATTCACACATGGTATTGTTAAGTGCACTAATTTCTCCATGTACTTGAGGCTCTTTAGGACCCTCTTGAGATATATTATCCAGCATGGAATCTTTGATTTGTTGTGCATACTCATCCTGGGCCTTTTTCTTGCCTTTATGCTGCCTTGCCATAGTAGTGCAGTCCTATGATACCCCCTATTAGAAAATTGTCTATAACTAGAGCTAAGAAGCTCCAATTCCTAAATTTTTGGATTCAAATCGAAGCCAACAATACTCTCTTTAAGATGAGCTATATTACATCATAACAAGTTTAGGACAAAAAAGTTCTGTAATTCAATCTCTGAGTCTGAAATGTCTATGCATGCACCGTGTTTCAACCTATAAATACCATGTTTTCACCTGTAAGGGTAAAATGGTGGTTCCAAATGGCTACCAGATCCCTTGTAGGAAGTTGAATACGGCCTGTGGGCACACCTATACTTCAATAATAAAGTTGGTACTTGTAAAGACTTGTAAATATCCTATAGTGCCTAGTAAAGTCCCTATTTTACCCGATTTTGCTCTCGAAGGTACTTGAGTCTTTGAACGCACTTCAATCTTTAATTCTCCACTTGTTGTACTTGTGTGAGGGATAAAATGGCAAGACAAGCTCCCTACACGGGCTTCAAATCACTGGGAGGTGGGCAAAGTTACCCTCGGGTCACGATTGGTTGCACCCCTTCGAGATCTTTAATAGTGGGGGAGGGTCACCTCTCTTTTCTCTCACTATCTCCCTCGGCATCCACCTTTTTCCTCGGTGGGAATATCAACATGGCAGTAGTATACTACTCTAATCAATCAGCATGAGATGTATTACTGAAATATCCATTCAACCCTTTTCATGAAGTGCAATAGGATGGAAATTTTGAAAAATTGGATGGGAAGAGGGTCTTACCAATGCAATTCAATGACTCACTAATTGGTAGTACTTACCCTTTACATGATTTCAATCTTGGGTAAAAGAAATCATCCAATCAAAGGATTAGAGTAAGCAATCTTATCAATCAATAGGTTTAATCAATCAGATTAAATGCAATGCTGTAAATTTTAGTTTGAAGCTTCTAATTCACTTATTAGATCCAATATGCATCAAGCAAACATTGCATTACATGAATGGACTGATTCAAGCAATGGTTGGGTGAGATTTGATGAAAATTATCCAATTGTTTAATCTCTCGATTAATTGGATAAAGCTCAAAAAATGGATGAATGAGAGAGATTAAGAATTGAAGAAGAGTGCCTTTGACATGGTTGATGATTTAGAAGGAGAGTCAGCTCCAAAACTCATTGTAGCCTCTTTTTTCTTAACCTTTTTTGTGGCCAATTTAGGACAATTCTTAATGGCATGATCTTTTTCTTAAAACACATATGATAGATTTTATTCTTATTTTTCTTATTATCCTTATTAACCTTATTTATCTAAATGAAATTTGTAGATTTCTAGAAAAAGAGCCAACCTGTTCTTTACTTTTTTCACTAGCCATAAATGTTTGATCTTCAACATGCATAATGGACCTACTTTGCTAATATTGTTATTTCAACAAGATGGAAACTAGCCATCAAATGATAAAGCATTTGGATTGCCTTTTATCATCAAATAGAGACATAGCCATTAGGACTTGTACTCAATGATACTTCAGTCCCCTAAAACAATGTCAAGCATGATTCTATTCAATCAAAGAGAGGAGGGGGGATTGTTACATATTCTAGCAACACTATCTAGTGTAGGAAAGCTATCCAACTTATCAATCCCAACCATAGATGTTCAATTGTTGGGATTGAGATGTCCTTTTCTTAACGATTTATTTTAGTTATCTAATTAGCAAAGCATGGTAGCACATTGTGAACATATAAAAGAAATTTCATTTTATTTTTTGATTACACAAGGTGCATTACATGTAACTTGGACACAAGGTATAAACAACCAAATGTTGAAAAATAATTTGTTTATATTAGGGTCAATTTCTTTATTATGACCCCTGCAGGGATCTTGACTTCTGCAAAGCCATTTCAATCCTCACAAGGACTTCGAACCCCTTTGGGTTATCACTTGTTGACTAACATTCAAGGTTATCCATTCCTAAGACTAGGAGATAGGGATCACAAACCTTTACATCCCTATCATAGGCCTCCGAGGGATTTATTTGCTCATAGCCCCTCTAAGCTCCTTTGCCTAAGATGATGTAGCAACAATGTACTTGGTATAAAAATTACACGCTACAACAAACATGATCTAAGTGAGTATAGAATACACAGCAAATATGAGAAAATAAAAATTGGTTTAATTTCAAAAATTTTGATAGAAAGATGACTTTTTCCACCTATATGCTTCTACTGTGAAGCTTAGATGGCAATCTAGATAGATGATAGCCAAAGAGCTTAAGGCTAACAGGAAGAACTCTAACTAGATGAAAGATAGGTTAATGATGGCTTGGGAGGGGTCTTCCTGCTTTTATAGCATGGGAATCTAGTTTGCTCGACCTATCTGACCATGTTATGAACCTTTTCTATTTGGCCATGGAATATTTCCTTTATCATTAGGTCCTGGGTGATATCCTTTGACCCCTGTGAGGGGGGAGCACTAGCCCCCTTGAGACTGCCCAACTAGCTGGGGTGCTTTTGTTGCCATGAGACCCAAAAATAGGGGTCAAATTGGGGTCCATGATAGCTCCCACACCAAGAATTTTGATGCATTGTGCCTCGGTTTCTCCTAGCATAATTACTCTATCCAACCCAAAGGTTGAATCCACAAAGGTCACTTTTTTCCATCTAATCACATAGACCTTATCTGACATATAAGTCAAGACCCACCAACCAATGTCCAAGTGGGGCATTGAGCATATCTAACACTTGGCTTTTTGTATCACTCAGCTCTTGATTTGGATACCAAGGTAGTACCCTTTAGAGTTTATCTCAATCACTCTAGCATTTCCATTGGACCTTGGGGTGAGTCCAAATGTCAATGCCTTTGTTGGTCTTGAAAATCTGACAACCATATATCCTGTTAAATCTTCTCATTAATTCACAAGAAAAAATACAAGGCTAGCATACCAAAGCAATGAATACAATCCTTTCCATGCAACAAATTAATATAACTAAAGCAACCCTTTCAATTTGAATAAAATGATTAAATATGAAATAAATAAGTCAAACCTAATTGTAATGATTAGGTGTGGTCCAGTCAAAATACTCAATGGTGTCTTTAGAGTCTATTACTAGAGCTTCCTCCTCAAAATTCTCTTGAAGTGAATTCTTTGATGACCTCCTTTTTCTTTGTGATGTCTTTTAAGGGCCATTATTTAAGAATGAATTTGATAGAGCTTTCTATGAGGTTATGAAAAACAAAGAAAAGGCTATATTGATTTTAAATGGGCTTCCACATGATTACAGAGTGAGAAAGTAATAGCTTAATTTTGGCAAAATTCTCACATGATTATGGAAAAAAGAAAAAGATTTGGGTTGATTTCGGCAAATCTTCCATGCAAGTCTAGTGAAGAGAAAAAAAGTATAGTGGATTTCAGTAAATTTCTACATGAGTATAGAGAGAAGGCAAAAAGCTCGATGGATGTTAGTAGAGCTTTTGCACAAGTATGGAGAAGAGGGAAAAACCTCGGTGGATTTTGATAGAGCTTCCACATGAGTATGGAGAAGAGGAAAAAAGCTAGCTTTCAAAATGCAAAGCTCACAACTTTGAATGTTAAGAGAGTGTACAATGATTATGCTTATCTAATATTACTTTTTTCAAGCTCATGTAGACACACATACTTACAAAACACTAGATGCTTACTATACATGCCACTTAGTAGGCTTTCAAAATGCAAAGTTCTTAACTTTAAATGTTAAGAGAGTGTACAAGTAGTAATTGCACCCTTAGATGAAGATAATGGCGAGCTATGTGGTTATGATGAGCACACACATACATCTATATCTCTTACATCCTAAATTATATGAATCAATTTGGTAAGTCAAAATCTTTATCTTTCCTTTAAAGCTTTCACATTTTTCTTGAGGCCTTTTGGCAACCCAAAATCCAACAATTGATATTAGAGCGAGCTTCAACTCTAAGCTAGAATTTTCAAGATCATCTCTCTCTCTCTCTCTCTCTCTCTCATGCATGCGTGCACACACACACACACACACTCTCTCTCTCTCTCTCTCGTCTTTAACTATTTTACAAGAGCTCTACCAAAATCCACAAGCAAACCAAGTGGCATGTATATTTAGCATCTAGTGTTTCGTAGGTATGTGTGTTTATATGAGCTTGAAAAAAGCAATATTAAGTAAGCATAATCATTATTCTAATGCAAACAATATAAAATCAATAACATAAAAGTGCAAAAAGGTGACATTGAAGGAGTAGTAGCCAATTTATAATGAGGGTGATGTGATTTTTATCACCTTTGTCAACACCCTATAGTGGAAGATTAGAAAAGCCTAATGGTCATGATGGTCCAACTTCGAAGTTCTAACTGAACTACAAAATCCTACAGGCTATATTTTGTTTCTCGCCTGCCCCGCTTATGACAACTATTCCGAAGGTCAAACGATTCGTTTGAAAAACACGCGCACACACACACACACACACACACACACACACACTCTCTCTCTCTCTCTCTCTCTCTCTCTCTCTCTCTCTCTCTCTCGCACATATATCACGAGCTGTAAGCTAAGGTTGTGGGGCGTGCTCTGTTGGATCCAATGATCAAGCTAAGATCCTTGGGTGTCCTGCAGTGTTCATTTTTGAAGGGCTAGTCCATATTTTCTTCTGAAGGTCTCTATATGAACTTGCCCTTCCCCTTGAAGGTCACTTTTTAAAATATGGCTTTCGAATTATGTGTGCAATAAATATTACCCTTCAAGATCTATACCTTGTGCAAAGGAGCTTTTTAATCAATATCACTTAATAACGATAAAGTTTTAATTCATGTGTAAGATAACTTTTCTATTCAATTTATATTATACATATTCGATTTAATCAACTCTATTATGAATCATGGATATAACCTTAGTAACTAGGCATTGGGCAATTATATTAATAAATTTATTTATAATATAATATACTAATTTTTAAAGTAAAAAAGTGCCCTTCAAATGCAATGTTAGAAAATTTTTGCCTTTCTTCAAGAAGGGCAAAAATTTGCCCTTCAAAATGCATTGCTTGCAATATTTTGGGATTCTCCAGCAGGTCAACAATGGCCCAGAAGGGCTGTGCAACCTTCAAAAATGAACCTTGGTGTCCTGTTGGTGCTTGTTCTGACCTCCATTCCAGCTGGGACTTTAGCAGCATCTTCAACGACACTAGATGTCCTCATTGCTTTTCGCAGCGCCATAAAAGCTGATCCTACCAGAGCCCTCTCAACATGGTCGACTAACCAAAGCAATGCTGAGTCTGACTACTGCTCCTGGGAAGGTGTGCTGTGTCATCCTGGGACTCACCAAGTGAAAGGCATACTACTGGGAGATAGACAGTTGCAAGGCAGCATTACACCGCTGCTTGGCCAGCTCTCATCTCTCTCCTACCTCAATCTCTCCTTCAATCGCCTGTCAGGTGCGGTGCCCAAGGAGCTTGGTGAATGCAGAAGCTTAAGAGAGCTCTCCATTAATGATAACCAGCTTCTTACAGGCTCAATCCCACACGAGTTCTCCAACCTCACCCACTTGCGAGTGCTTGTGGCAAGTGTCAACAACTTAAATGGGGAGCTCCCTCCATTGTCCCTGCCCCTACTGTACCACCTCAACCTCTCTGCCAACACTCTCCAAGGCAAGCTCACCACCCAGTTGGCTGGCTGCCCTGCATTGCAGATCCTTGACCTCTCACAAAATGCCTTTGAAGGCTCTATCCCAGCCTCACTGGGTAATCTCTCTCACCTGGCCTATCTAGATCTGGCGTTTAATACATTCAGCTCCAGCTTGCCTCCATCCCTAGCAAATTCCACCCTTCTGTATCACCTCAACCTCTACAACAACCACCTCTCCGGTAACATCCCGACCTCATGGTTTCCGCAGCTGCGCCACAGCCTCAGGTTCTTTTCTCTCGGGAATAATGGCTGCAATGGATCTGTGCCCTCGACCATCGCATTCTTGTCCAAGCTGGAATACATAGAATTTGGAGGCAATCATTTTGATGGTCAAATCCTTCACAATCTCCTCAACTGTACAAACCTCTCCATCCTTGATATGTGGAGCAACTCTTTCAATGAGAGCTTGCCTGAGAACCTTGGTACTGCCCTCCCACGTCTCACAGTCCTTGGATTGATAGGAAACCACTTCTATGGAAACATACCCAGCTCTTTAAGCAACTGTTCAGAGCTTGGTGTCTTGATTTTGGGATTCAATTATGGTATTACGGGCACAATTCCAAAGGAGCTCTTCCATTTGCAAAAGGTAAGCCAATATGATTTTCAATACAACGCACTAACCGGAGGCATTCCTCCAGAGATTGGCAATACATCCTCAGCACTGGCCAAGCTTCTTCTAAACAACAACAAATTTACAGGGACTCTTCCCTCACAGCTAGGCCTCCTCCCTGCTTTCGAACAGCTTAACTTTGAATATAACCAGTTTACAGGCGGGATCCCAAGTGAGCTAGGAAACTGCACAAAGCTCTTTCTAATAACAGGTAATAGGAATCTTCTGAACGGATCAATCCCATCCACTCTCGGGCATCTCGCAAAACTTGAACACCTCATTCTGGATAACAATCAGCTCTCGGGAGTGGTGCCCTCTTCTCTGGCAAATTGCACACGCATGACTAACATCTCTCTGAACAACAACCTTTTGGAGGGTCCCCTGCTTGCAGCCTCACTGCCCAACATGCTCTATTATGACATATCCAATAACCGGTTATCAGGCCCCCTCCCTCCGGAGTTGGGTAGCATGACTCAAGTTCAGCTCATGGACTTCTCCTTCAACAATCTCTCCGGCTCCATACCTGCCTCACTTGCATCATGTGTTACCCTCTATTACCTTAACCTATCATCCAACCATCTTGGTGGTCCCATTCCTTCTCAGCTTGCAGACTCTCTTACAAGCCTTGTCATGCTTAACCTCTCGAGGAATTCTCTATCTGGCTTGATCCCAACAAACATAGGCAACCTGGCTTCTCTTCAAAAGCTTGACCTTTCTTTCAACTCTCTTTCAGGTGAGATACCCAACTCTCTCAGCCTGCTATCAAACCTCTCCTTCCTAAATGTATCTTATAACAATCTAGAGGGTGAAGTTCCTGACACAGGTGTATTCCAATCGTTCTCATCGTCCTCGTTCCTAGGTAACCCAGGGCTTTGTGGCTTGAAGCTTCATACTGCATGCCCACATGGATCTAACAAAAACAAGCATGCTCTGCTCATCAGTCTTGTAGTAACAGGAGCTGTATTCTTGATAGCTTTGATAGGTATCTTCTTCTACTTCTTACCCATCAGAGCAGAGCGCATGGACGTGCAGATGTTAAAGCCAACCTTTCTCAGGCTCACACTGAGAGAGATTCAGGAGGCGACCAACAATTTCAGCCCTGCTAATGTGCTGGGAGCAGGGGGAACTGGCGTGGTATATAAGGGAGTCACAAAAGATGGCAAGATCCTCGCTTTTAAGAAGCTCGACCTTCCTAGGAACTCTCCTGTGAGCCCCTTCTTTGCAGAGGTGAGATCCATGGGGCAAGTCAGGCACAGAAACCTCATCCGTTTGCTAGGATATTATTCTGACCTGGAGAACGACATCTTGATTCTAGAGTATATGCCCAATGGGGATCTCAGCCACAAACTGCATTCCAGCACTCCATCAGCTAGTTCTGTCCAGATACGATCTAACATAAAAGGACCCCTGCCTGCCGACAGTGCTCTTATACATGATTGCTTAGAGCATGATCATGTGCTTCCATGGGCGGATCGCATTCGAGTGGCCCGAGGAATTGCAGCAGGGTTGGCTTATTTGCACCATGACTGCCCGACACCAATAATCCACTTGGATATAAAGCCCACTAACATCCTGCTTGATGAAGATCTCGAACCTCGCATCACAGACTTTGGCTTGGCAAGGGTTATGCAGGATCAATCCAGGTTGTCAGCTTCCACTCTGAACATCAGAGGAACCCTTGGCTATGTAGCACCAGGTAAGAATTAAATATTCGAAGCATTTTAATCTTCTTCAACATATTATCACAAGAAGTTTTAGACAAACTCCCACTATCTTTCTCACATTGTCAATTATGAGTGAACTTCTACGATGAGGAAGGGACCACATCCCTAGCTAGGTGCGGTCATGTGGTGTCTCCCAAGCAAAAGCTCATGATGTTGAACACTATAAGGAAAAACAAGAGAAAGTAAACCCTTTTCTCACTTGTGAAAATATCCAAAAAAAATTGTGTATATGCCCAATACTAATGAGTCTGCTTGATCTGACAGAATATGCAAACATGGGGCAAATTACACTCAAATGCGATGTCTACAGCTTTGGTGTCCTTCTCTTGGAGATTCTGACAGGGAGAAGCCCTACTGATGATGTGTTCCTACCAGGCCAAACCCTTGCCACTTGGGTTCTATCCTCCAAAACCTGTGATGGAGGCTTTGATGAGCGGTTGGTGAAGCTATGCATGGGTATAGACCTAATTTTTGATACCACACTGCCACAATATTGGAAGCAAGTGAGCTTGCTTCTGGATGTGGCCTTGTCATGCACAAAAGAGGATCCCAAGAACAGACCCACAATGCAAGAGGTAGTTGAAATGATGAGCTGCCTTGATGATAATTGAGGTTCATTGTCCATGCAACAAGAAGCGTACATGCAGTCTCTCCTCTCATTTCTTGTATCCCTTGCAATAATCTATAGTGTTGAGTTTCATTTGAAAGGTAGAAGTTGTTTTTAAAAATGTAAAGTTATCTTTTAATCATATCATTGGTGGTCTTGAACTCATACACCCTCAAAACTCAACCCACAAACCAATCATTGAGCTACAATGCCATTAGTAGAGGTAGAATTTTAGAAGCATACCTTAGATGACATTCGACGAACATTTTCTACCCACATGCTATCGAAAACAATGTTCAATGAATCATTGATTACCCCATTGACACTTGGAGATGTTAATAAGGCATTTGTCTTGCATGGGAAGCTAGGTTTGATTCCCAAGGACAAATAGGTGGGCTCATGGATCTATTCTCAGGGGATGTTGTGAGAGTACTAAATAAACCATGATAAATGGCATGACATTTAAAACAAAAAAAGAATGAATCACCAACTATATATATTTAATAAACATCTAATCATACTTGTGATGTGACATTGGCACAAGCATATAAGATGTAAGAGGTGATTTCATCGGATCGTTCAACAATAATACAAGGTCTCTTTTATCTTCTCAAGCTTGCTTTCATGGCTTCCTACAATTTATCGCCCACATTTGTCTCTTTTTCCCTCTTCTTCTAGTATTCTCTCTCCTTTTCCTCTTTCATCAACCTTTTTTCTCTTTCCTCTCTATGTCCTCTCCTTTATGAGTAGTATTAGATCTTAGACTTTTGATCCATTCTCTTTCTTCCATATCCATTTTAATTTTTGACTCAAAAAATCCAACTCAAATATTGTACAGTGGTCTAGATCTATGAAAGGTACATGGTAGTGACTAGTAGGCTCTCCACAAGTAGCAAAGGCCAAGTTAAGAGCTATTAATAGGAGGACCGGACATAAATGGTGGGATAGATGTGCAATTGGCAAGTTATTTACTGTTTTTAAGGCATTTTGGCAACAAGTTTAGAGAAAGAAGGTTTACTAAAGCCAGAATTGGAGATTAGTCTTAATTGCTTTTTGTTGCATGCCTCTCCTTCATCTTTGTTTGAAGCTCGTTTAAGCTTCCATGGAGTATTTCACTTTCTACATTATTCTTTAATCCTTTGGGCCATCAAGCACCCATTCAGAAATGTTCTAGACTTTGTGCCATACAGGATTACTATATTTGAGCTATGGTATTAAAGGAGTGAACTAGCCCTAACATCATGAATTTTGGTATAGATTTCATTGGGAACACTAGCCTCCATACTCCATTATAATGATTAAATATTGGCTATACACATTGCTAAGACATTCTCCTCTACTCTAGCAACATATATGGAGACATTGAGCTACATTTCCCTTCTTTCTTGGCTTCCATATTCTCCTCAGACCCTAATAATCAATATTCATCTACAACAAGGATCTTTCAAGATTGTAGCAATATTGAAGACCCTTGAAGACTATTTAGATCAAGAGTACATTATGGATCAACATTTAGGGGAAATGGTACAATCACCCTATACTTTCATCTATAAGTCTTGTAGCAATATTGAAGACCTTTGAAGACTATTTAGATCAAGAGTACATTATGGATCAACATTACGGGGAAATGGTTCAATTAGCCTATACTTTCATCTATAATAAGTCTTGTAGATCACTTTGAACATTAAAGATTAACCTTGGACCTACCTCCAAGCTATCTTGGCCATAGACACATTCTATGCAAGACATTGAGCTTGCCATTCTTCATTAGATCTCTTGAGAGGTTGTAAAGAGTGGGATAGATGAGGCACCCCCTAGCCAATTGCTATGGCATTTACTACTCTCCTACACCTCAAGGATTGGACCTAGGATGTGTCATCTAAACATAAAACACACATGTAACATTGTCCACTCTTTTTCCAAGTTGCACATTCTAGTGATATTTTGTATTCTCACTTAATCAGTCCCCAAAGAAAGTCGTACTATCCTATAGTTCAAGGATCCTCACACTCTCATCCAGGAGGCTTCCTCTTTTTTGATACCATATATAAGAATGCAAATGCAAGTTATAATGTCATATAGTTCTCAAATAAATTAATCACAAATGAGCCAAAGTGTCATGATGCGAAAAAAAACATTCTTTCAATGATTTCCTTTCTAAAGCATTGCTGCATTGCTTAGAAGCAATACCAAACTAATCTTAAATGAAGAGAGTATTATATGCCATTATATGCATGGAAATCAGAATTTAATTGATACTTAGGATTCCACAACCCCTTTCCCCCATCCATTTAGGTTTTGCAATCCTACATTGGTTTAAAAGGGTGTTTCGTATCATTTTTCCATGTAGAAGAGCGGTTAACACACACTTTCATCTAAAGATGGAGGTAGGTTGAGGAAATTTTCCATGCCATATCTTTACCATACATCATTACAAATATACCTAATTTATTGTAATTTTTACATATAAAAACTAAATTTTTCTATCAAAAATTTATTTTGCATAATTTTTAATCATTTTTTAAATACTAAGTACTAGTCTTTTTTATTTTCAAATTTGTGAAGCCTATGTGGATTGTGATTCAACATCATATTCAATTTAACTCTATAGAAACACTATTTAAACCATAAAAACCGATGAAATTATCATTTTTTTTACTAAATCCTGCATTGCAGATTTTACAGTTTTGATTTTCATTATATGATTGTTAAAAATCATTGATTATTTTATAATTTCAAACATATTCAAGAATATTTAACCATTTTCAATCATTTTTCATGATAAGGAAAGATTTATCAAAACATTCAATAAAAGTTATTTATACTATAAACTGCATATGCATCCCATTGTATTTTGAAAACAAGAAGCCGTTGATGCTCTTTTACAACTATTGATGCCTCCTTTACTCTTTCTTGTTTCATTCCTAGAATCTCATCATGAACTAGCATCCATTCTCCCTCATCCTCTCAGCCCATATAGACGGTGTTTATGGTGAGAGAGAAAGATTGAATTTCTATGTTTTCATTCAATGCATCAAATTGCTTGTTTTTTTTCACAATGGGGAGTGAAGAGCAAGTAATCCATGGCCAAGAGAAGAAAGTTTGTTGTGGAGAGTAGAAAATCTCAAAAATTGGAGAAAAAATGGAGCATAAAAAAATTTGTACCCCCCATCTTGACAACTTTTTGAGTTTTCTTCCTCTTTAATCTTCATTAACCATTTAAACTTTAAAAAACCTATTCACTCTTATATATTCACACTATCCTGCAAGTGGTTTCGGGCGGTCTCCGTCACTTGCTTTTCGGCTTTCGAATCAAGTAGCTACTTCATAACACCAAACCTTGTAGCCATTAGATGAGGGGTTAAACAAACTCTAATCAATGAATGGATACTTATGTTAGATTCCGAACGTCAAAATGCATCTAAGAAAACTCCAACTCTTTGATTCATTGATTGGCACATTTTTTTGCCAAAAATACATCTTTTATGGATCTCAGGCCACTTTTGGATTTTAAATTTGGATCTAAAATTCAACTCTCATTGGTGACTACTACGAGATAGAGTGACTCAACCCTTGAGCCCATAAACTAATGTGCACAAACATAAACTATAAAGAGCATCATGTTGCTTCATATTCACATACATCATAAAGGAAAAGGACTTGTAAAGGAAGGATATCATATGGACTTGTAAAGGAAGGATATCATATGGACTTGGCCACACAAAGCTTTTGCATAACAAGAGGCTCCATCCAAGTGCTCTGTCAAATCCATTTAGTGTAGCACTAAAACAAAACCCATTAATTGGACCTGCAACAAATAAACAAATGGCATGCTTGGCCTAATAAAATGTAACCATAAAGCACACCATTCAACAACCTAGCTAACAACAAACCCTTGGTCCCCACATAAACCCTATTGAAGGACAAAACTAGACCAAGGGGATGGCCATTCAGACCCCACAATAAATGCATCAAATTATTAGTTAACCACATGCATAAATAGCAAGGGATATCTGATGAATATGTTGTCGAATGATCTAATGCATCCATGGCAGAATAGGAAGATGGTTAATCACTACCTAGCTCATAACCCATACTAACTATCAACTGCCAAAACAGGACATGTCAACAATAATCAATCCCCATAGTAGCCCCAGACTAACATTAGGAGGCAATTGTAAAATCCCCTCAAGACCATAGTTAAGAAAGATAACTTCAATAAATGAATCATTAGCCAGGGAGTCTACAAAGTAATTCCACTAGTGGGGAATCAACTTGCAAGCCATTGCCTTAAATATCTCAAGGGTGTCCAAGGTTGCACAATGGTACATCCTTAGAATGGGATCCCTCACACTATAGATCCCATTCAATTGGTTGATTACTAATTGTGAGTCATCTTTCACCAATAACAGCCAAATACCACCATGTCTAGCTAGATTTAACACTATAAGAAATGCCTTGTATTTTGACATGTTATTCGTAAAAGTAGTGCCTAAATACACTCCCATTTTTAAAACCACTCGATGACGAGGATCTATTATAAAAATCCCTACACTCACATGCTTAGTAGATCCTTGAGAATCTCCATCAAAATATAATGTGTAAACCAAGGCTTCATTAATGTAATCTGACATAATGACCAACTTACTCGTATTTATGCTAGTCAAAATCTAAACTAGTGAGGGGTGTAAGATAGCTACAAGGCCTCTTTCCTCACTGACTTAATAGGGAAGCCAGTAAGAACCCTATGATAGTGCTAGCAATAGACTCAAATATCCCACATGAAAGAGTTATCTTGCCACTCAATGATGTGATAACCCTTACTCCACCAGATCACTTTGCCTTCATGGTAACACTACTCTAAATATGGATGCTCAAGATAGGGAATGACTTTTTCCATCCAATAGTCTTCATACCCTCTGCAAGTTTAAGTTGGATTCTAAAGGATATGCAAAGGCATCAAGTCCAATGTTAGCACCTATACATAATAGGGCTTCAGTTTATTGAAATTTACTTTAGTTTTAAACTCTATCCCTTGCAAATGCACTAAAAGGATTGTAGATCCGTCCTTTCCTATATGGAAAATCTTATATAAGGACCATTCCACTTGGGTTCCAACTTTCTTGGGAAGAGCTCACGATGGGCATCATAATATAGGATCAATTGACCCTTAGCAAATTTATACTTCTTAGCCCGAAGATCATAAAGCATTTTCATTTGCTTTTTCCCTATCTCTTGATATAACGAGGCTTCCAACCAAATCTTGTCAAGATGTGCAAGGGAAGTTAGTCTTTCTTGTAATGCTTCCTCTTCACCTAAAGAATGGTTTAGAGCACACCTTATTGTAGGCAACTCAATCTCCAAAGGTAAAACAGAATCTTTTCCATATACTAATTTAAAAGGGGTGTGACATGTAGCTCTTTTGAAAGTCGTATTATAAGCCCAAATAGTCACATACAACTTCTTGTCCCAATTACGCTTACCTTAGATACAATCTTGGATAAAATCCCCACAAGCTGCTTATTAGTACTCTCTACTTGCCCATTAGCTTAGATGTTGTAAGACTTGGTCTAATTATGTTTAATCTTTAGAGATTTCGTCAAAGCCTCAATCACTTTATTCAAAAAATGTGTCCCATAGCTGGACACAAAGCTCCTTAGGCGGACCAAAATGGAAAACAAACTGCTCCAAAACAAAACTAGCCATTTCCTTGGCATTATCCTTCATCGTAGTAGGAGCTTTAGACCACTTCATGAAATAGTATGTCACCACAATGATATAACACTTTTGTGTAGTTGATGAAGGATGTATAGGTCCAACGAGATTAATGCTCAACTTCTCAAATGGTAGTATAGCCATAATAGGAGTCAGTGGTGGGCACCTCCTATTCTCCCTATTGTCATGTCATTGACATGTATCACATCTCTTGATATACACAAATGCATCTTGGATATCGGATGTCCACCACCAATATCCAACTCTCAAAGCTTTATGTGCAGTCAATCGTCTAGTAAAGTGTCCTCCAGAAGTAGAGTCATGACACTCTTCCAAGATAAACAAAACCTCATCAGGCATAACACATTGGTGATAAAAATCATCGATCCCTTGTTGATATAGTGTTTGTGCAATCAAGGTGAATTTCAAGGCTTTCTACCTAATTTTTCTATTTTCAACCTGTCAAGAGTGTGGGAGAGAAGGAAGGAGTCTCGCTTGAAGCTTTCTTGCTTGCACAATGGGGGAAGACACACAAGGGTGGAGGCTGAAAACAGTTTTCCTCTTAGTTGTGTAAGCCAAAAGAACTCCAGTACAAAGAAATAGAAGAACCCTATATATGGGTCTCAAACCAAACTCAACTAACTAAGGTGGCATACTAACTGAGCCACGAACTAGAGTAGATAAGGATAGCTATCATGTAGCTATTATTCATGGGCGGTGTACCAACCGCGTCTGCAACTGACAAGTCGGTGACATAAATACACAACGGTCACCCTGGCGTATCACGAGTGGAGCTCGATATCTCAACACTCCCCCTCGAGCTCAATCCCAATTCCTGCACACCAAGCAGGTCTCTGAACTTGCGCAGCTTCTCTGCGCCCAATGCCTTCGTGAATATGTCAGCTACCTGATCCTCTGTGCTGACATAAACTAGATCAATAAGACCTAGTAAAACCCTCTCTCACACATAGTGATAATGCACCTCAATGTGCTTTGTTCTAGCATGATAGACTGGGTTATTTGCCAAGTGTATACTACTCATGTTGTCACAATAAATGACAACTGGTCCATCTGTAGACTGATGCATATCATAAAGTAGCTTATGCAACCAAGCTACCTCACATGCAGCCATTGCTGCACCCCTGTACTCAGCCTCTGTGCTCGACAAGGCAACTGTAGGCTGTTTCTTGCTGCTCCAAGTGACTGCAGCACTCCCAAAAGAGAACACATATCCACTGGTAGATCGTCTATCAGAAATACTACTAGCCCAATCAACATCAGTGTATCCATGCAACTGTATCTGAACCCCAGTCTCATAAAATAGTCCATACTGCAATGTGGACTTCACATACCTGAGTATGCATCTAGCCGCATCCAAATGTGGTTTCCTTGGAGCCTGCATAAACTGACTTACCAATCCAACAACATAGCTCAAATCTGGCCTGGTAATAGTCATATAAATCAAACTTCCTACTATGCGTCTGTACATAGTAGGGTCTTCTAGAAGCTCACCTGCATCTGTGCTCAGCTTCACATTCTGCTCCAAAGGAACTGAAATAGGCTTACAGCCTGTCATCCCATATTTGGACAGCATGTCCAATCCATATTGCCTCTGCAAGAGCTGTATCCCACTTGGTGATCTAATCACCTCAATGCCCAAGAAATAACGCAGCTCTCCCAAATCCTTCATCTCAAACTTCTGCTTCAATAGCATTTTCACATGAAGGATATCTTCATCACTGTCACCTGTCATAATCAAATCATCAACATAAATGACAAGTAGCATAATACCTTTCTCTGTTTTTCTCACATAAAGTGAGAAATCTGCCTTGGAAATCTGAAAGCCAATAGTGACAAGATACTGTCCTATCTTGTCAAACCATGCTCTAGGTGCTTGCTTCAAGCCATACAAGGCTTTCTTCAACCTGCAAACAAACTCAGGATGAACAGCATGCACATAACCTGGTGGCTGCTCCATATATACCTCTTCTTGCAAATCACCATGCAAGAAGGCATTCTTTACATCCATCTGATGTAAAGACCATCCCTTTGATGCAGCCATAGCAATGACTGCTCTTACGGTTGCCATCCTTGCAACCGGACTGAATGTTTCTTCATAGTCAATGCCATATGTTTGTGCATACCCCTTGACTACTAATCTTGCCTTGTATCTATTCACAGAACCATCTGCATTGTGCTTCACCTTATAAACCCACTTACAGCCAATTGCATTTTTACCTTTAGGCAAAGGTACCAATTCCCATGTAGCATTTGCTTCCAAGGCATCCATTTCTTCATCCATGGATTTCTCCCATTTTTCTTTTCCCATGGCTTCCTCAAAAGAAGTGGGTTCTGGTTCCTGTATCACTTTAACCATATATGCATAGTGAATGGCTGTAAATCCATCATATTTCAGCCTATCCACAGGATACCTAGCTCTCGTAGACCTACGTAAAGTAGGTTCACTCCCAGGTGCTCTCAAAACATCCCTGGTCTTCCTTACTCCAGGTGTAACAATAGAAGGAATACCCAACTCATCATCAATGCTCTGTTCTGAGCCACTGGATTCACCATCCACATAAGAGTGACCTGCATTCACATCAAACATGGGCTGATCAACCTTCTATTTTCCTTTTCGTGATACCTGCATACCACTATCTGCATTACTTTGAGAAGATTCTCCTGATCTCAATCTACCTATCCATGGCGAAGAATGTGAACCACTACTAGAGGACGCTCCAGGTCCACTAATATTTTGTGACTGCTGCTGTGAATTTTGTGCAGCATTACCATTTTGTGCATCTACATCATCAATCACATTTACTGGTTTATACCAGCTACTCATCTCATCAAAAATAACATCTCTGCTCACTGTAAACTTACGAGTAGAAGGGTTATAGCATCTATACCCTTTTTGCTACAGAGAGTAACCAATAAAGATGCACTTCTCAGCTTTTGGATCCAACTTGGATCTCAACTCATCTGGCACATGTACATAGGCAATGCAACCAAAAAATTTCAAATGAGAAATATCTGGTTTCCTACTAGTATACCTCTCCTCTGGAGTCATTCCATGTATTGCTGCAGTGGGAGTCCTGTTCATTATATAGACCGCTGTAGCAACTGCTTCAGCCCAATAAAAATCTGGCAAGTCTTTTTCATTGAGCATGGCACGAGATACCTCTCCAATATGCCTGTTTTTTCTTTCTGCAATTCCATTTTGTTGTGGGGTATAACTGTATGAATATTGCTGCTTTATACCATGCTCCTGCAGGAACCTTGCAAACTCATTTGAGAGGTACTCTCCCCCTCCATCTGACCTTAGGCATTTTATCTGCAAGCCTGTTTCTTTTTCAACCATAGCTTTAAGAGTTTTGAAATGCCCAAAAACTTCACTTTTCTTTTTCATAAAATACACCCAAACTTTTCTGCTATAGTCATCAATAAAACTGACAAAATAATGACAGCCTCCAAGAGATGCAGCTTTAGTTGTCCACACATCAGAGTGGATTAATTCCAATGGCTTCTCACTCTCTTGAACATGTCTAGGAAATGGTTTCCTTGTCTGTTTTCCAAACTGACAGGCTTCACATACCTTATGCATTTCTGCAACCTTGAATTTGGGCAATCCTGCAACAATATTTTGGGCCTGCATTGATTTAAGTCGCTGTACATTAACATGACCAATGCGTTTATGCCAGATATCAATATCTGCAACTACACCGGTCCCATGTGCAAACATTGCTGCACTCAATTCAGACATGTCTGCATCCAAGGTAAACATTCTGCCCTTCTTCTTTCCTTTTGCTATCAAGCGACCTTTATTTTTCATATCCTCAACAAAGCATCCATGAGGATTAAATTTGACCTGCAAGCCCTGTTCAACCATTTGACCAACTAAAACCAGATTCTTGGTGATATTCGGGACATGAAATACATCGGACAGGTATTTCTTTTTCCCACCCTGCATAGACAAGGGAATTTTTCCAATCTGCACAATAGGATGTGCAGTATCATCACCAGTCTCCACAAATCCTGGTTTTTCCATTTTCCTTGCATCTTCCATCCATTCTGCATGACCTGTCATGTGGTTTGATGCACCTGAGTCAACATACCATACATCATTGCTTTCTTCTGCACTTGTCATAGAATTGTTCATGTGCTGCACCATGAACAAATGCTCATTTCTGTCATCACCCTGTCTACTAGAAGATGCATAATTCCCTTGTTGCAGTTTTCCATTCATGATGTCATTCTGCTTTTTATAGCAGTCTTTAGCCATATGACCCATTTTACCACAGTAGTAGCATTCAATATTACTGTTTGCATTTTGGCCTCTTTGCCATCCACCACGACCTCTTTGGCTCCCCCTGCCTCTAGAGTTACCACGTCCTCCTCCATAGGATTGGTTTTCTTGAGTTTGCTGCATATTCTGATTTCTGCCACGGCCTCCAAATCGGCCTCCTCTACCTCTGCCTCTACCTCTTCCAGCATTTGAGTAGAAGACAGCTTCTTTTGAAGTTCCTCCTGAAGAAGATGCACCACCATTTCTCTGTTCCTCAGAAATTAGAAGAGCAATCAACTCCTCAAAATCAGGAAATCTTTCACGAACTGAAATGGATGTCCGAAACTGTGCATAATCCTTTCCTAGACCATTCAAGGTCACGTAAACTAAATCATCATCTTCCACTGGCGACCCAATGGAAGCAAGTGCATCTGCAATCTTCTTCACCTTCATGTGGTAGTCGTTGATGCTCATACTTTCTCTTTGCACATTATGCAACTCTTGCTTGAGCTGCATTTTCCTGGCTTGCGTATTTGTGCTATACATTTTTGACAAAGTATCCCATGCCTCCTTTGGCGTACTTGCATCCTGAATATGCACAATCATAGAGTCTGAAATACTGATAGACAGCCAATACATAACTTTCCTGGCTCTCTCATGCCATGTTTTGAATGCCTGCATTTGCTGTTGATTGGGAACATCAGGAAGAACTGGTTCTTCTTCATTTCCTGCAACAAATTCCCAATATCCTTTTCCCATAAGGAAATTCGTCATTCTAAACTTCCATGCTTGGAAGTTGTTCTTGTCAAGCTTTTCAGTGACAATCTGTGAAAGAGAATCAGATGCCATTACAGAAGACTGCAAAAAATTCTGTCACTGCAAAAACCACAGCTTCACCCTCACAAGGGAAAATCTGCAAAACTGGTGAAAGTGGTATTTGACCACACAGTCACTTCCTAGTGACGATTTTGCATCAACAGGCAACAGGGATGATTCTGTAACTCCCAATGTCTCTGCGCACAAGCATACAATGCAATTTTTACAGTAACTATTCACCGACCTGTAGAACAGTGGCTGCACAGCATAAAACTGGGCCTTTTCCTGAGTGCGTGCAGAAAACTTCCGCCTCCAAAACAGGCCCCGAAATGGCCCCAAAACCTGAGACAATGCACTCCTGCACTTTTTGGCTGTGCTACCTGCAGAGATCTGCTCCCAAAACAGAAAATGAACGCAACACTGCTCCTCTTACCAGAACACCGCGAGCTTGGCTTGCTTTCTTGAGCTCCTTACCACGAACAAGGCTCTGATACCATGTCAAGAGTGTGGGAGAGAAGGAAGGAGTCTCGCTTGAAGCTTTCTTGCTTGCACAATGGGGGAAGACACACAAGGGTGGAGGCTGAAAACAGTTTTCCTCTTCTTAGTTGTGTAAGCCAAAAGAACTCCAGTACAAAGAAATAGAAGAACCCTATATATGGGTCTCAAACCAAACTCAACTAACTAAGGTGGCATACTAACTGAGCCACGAACTAGAGTAGATAAGGATAGCTATCATGTAGCTATTATTCATGGGCGGTGTACCAACCGCGTCTGCAACTGACAAGTTGGTGACATAAATACACAACGGTCATCCTGGCGTATCACGAGTGGAGCTCGATATCTCAACACAACCTTTGACAAAGCAGCTCTAGTGTCTCCTCTGGATAGATAATGTGTTATGGTAACATACTAGGATGAAATGGAGGCTATATTGATTTTGAATAGACCCTCAAGATCACTACCTTCGACCAAGACTTTCTTTGGCTCCCCAAAATCCACAAGAGATTCAATGATACCCTACAACTTTGGCGGCTTACTCCTAATTTCATAGTCAAACACTTGCAAGTAAGGTGATCAACCACTTAGCTTCTCCCCCTAGACCATTCTTTCTCTTGGTCTCACCGTTGAACATGCTTAGGTACCTCTTTCTTGTCTTTTACCTTCTTCTTTAGTAGCTCCTTATTGGAGACAACTTTGCATCAACATCTTTAGAGAATCAACTTCCACATCACGGTTAAGAACTTGCATCCCCTTATCATTCTATTTAGGGTTTGCCTCAACAAGTTTTACAATATCCATATTGCCTTCTTTAACCTCCTAACCTCTTGCAATGGCTGGTAAATTGGAAGCATCAATTTTGTTGACATGCATGACTTCAATAAGGCTGACACCACTACCACTAGGCAACTCTTCTATGATAGCTTTTCCTTTTTGGAATATTTGATTTGGTCCCTCATCTTATTGAAGGTTATTCCCTTTTGCTCAATGATTAATTGGACTTGGCTGCTTACTCCCTTGCTAAAGAGATTTGATCTTACTCCAGCAAGTACTAGCTAGATGGTTGGACTTTCCACGTATGTCACATTTGACATTAGGGTAGTTTCTTGAAAAGTGCTAACCACAAGACCATTTACAACTAAATCTTGATGGACCACCCTCTTCATCAAGATATCAACTTCCTATCGATTTTTGCTGCTTCTTTCAGAAATTAACATCTACATCTATTTTTCTATACTATTCCATAATCATATTGGTATAATGCTTCATCATGTCATTGACTTCACCAAGAATATTTTATCATCCCCTTGCTATTTAGTTATCCCAACCACCTAATTATGGATCTCCACCACGCTGATTAGTTGGAATGACATTAAAGTATCATTTGGCTTCCATTATTTAGTGGGGTCATTTGGCTAGCCATCAACATAGCAACATTAGGAGGAGTTGGTAGCATGGGCACATTCAACATTATGCTTCCTCTTTTATTCAAATTGGTCATAGGTGTACTAGTTGCATTGTAACTTCCACTTAGCAATGCCAAATTATTTCCAGGACCTAGACTCGAATTTAGGTTAGCCCTAGATGCGTAAGTCACTTGTAAGCACAACTCTACCTCATTTGCTCATGTAATAGCAGTATCTATATCGACAAGAGAAACACTACACAATTGCACTTAGATATTGAACTCTAATCCATGTGAAAAGTGCTGCAATTGAGTATTGGGTGGAATATAAATAGAGGTTTACAATTTGCAAAACGTCTATTTTAGTTTCTTGGTGTATGCTCAAGATGGGACTCTTGATGTGTCACATTTAGAACATGTAGCTAATAATGACTACCTCTCTTAGGGGAAAACTCTCTTCATAAGGCCATAAAGAATAAGTTGATCGTGGTTATGGTCTCAACTTCCAAGCCATGATACCACATTGTAGCTCTTTCTTTCAAAGTCATGTTAAAAAATATCATGAGATATCTCCTGAATTCGGCAATTGAACATTAATTTCTAGAATTCACTGATGTGGAGCTCTCGATATTCCTCTACTGATCCATTAAAGATGGGTAGAGGGAAACCTAAGGCTAGTAGATCCGATGTCCTACAAGGATTGTAATAGATTGTGCCATAATAGCATCCACATTTGCTACATGGGTTTGTATCCGTGGGACTACACCCCCACTTAAAGTTGGCTGACTTATTGGGCTAAGAGGCATGCTAGAACTCCCCCCTTCCTCTAATGGGCTGACTAGGATAATAGGATCACCAATACATCTCTTTCTCAAGGATATCAGAGTGCTATATTTAGGATAATATCTCTTAAGGATCTCAACTCGCTGTCTAGCCCTTTCATCTCTTTCTTGACCTTGGATCTTTTTTTTATGGTGTCTATCAAGAAATAACAGAGCTATTTCAATGCTCTTTGGCATACACTAAACAGCTGGTCCCTATTAACCAAGATTCGAAAACCACCACTTTTTAGTGGCTCCTAGAAAATGCACCACCTGTTGGGACCAAAAATGGGCCTCACACTAGCTCTAGGGCTACGGGCCTCCTATACTCATAAAACCACCCTCATGGCCTCATGGTGAGGAGTGTCTAGAGGTTACACACTAATAGACTAGGTAATTCACACATTTGTATCAATTTGTAGTCTAATGATTTTTCCCATCCCAACTCCAACAGAGGGAGCATACCACACATACATGTGACTAATACCTCCTTGTACACACATATAGAGCACCCCCAACTGAACACACTGTGGCTCTCCTACACCCCAGAAATTGGCCCTAGGATGCGCTATCCCTGAGTAATTCAATATATGTATGCCCTCTATATCATGTGCATTCAAGGCCTATTTATATAACTCCTTATTTGTGAATTTTTCCTTAATAAAGTACAACTCTTTTCTATTTATTCTATAAGTAACCCCTTTATATTGGACCCTTCTATATTATGTAAAAAATGTGTAAATTTTATATTTTAAAAATCCCTTATATTGAGCCCACATGACACATACATATATTTATGACTAACCTCCCTAGGGTGCTGTCTAAACATAAAACACATGCATAACATTATCCACTCTTTTTCCAAGTTGGACCTTCTAGGGGATATTTTGTTTCCTCAATCAATCCCTAAAGAAAGTCATACTATCCTACAGCTGAGGGATTCTCACACTCTCATCATTGGTCAATAGTTTTAGTAACCAATTGTAATGTATCCAGGAGGTTTCCTCTTTCTTGATACCATGTATAATAATATAAATACAAGGTATAATGCCATATAGTTCTCAAACAAATTAATCACAAATTAGTCAATGTGTCATGCGAAAAAAAAAATATTTCCATGATTTCCTTTCTAACGTATTGTTGCGTTGCTTAGAAACAACATCGGAATAATCCATGCTATTGTCCCTTTAAACTTAAATGAAGTGAGTCATATATAATTGATACTTAACCTTCCACAATCCCTTTTCCCCTACCATTTAGGTTTTGCAATCGTGCAATAGTTTAAAAGGGTATTTTGTATCATTTTTCCATGTAGAAGAGTAGTAAACACACACTGTTATATAAACATAGAGGTAGGCTAAGGCAAATCCCCATGCCCTACCTTCACCATATATCCATACACATATACCTAATTTATTGTAAATTTTTATGCATAAAAACTAAAATTTTAAATCAAAAAATCTATTTTTATTTTTAATCATTTACTTTAATATTAACTATTGATTTTTCTACTTTTTAGATTTGTGAAGCTTATGTGGATTTTGATATAGTATTACATTCAATATAACTCCATAAGAACATAATTTAAACCATAAAAATCCATGAAATTATCATTTTTCTACTAAATGTCGTATTGTGAATTTTACAATTTTGATTACCATTATGTGAATCACCAAAAATTACTAATTATTCTATAATTTTAGAAATATTCAAATATATTCAATAAATTTTCATAATAAAAATAAAAGATTTATCATAAAATTCAGTAAAAAATGCATACACTATAAATTGTATATGCATCCCATCATATTTCAAAAACTAGAAGCCACTAATGTTCTTTTAGCCGGTTGACGCCTCTAGTATATCATCAGAGTTGGCTATCAAAAGTTACGATTAGTTCATTGATGGTGGTAAGTTTAGTGGGATGTGCCCCAAAATGGTAGAGGAAAAAAAGGAAAAGGCAAGGCCCAAGGTAACCTATACAGGGAAATCATTGATGCTCGAGAGAAAAGTCTCATGGGATGACTATGAGAAAGAGTCACCCGATTGGGAACCTTCAGTGCACTCATTCAAACCCTATGCTAACGTGAAACATGACATGAACTAAGGCATACTGATATGGTCTCCAAGATGGACTTGTTGATTGAGAAAATCACTCTTTCCAATAAGCAAGAGGTACACTTACACAAGCTTAAACCTAATAAACCTTGGATAGGCTTACAACACTTGTCTCTTATAGATGGCCATAAAGCATTTGCAAGACAAAGAGAGTAGAGATAGAATCAAATTGAGGCAATCTGCTCCACCCCCTAATGAAAACTTTCAACCCAACTCAGTCCACCCCACCCCACAATAAAACCTTGCAGCCCAATATCATTCGGAGAAGAGATCTCCCCACCATCAACACTTTTGAAGTGGATGAGCCATCTAATAGAAATGAAAAGCTAGTGTTGAGTGCTAAAATGACTATATTTTTAGCTATTTTTTGTTGGATTGTGGGCGATTTTTGTTTGATTTTGTAGTTGATTGATTAGTTTTTGGATTTTTTTGAGGTGTGTTGGAATGGATTGAGTAGGTTTGAGAATCTCATTATGGTTTTTAGTTGAGTTGTGATGTGATGATTGGTTCCATAGTACTTCTACTTGGTTCTGATAAGTTTATTTTTGCCATTGATTTTATCTGTTTTCTTTATGTTTGAGAGGTTATGATTATAAGTGAGTGGTTTGAGAAAGTTTTAAGAGTTAGTTGGATGATTTTTTATGGGTTGAGTTGGTTTTACTTTGAGCCATATGGTTTTTATGCCTTATCTAGACCTTCTGTAGTGTATTGTTGAACTTTTGTATACATTTTCTTGCCTTTTGTATGCTTCTATAAAAAGTGTTCTAATGGATGGATGTTTAGCTTGGGATGTTTTCTAATCTTGTAAGGAGAAGAAAATAAGATCTTAATAGCTCAGATAAGTAGAAGTGGCTGATGAAAACTTGAATTGAAGACTGAAGTGATAATGATATTGATGAGCTCTCAAGGGCAATGTAGTAGCTCTAGTGCCTCTTCATATCAGGCATACCTCTTGGGAGGGGTATCCATGACCAAGAGAGGACTAATATGTACTATTGAGAGAGAGCATATGTGAGAGAGATAGTGTATGAGAGATAGCCAATTTCTATGAAGAAACATTGTATCTACATGAGAGAGATTGAGAGAAAGACTATGAAGATAATAAAATATGAATACTATATGATGACTTTCATTCAAAGTTGAGCATTCCGTTGTATTCTTTTATCCTTTCATGGTTTCTATGAATAATTTGAAGAATATGTTGAAGTTTTATTGTGATCCCTCAATGACAGAAACATGTCACTATCTTGATACACGGGATCTAAGTGACAAATTGATCTCATTGTCTTTTGAAACTATAGGAAGTTGTATCACTATAGCCAATTGCTTTCCACAAAACTGAAGAGTAAAACATAAAGAATGAGTATTAATGAAACATTTGGCTTTCATTGAAGAATTTTTAGATATCATCAAGTGGGAGATTGTTAAGAAGCTTTAGGAGTGGCGGTCAATGGGGAGGTTCATAAGAATAAGAAGGAAGAAAGTTGGGATTTATTCGTGGATGTAGAATAGTAAGATACATGGAATGCTTGGTGCATAGATAACCTTTTGTTTATTCAATTAGCAACCCATTGGAAGCTAGTAGATAGATTGTTCTTCACAACTTATGCTATTGAGACCCTCTGAAGTTGGTACTATCAGGACAATAACACTATGGAAATTCTTAGAAGAATGAATTTTGATACATTTAAAACTGAATATATTTCCCTCTATACAGGTATGAAAGTGGAATTCAAAGACATTGAAAAGAAGGAAGTAGAAGAAATGTTGGTAAGAGAGTCCTATAGATACTGATGAAGTCCCTCTGTTCCCCTTTTTTTGAGTAGAAATAAACTAGGTAGAGTCAACTCCTTGATAAATGACATGATCAAGAGACAAGAACTAGAATAAATCCATATGTATGTGAGAAGATAAAATTCAAAAATAAAAGCCAAGAACAAGTTGGTAGCATAAGCTTCCTTTGATACCCTTGCATCACTCTTTACAGAAGCTTCATTTGACACCATTGCAGCATTCTTTACAAAAGTCCCAATGGCAAACTAAGGTCCCCATCCAAGCTAGATTTGTCCTAGAAATGTTGATGATAGGTCAATAAATGTAGTTCCATTACCAATCTTTAAGGGAGAATATAATGAAGACCCCAATCTTCATGTAGCTGAGTTCATGGTAGTGCATTTAGCCAATAATGTCGGAATTCTAGAGCATTGCCTGGTGATATTCCCCACCACTTTCAAAGGTGCAGTGTTTCAGTAGGATGAGAGACAAGCATAGAAACTTTTGGCATATGGGACTGGCCTTTCTCACCAAATTCAGGCACGAACGTTTTGAAGAGTAGATGCAAAAGGAGTTTATGAACTTAAGTTAGTCCTCTACAGAACAGATGAAAGCATATGTCTCTAGAATGGAATCCATATTGAAGAGATAGACCAACCATAACTTGGACAAAGGTATCCAAAAGGGAAATTTTCTTAGAGGCCTACAACCAAAAGTTTGTAAGTTTATGGAGCTAAGAAGAATAGTCAACTTGCAAGCCAAAGTGAAAGGTGTAAGACTGTATGATGAAGTTGAAGCAAGGCTATCTATGACCTCAAGAAGAGGAGTTCTATCTCCTCCAATACCAAGAATGGTATACCCACCAAATGTAGTCCCGAGGAATATTTCCTACCCCTACCCTTAGATGCAAATAATGCCATAGAATAGTGCACCAAATCCACAATGGCTATAGATAGCGGTGCCTCAAATGATGGTCCAGCCATATAGTAGTGGCCTTAAATAGTTTTTGCAATGGCAAATCAACAACAAAAATGGAACCCTACCAATTTGAACTAGCAACCAATAGTCCCTATAGAAGAGGATCCTCTAGATCAACCCAACCAATTTATGTGATGATAACAAAGACTCCCCAAAATCCTTCTATGAGCACTCTAGGAGAAGAAAATTTGAAGGATTACTTGTCCAATTCAGTTGCAAGTGTTAACCCCAACACGACGAGAGCGAAAGAAAGTGGAAAAGACGTAGGGCAAAGGCGGAAAGAAGGTAACCTGACGAAAGGAAAAGAAGGAGAAAAGGCCAAAAGCGCAAGGACAACCGTTAAAGACCAAGGCAACCACGAAAAGGGAAAGCCGCATAAAAAGCGCACCCTAAAATCTTGTAAAAGAGTGCCGGGCTCTCACCCGTGCTATTTGTAAATATAGAAGGGTAGTGAAAAGGAAGCAAGGAAGAGAAAAGGACAATGGAAAACAGGGCCTGGGCTATGACTGACCATGTAAAAAAGGGAAAAAGGGAATGACCGCCCAAAAGGGAAGTAGGGTTTTGTATATAAAGTTGAAAAGTGAATGAAGAGCTCATTCTTTGGTGTGGCAAAACTAGTCTTCTTCTTCCTCTCTTCTTCTCTCCTTCTTGATTGTGTATGCTCTTGAGAGAGGGAGTGTGAGAGTGTGAGGGAGTGAGTGTGTGAGAGAGTGAGGAATCAAGAGGGTGAAGCTCTCCACCATCTCCTCTCCCCTTCTCCTCTTCTCTCTTCTTATCTTCTCTTGCGCGCGCAGCTATGGAGGATGAGGCTTGGAGATGGAGGAGGCTTGAGGATGCTTGAGCTAGCATCAAGAATCGTGGAGCTACCGAAGTGTGAGAGAGAGGAGGGTACTCGATCAAGCATCAAGGTAAGTTCACTGCATTCGTAGGATTGACGGCGCGTCGGCTAGGTGAGAGATGGCCATGAGAGCTCACTTGGAACGCTTGAAACAGTAAGCGGTCCGTGGGTCTTGGCGGTTGAGCGAAAGCTCCCACATTTTGGTTCCATTGCCGGGACCACGGATTCAAGCTCGAGCACTCGCGCGCCCCATATTAAGCATCGAAGTAGGGCATTCACCCTGAAACGGAGCTTGAGATAGGTAGGAAGTTTGGTGTTTTTGATCTTCAGAACATGTAAGTGTTTTGGAACAATCTGGTTATTAATGACTGGAAAACAGGGAGAAATTAGTTCAGTGTTTTATTTTCAATTCAGGATGTGTTTAGGATAGATTAGCAGTAGGAAATCACACACGAAAAGGCAGAGGGCTGCTGCTGTGAAACAGGGGAAAAATCACAGGAACAAAGGGAAAAAATGGAGTAGATGCAAGGTAACGGCATAGGAAACACCAGGGAAGGAACCTGTAGTGTGTAGGGCAGAACTAGCAGAGTATAAAACTCTGGGAGGGCAAGAGGACCCCATTTCCAACCAACGGAGAGCGAAAGAGACAGAGAGTGAGAGAGTGAGCGAGCTAGGCAGCTGTCCGATCGACTGGAGCTAGGAGGACATCGCATTCGACGACTTCAGGTAATCAATCTCGTCTGCCCCACTTCAGCTCTGTCGTGGTGTAATCGCACGACCAATAGGATAATACACCTAGTGAAAATCGAGCAAATCGGTGTGCGTGACCCATCGGACCGACGGAATTGGACAGCCGACCCAGTGTCCGATTCCCAGAATCGGACACTCGAACAACCGTCCGATCAGAACAACCCGTTCAATCACTAGACTCGGACTAACTGGTCCGATCGGATGTGCCACGTGGCACTCGGACCAACCGGCCCCTTTTGTTAAAATCGGACGCTCGGACCAACTTGTCCAACTCAATTACTCGGACCACTCGGACGCTCTGACTCGGACCCACCCGGTCCGATCGGACGGAGTAATACACGTCACCAGTCGGACCATGTTCGGTCCAATTCCTAGAATCGAACCCATCCATAATCGGACCAGAAGGAATCGGATCGACCGGTCTGATCGGACCTCCTAGAATCAGACCTCCTAGAATCGGACCGATTCCTCGCACACTCGCCCGTCCGATTCTTGAGAATCGGACACACGGACCCTAAGACCCCCACTTCGCCCTAACATACCTGGTCCGATCCCCACAATCGGACCACTGGTAAATCGGACCACTGGTAAATCGGACGTCCGACTCCCAGAGTCAAACCAAAACAAAACCTGACCCATCCAGGGACACACTGGGGCACTCCCCCAGTGACCCACCCCCATGTGAGCAACAGGAAGCAACATAGGGCCCTGTGACCCATAAGGCGGCCAGGACTAGAGTAGCAAGCCTGTTAGGCCCAAAACGAGCAAGAGTGAGTAAGACGCAGGGAAAGCACTCACAGCACTCTGATTGAATTTCCGCACTTGAAGAACACTTAGGAAAGTCGAAAGCCTGTTTGAGCACGAGTGCACGAGGGATAACACACTTATGAGTGACCCTAAGTTGAGCACTGCATTCAAAAATTAAAAAGAACTCACTCAGATAAATTGCCAAAAAACCCACCACTAGGAGAAAACCCAAGCGTGACAGACGCACAGAGCACAGGGCAGGATCAAGCAAGGAGCAACAACGACAAGGATCTGACTGACAACCAGGCGCGAGAATTTTACCATGACAGAGGGAGGTTCAGATCATCGGTTTGCAGGGGAGCTAGATGTTAGTGCATTTCCGGAAGCCATATAGCAAATGGTGAGCAGTTACGATGCACACGCCAGGTACGAACACCATGGCAGGACGGCGGAGGCAATCATTGCAGACCTAGAGGAGGAGAGGAGGCTAGCCCGCAGGGCATTGTAGGGCATAGCAGACTATAATAGGGACCAACAAGCCAGGAGCCTAAGGCAAAGCATGGAGCTGCATGAGGTGCAGCGAGTGTTGAACTTGGCTGGCCGAAACCGAACAGACCAGGAAAGAGCACTCGAGGGAGACCTGACGCTGGGCGAGCTCCTCATGAAACGGCTGCTCGATAACACCGCGGCGGAACAAAATGCCGCTGCGCTAGCAACCTCGCTACTTGCAGAACTAGGGGCAACCCAGGGTTCAAAGAGCCAAGCCAAAATACCTATTGTCGCTAAGCAACTCGACAAGTACCAACCACCGGATGACCCGTACAGCTTTGTCGAGCAGTTCGAGCAGGTCTGCGAAGCCAATGGCCTCAACGACCAGACCCAACGTTCGCAAGCGTTCGGACTTTGCTTAAGCGATAAGGGTAGGATGTGGTATACAAGTCTAGATGATATAGAACGAGCCAACTTCAACAACCTCAAGGACCTCTTCGTCAAGAGGTTTGCCGAACCCGGATACTCTGACAACCTGCTAGTGTGTCTGATGAACATCAAGCAGAAGGAGAAGGAGGGCATCCATGACTACGTGACCCACGTTAGAAGTCTCCTTAAGAGAATCCCCTTGGGCGAAAGACCAACTGACAGGGCAGTGTCAACCGTGTTTATCAGCGGGATTCGGAATGAAGAATTGTACAAAGCACTAGCGGGCAATTCGAGCTTGCAAAGGGACGTGGTGGCTAGGGTTTTTGAGGAGGCCATTAGGGTCGATGACTAGCTGAGGGAGCGGAGCTCCAGGAGCTCGAACCCTGAAGAAATCAACCCACGGAGTTTAGAACGAACGCCAACCTCTAGCGAGCGATCCAACGCGTCATCCCACGATAAGGGAAAGGCCGCCGAGGCGGACCATGGCTTGGCCGAGGTCAAGACAGAACTGGCCAAAATACAGGACATGTTAAGGCGACCTACGCGTCCGCACGCCCAGTGCGTGTACTACGGAGGAAACCACCTGCCAGCAGAATGTCACGACCCTAGGTCAAGACCCTGCACTAACTGCGGAAGGTTCGGCAATGATGCTGCACACTGCAGACTACCACGAAGACTACCATACACGCAGCCCTACGGCCAGCTCTATCCGGCTAACAGTCCACAGCCATTCTACGGAAGGGGAGCTCCTCTTGCCCTACCAGCACCTAACGACACGAAGCCAGCGGTCCCTAGGCTGGACATAAATCCTACCGGTATTCCTGGGCCGTCTAGTCCCTATGTGACCCACCCACCGAGTGATGCTCCTGTCCATTACGTAGAGGAGCCCAGTGACGAAGAAACCTACATATACCCGTACATCTCGCATGACGACGAGGGCAATGCAATCCTCATGGATTACTAACCAGTACCGGTGATGGCACTAGGACGAGGACCAGGTAGAGGCCTGGGAGGGCAGCCATTGGATCCAGTCACTTGTTGGACATCCTGGTCACGTCTCATCACGGTGCCCAGAAAGAGAGTAGCAAAATAGGGACAAAGCCGACCAAAGGTGTGCAGAGTGCAGAATCACTCATCTTTTCATAGATTGCCCAAAACGGAAGCCGCCTTCTGGTGCAGCTAATTTGCCGTCTGTCCCGCTGGGACTGTTTGGTGTTGAAAACCCCGATGGGGAGGCCACACCTATCCCCCTACGAGTGATGACCCGAGCACAAATGAAGCAGGCCGACGTCTCTCTACCAGGATCTAGCAATCTCAACACTACCTCTGTAGGAAAGAAAAGCCATAGGCGGAAAAAGAAGAGGTCAAAGGCTAAGGTCGCACTAAAAACCGACAGCATTACGACCTTGCCCCACGGCAAGAAAGTCTCAGACGCAGAGGCAAAAACTTCAGCCCCTAGAACTGCACAACCGGAGAGCGCTAAGGTAGGGGAATACCCACACCCCAGGCGGCAATTGGAAGCCATAGAAAAGGTAAAGGAATGGGTGAGGGAGGCTCAACAGCACCTCAAGGATGTCGAGCCCATCACGGAGGATGAGATTGAGGACCTCTCCAGCATGAGTGCACCGTCATCGCTACCCCACCCTAAGTCTGCCGAGGCTGCTACGCCACAAGCAGTATCGACAAGGACAAGGCCAGGCCTAGACGTAACAGAACCATAGGACAGCCGTGGCCATTGGTCCGGACAGTCTGAACATAGGGCAGGACAGGTGTTTAGCAATCTCCTAACCACACTAGTGACCACCCCTGTAACGGTTGCACTAGGAGAGCTACTCAGGTAGCACTCTACCTTGTGGTAGGACCTCAAATGGTGGATCGAAAGACCACACGAGCAAGCCCCGGGAAATGCTCACGGCCAGGATGCGGAAACGCACTTGCCAAGTTTGATGCTACACTCAAGCCCTAAGTCCTTGCACATCAACGCCTTCTGGGAGGGCTCAGAAATGCACGCAGTCCTACCAGTCCTAGCCTTGGGGGATACAACGAGAAGAGGGATCGTGGACACAGGAGCGGGGGTCAGTGTGCTTAACTATGCAGTGCTATAGAAGTGGGGAAACCCGCCCGTTGAAACCGCTCGATTTAACGTCACGCTAGCAAATGGCATGCGAGTGAGACCATTCGGGGTCTTGAAGAATTGGCCAGTGAAGATTGCAGGAATCCAGTTCTCTGTCGACTTCATTGTCATGAAGGGAGTGGACTATGATATCTTATTGGGTCGACCCTGGATGCGCAATGCCAGAGTTATCGAAGATTGGGGTAACAACCTGATCTTCTTGGGCAACTGAACTGACGCTGTGACAATAGAGATGGACACTTGGAAGACCTCACCAGTCGACCTGGATACCATCTCCATTCTACTCAAAGGAACCACCCAGAACAAGGAACCCTGCAGGTCCTTGACAAAGTATATCCCTTGCCCAGAGGACGAGCGGGATTGGATGCACGTTCTCGCTACACTTGATTTGCCGTTCTCAGATCATGAAGCGTACGAGCAGGCTGTCAAAACAGTTGGCAAGCCAAGAGAAACACAGCCTACACCTGTCTACATGATGGCAGCAAGCCTCCATGACGGACCTAAGCCTGTCGCCTTCCAAGTGCCAACCAACAAGAGAGAACTCCAGGGAATATTGGGGCATCTAACGGACCGACTGGAGCGCAACGTAGGCGCCAACCTCAAGCCGCTCCAAGACCTCTTGGAACCACCCGAATGGAAGTTGACCAGAGTGCACGAACTAAATCTCAGATACAACTGGGCATTGGTCCCCGACCAACAAAATGAGGCAGAACAGGCCTTGGCGAATGATGAGCAGTCCAGTGAGGCGGATTCCGGCGACGAATACGAAGATTGCCAACCCTTCGATGAAGAAAGTGAGGGTGAGATGGACACAGTAGAATATGATACCGAAGGGCGAGAGATTGAGCAAATCCGAGCAGATGCAAAACCACAGCCAAGGCCGGCCCTTAGGATGGACCAAGGGGTCATGTGTGCGAAATGCGATCGTGCTTGGTTGGAACAGATGGGAGCTGTGGATTTTAAGCAGGTCGGCCTGACCCAACCAAAAGTGGCAGCCATGCTTAGAACCGAGTCGCCATCCGAACTGCAGCCGCCAGGGGAGACCACCTCCCCTAGTGAAAATGAGGAATTCGACTCTGAATCTGAAGTTACTTCGGAGGATGACCCAGAAATCCTTAGGCCACCCACGACCAAACGCACCAGGGGAGATCTACCCATCCACCTGAGGCACCGACGGCTACGGCAGAATGAAGCAGAGCGCCCCAACGATGTGCGATCGGAAGAGCAAAGAAAGCCGTGAGACCTCCCTAAGCGCTTTTCGAAATTCAAAAGAGGGGACAGGGTGGTGGTTCTGCTAAGTGCCAAACGCCAAGGGCAAACCCGCGAACCCATCGAAGGGCCAGCCAAGGTCAAGGAGATAAACCTAGCCCTGGAACGAGAAACACCCCGACCGGTGTTCATTGCCAAGGACCTGACCACGGAGGAAGAATCCAGCCTCATCACTCTTTTGCAGGAGTACCGGGATGTGTTTTCTTGGTCTCTAGACGAGCTATGAGGGGTAGATCCGAGTGTTGTGACTCACAACATACCCATGACGACGGATGCAATGCCGGTCAAGCAGCGACCATACCCCATGAATCCAAAGCACGCCCATGCTGTCAAGGAGGAAATTGACAAGTTGATGCGAGTCGGATTCATTTACGAAATTGAGCACACGGACTGGGTATCACCCATAGTCATTGTGATGAAGAAAAACGGCAAGATTCGAGTGTGCGTCAATTACAAGAAAGTAAACGCAGCGACAAAGAGAGACAACTACCCCTTACCGTACACAGAGCACATGCTTGAGAGGGTGGTATGTAAGGAAGCCTACAGTTTCCTGGATGGCTTCTCGGGATACAATCAGGTGCAAGTGCACCCTGCAGATAGGCACAAGACCGCCTTCGCCACTGAGTGGGGCGTCTTTGCCTATGTAGTCATGCCATTCGGGCTAACCAATGCTCCCGCCACCTTTCAACGCCTCATGTGCACCATATTCAAGGACATGCTTCGCAAGGAGTTGGAGGTCTTTGTCGATGACCTATGTGTCCATTCGGCCTGGAACCAACATCTTGAAAAACTCCGCGCGGTCTTTGAACGGTGTCGTTTATATCGTCTCTCTCTCAACCCCCTGAAATGTCAGTTTTGGGTAAAGCACGGTTGCATCCTAGGACACGTGGTATCCAAGAATGGCATTGCCATGGACTTCTCAAAGGTCAAGGTTATCGTGGACCTCCCACCCCCAAGTAATTATAGGGGGGTTCAATGCTTCTTAGGTCACACAGGATACTACCGGCGGTTTGTACTAAACTACGCGCTGATTGCTAGGCCATTGTACAAGCTGCTAATTGCCTTCGAGTGGACCAAAGCCTGCCAACGAGCCTACGAGGAACTGAAAAAAGCCCTAACAACAGCACCTATCCTACGACCCCCAGATTGGACTATGTCGTTCCACGTACACATCGACGCCTCTAAGTTCGCCGTGGGGGCAGTGCTGTGCCAACCTGGTGAGCATAACTTAGATTACCTAGTGAGTTTTGCAAGCAGGCGACTCACTGAAACAGAGATGAATTATTCGACAACAGAAAGGGAGGGATTAGCCATGGTGTTCGCCGTGAAGAAGTTCCAGCATTACCTGCTTGCCACCCCCTTCACCTTCTTTCTCGACCATCAAGCCCTGCTCTATCTAGTCAACAAACCTTGCGCTATAGGACGTATAGCCCGATGGCTTCTCTTGCTCCTAGAATTCGACTTCTCAGTGGTAGTACGGAAGGGAAAACAACACTACATGGCTGACCATTTTTCCTGAGTACCCACAGGAGAAGCTGCTGGACAAGGCATAGTGGACGAATCACCAGACAACCACTTATTCCACATATCCGGCGAAAAAGAGCTATTCAAGGCCGACCTGACACCATATTGGGCAGACGACATAGTCCAAGTACTCGAGCATGGGCTGCCCGAACGACCAATGGAACGAGCACGGCTTAGGCGATTAATCCTAAAAATCCAACCCTATCAGTTGATTGCAGGCCAGCTCTATAGGCTGGGGCAAGATGGTCTGCTACGTAGATGCGTATGTGAGCATGAGATGCACGATGTGCTCTTAGAGGCGCACAGCGGCATTGCAGGAGGACACTTTAGCGGGGATACGACAGCACGGAAGGTGTTGCAGTCCCAGCTATGGTGGCCCACGCTCTTCCGGGATGCCTCACAATTTGTCAAACACTGCAATGAGTGCCAACGGACAAGGGTCCCGGTCCGTAAAGATCAGATGGAGTTAACCCTGGTCATCGCTCGCCAACCTTTCGAAAAGTGGGGTATTGACTTCATAAGACCCATCAGCCCTGCGGCACAATATTCACATGCTACATACATAGTGGTAGCCACGGACTACCTCACCAAATGGGCAGAGGCGAGGGCCACAGGGAAAAACGACGCTAGGACAACTGCCAAGTTTTTATGGGAACAAGTAATCTCACATTTTGGGTGCCCCATCGAATTGGTCAGCGACCAGGGAACGCATTTCATCAACGAAGTGATAGCCCATCTCCTATCCACTTTCCTCATCATCCATCACAAATCCTCACCATACTACCCTCAAGCTAACGACCAGGCTGAGTCAACCAACAAAATTCTCATCACTAACCTGACCAAAGTCGTCTCAGCCTCACAAAGTGACTAGGATAACAAGTTGATGGCAGCCCTGTGGGCCTACCGGACAGCTTATAAGACGGCCGTCGGACAAACGCCTTTTAGGCTAACCTATGGGACCGAAGCTATTCTTCCATTAGAATTCTTTGTCCCTAGCTTGCGGATAGCACTCCAAGAACGATGGGAGGGGAAGGAGGCATGGACGCAACGCTTAGTCGAGCTAGAACGCCTATCAGAGGTACGTCTACTAGCCACCCATGCGCTTATTTGTGAGAAAGCTAGACGCAAAACCTGGTTTGACAAGCACGTCAAGCAACGAGAGTTTGAGCTGGGCGACCTAGTGCTCCTCTATTCAGTTAAAGGACATAAACAAAAGATGAAATTCAGAGGTCTTGGGCCCTTTAAGGTCCGCATAATCAGCCGAAGTGGTAATGTCGAGCTGGAAACACTGGATGGAGAGGGAATCGGCTTCTTTAACGGCAGTCTAATCAAAAAGTACTATCCACCCATGCACCCACTGCATGAACAACCAATGGTGGAAACACACGTTAAAATACGGCTAGCCACACTTACGAAAATCGGCGAGAATGAGGACGAGCTTGTAGAACCCGCCTACCTCCGCATCACGGTCACAGCCAAGCAAACGTGCTCCTTCAACGCCCTGATCGACGAGGGGGCAGATTTTAACATCTTGACGCATGAGCATTGGACCCAACTTGGCGCACCAACACTTCATCCCACAACAGCCAGATTGAACCCATATGGGGCCCAATCCTACCCGCTCCTCGGCACATGCAGGGTTGCCGTTTCTATCGAGACTGAAACTATTCCCATGCTGTTTTATGTCCTACCCGATGCCAGGGAGGCAGGCACAGAGTCATTGCTCGGGCGAACTTTTAAAAAGCAGACCCATTGCAATGTTGATTATGAGTCACAACGCATCCACCTAACAATCGCGAATGTGGCTATTGTCACGACTTTCAACCAGCGCCTCGTAACCCTAGCATTGCTCAATGGACCACCATTAGAAATAGCCGCACCCAGGACTAAGAAGGAGGGCCGTGCATATTTACTACACCCAGATCCCCATGCATCGCAACCCGCCAAACCTAAGGCAAAACCCCAACAGACTCGCTTGCATTGGGTGCCGAAGAAGCCTCGGGATCAGCCTAGAACTAGACGTGCGGGTCCGCGAAACACCTACAAACCTAAACCTAGAAGACCAAAACGCCATCATCACAAGCGCCGCGTGGTTAAGAAAATATGGGTCCCTAAAATCCTGCTGCGTGCACAAGGCTACTATGAAGGGAATGCCTTGCTGTGGGTCCCCAAAGTCCCAACTGACACGGGCCCTGCTCCTACATCAATCGCAAGGCCTTGTCTCCAAAGAGCAAGCCATTAAGCAACGCCTCATCCCATTGTTTGACCCGCACACGACGTCCGGCCTCATTAGCCAAGAAACAGCAAGGTTGTCCCACCTCGCGGACACCGAATCTCCCTTCTTGAAGCAGTGGTACACTCTTCGATTAAAATGGGCAATGGAAGGATGCTGCATAATGACCAACGCCGAACAATGCCGAGCCATCAAGACAGCCGAGTATGATCCCACATACGTCGCGCCCACCTCGTATCGAGTGTTAACCACTCTTCAAGGTCGAACCATGGACGATCATATCTTAGGACACCCCTATCTCGATCGCATCCTGACAGAAGAAGAGCTCCACATCACAAGTCGGATCAACTCTGGAGATTTCCTCACCGATGTCCTCACATACATCACCCACGTAGGCATCGGACCTTGTGACTTGGACCACTCTGCACACCTCGAATATAACCCCAACTTCTACGATTGGCTCCTCCACAAAACAACCTGAACGCCTTGGACCCACACCCCAATCCTGGGATGGATTTTTCTTTTCCACAAGGGGGATGGGGCAGTAAATCTAAAAAGCAAACCAAGCATGAAAGTTAAAACTAAAAAGTGAACCATGCATGAAAAAGCTCCGAATTAAAATGCCATGCAGAAACAGGTGATAGAAGTTTAAAAGTAAAAAATCATGATTATAAATGATAAAATCTGCTATGGTTGTCCTACGAATTGGTTGCCAAAAATACTAAGGAGTGAATTGACTGAATGTACAGGTAGTGACCATGGCAGGCCAAGACAAAGCTGGAAAACTCCCTTTCTTGGAGGAGGAACAGGTGCGGTACGGCCTCACGGTGGAAACCAGAGCATTCAATCAGCTGAAGTTCCACCACATATTCAACTTCGAAGATGTGGTTATTGAGGAACCAGCGGTGCGACGGATCATGGAGTAATGCCACTTACAATGGTATCTGGAAGCAGTGGGCCGGAGGATAGACTATACCCTGTGCGTCGAGTTCCTACGCACCGTCAACAAAAACAGGGGCACCATCACAGTACGGGACGCAGGAGCCACCAAACAGGTGCAGGTTGAACTGACCCTTGAACTGGTAGAAAGAGCACTGGAGCTTCCGAACAAGGTGGAGAAGAAGCCGAAAAGGGACGTCTACGCCATGTTGGGAATGGAAAAAGTGAAAGTCCACACCAACGACGGAGTCAACTTGGCAGACATCCCTGATCCAGAGATCCAACTGCAGGCAAAAATGATGCATACCCTATTTTCGAGTCAACGGTACAATAGCATCATGTCCAGGATAAATGTGCCTTTACTCGAAAGCATCGCGGCTCAGGCACTGGATGAGGTGAACCTCAACGGCTTCGTGAGAAGGACGATTGAGGCCTTAGCAAAGGCCCTGGCAACAGGAGGAAGGGCCGTAGCAGGAGAGTCCCTCTCACCTCGAACAACCCACAAGGCCTCATCCTCCAAGGCCTCCACCGTAGGTTTTGGAGGTGTCCTCACTGCGATCCTCCACGAGGCAATAGGACAGGGATGTGCGGAAGAGGACAAACAGGGAGGTGGCGGAAAAGGAGGCGAATCGCCGTCGCAGTCCCAGCCCCGGGTGGAGGAACAGTCGGATGAAACAGAGACGGACACCGACAAGGAGGAAGAACACTAGGCTGCACCAGAAAGGAAAGCGGAGCAACGGACCAAAGCCCTGCACGGAAAGAGAGAGGAGGAGCAAAGGAGAAAAGAGCAGGAGGAGCTCAAACGGGCCCGAAGAGAGTCGGTAAGAGAAGAAGAGGAAAGAAGAAAAAGAGCTGAGGAAGAGCTGAGGAGGAGAGAAGAAGAAGAATTGGAGCTGGCAACGCGTCGCTCCATCGAGGAACAGCGGAGGAAAGACATAGAGGGAGCGGGCAGGGCATATCAATCAGAATCTGAAGCACCCGGCCCCAGCACTGGTGCGCCGGAACCTGTGCCGCCACCTCCTACAGAAGGGAAGGGAAAAGACCCGGTCAGACCCATCTCCCCTCTCCTCGCACCAACCATGCAAGCCACTCCCCTCAAGGTGACGCCCCCTGATACAGTCGCCCTGATGCACACCCCAAAGGTCGATGAAAGCAATGTAGTCACTTGGCTACAATTCTTGGTGGAAAGAGAGTTGGCAAGGGAAGCAGCCAGGGCCACCCCAGTCTCAGGGGCCAAAAGGGCAGCGACGACCGAGCTGGAGCCAGGGCCAGAGGAGAAAAGACAAAAAGTGGAGAAGATTGCCACCACTACGATCATGCCCCACTCCCCACCCCCAATAGGCCACTATGATGACTATGTAAAGGAGCTGCTCGCGCACTTGCAAACAGCCAGGCAGGAAAGGAGGGTGGCGGTGGAAGAGCTGGCAGCGGAGCACGAATCACAAGCTGCCCGCCAATTGGACAGAGTAAGGCAAATAACAGAATATCAAAAAGAAATTGCTGTGCTTAGGGAGGAGGCCAGCATCAAGGAGGTGGAGGAGCTGAAAACCCTAAAGGAGCGCGACGCTACCTGGGAAGGACGAAGAAAAATCCTAATGGAGCGTCTCACCAGGGAGAGGGAGACAAATGCCCACCTTCAGCGCAGAAATGACCAGCTATCTGCAACCAACTTGGAGGCGCAGAGCCAGCTCGAAAAAATTAGGCAAGATGTTGCAGAGATGGATCAATTGAGGGCAGAACAGGTGCGCAAGTTGCAGGCGACGCGGGACCAACTCAACGAGCAGATTGCAGAGCAGCACCGAGAGCAGTCCCGCTTGCACCAAGAGCTTGAAGCCCAACAACAACAGCTTATGGCAATGACCCTCCGACAGGGGGAAAGCCTGGAAGACATGGAGAAGCGGGCAAAGGAATGGTCAAATCATAACGAGCAGAGAGTGCGGGACCTAGCACGCCGACTGGCCAAGGCGGAGGGCGACAAAGTGATGGCTGAAAACCAGGCAGAGGCAGCCCAACTTGCTATGATGGCTCAGCAGCGCACTTTCATCAACATGCTACTCCACACCACCCACTCAGAAACAGAAGAGGCCAATGATCAGTTTGCAGAGAAAGCTAACCATTGCGCGCAGGGCCCTTACAACAAGCCTGCACGTACCACTGCAGCTAGGAGGCCCTCCGCAGAGCCTGGAGGAACAAATGAAATATCTAGCACAAGCAGGACTGACAACACAGGAGATGGATGACCTAAGGTTCACTGAGGAGAAAATACAGGAGGAGGAGCAAGCGGAAGGGGGTGAGCCCGAGCTTGAACTAGGGCCTCAAGACGAGGAATATGCCCCGCCACCCCCTCAACCCCAACAAACCGAAGTGCCACCCCATGACGCACCCGCCGAACGAAGAGCGGCCCACACCACCCGAAGGAAGGAACTGGTGGAGAAGGCAAGAAGAAAACTCAAGGCCAGACCCGCCCTGAAATAGCCTGCCCCTTTCCCGCTGTGCACTCAAGACTCCCCCGCTGAGTACCGCGCTGAGATGATTATCTGGGAGCAGCAAGAGTATAGCCGAGACCCCTTCGACCTACGCTTCGAGTTTCCCACCGCCTTGAATAGGGTGCTTCCCATTCAGTTGGTGGAGGATGTCATCGCGATGGGGGCCCGACTCAAGGCTAGATGGTTAGAAGAGCGTGAGGCCCACCCAAGTGCTTGGGGGACCGAGGACCGCGAATTTTGGCAAGACAAAGTCCTCCACGTACCTCGCACAGTGGAAGGCTATAGTTCCCAACCCACCTGGAGGCAGCGCATTTTTGACGTCAACCTGGAGGCGTGGATGGCGTTTTGCAACACCCTCCCTTCGGAAAGGAACAACCCCACCTTTATGTCGTTTCCTCGAAGGGTAGGAGTGGATTTTAACCCGTCCATCCACGGCATGTTTGACTTTCCCGTTATTTATAATGCCAACACCACTTCCCATAGGAACGCTCTTCTCTTCACCCTGTCCGACTTGTACAGCTCCATAAATAAATTCCTTACTGAATTCACTTCTTGCCCTGACCCAGCCTTCATCACCACCTGTAACTACCTTAGATTAATTAGAATCCTAGTACACCAGGAACCTGCACCCCAAGAGCGCCACCTTCCACCCCTCTATTTTGACCCCAATGCCATAGACAACACCACCATGACTCGTCTCATGATGCGTGCTGCCCTTTTGCCATCCTTCTGTGGTGCACTGCTGGAAGACATGAATGACAGCAAGTTCACACAGTGCAACCACCCCTTTCTCTCCACCACCACCCTTAAAACCCGCCTCCATACTAAAGGCTACTTGCTAAGCCGAAAATTCCTCAACAAGGCCCCCCGGCCTCCGCCCACCCTTCCCCACCATTCGAATGATGAGGGGTAGAACTCCCTTATCCCTTGTACTGCTGCCCCCATGTAACCATGGCCAAAAAAAAAAAAAGGAAAAAAAAAAGAAAAGCAAGCAAGTCCTGAACACAGTCAAAGGTGTACTTCATCTCCCCATTACCACCCTTCTGCTCCACGCGGTCCCCCTGCCGCCCAGTCTTCTAACTACGTAATATTTAAATATGCACACGCACGGCACTCATATAATACCTACACATAACTAATTCACAGTTTGGGTCCTCAAGTGCAGGACAACACTCTCAGCTTGCTTAGAGTTCGACCTGTCTCCCAAACTAAGTCTTGTGCACAATACAGAGACTAGCACCACCCCTAGGGAGAGACCACCTGACAGGTTTTCAATTGCAGGTGTCGACAACCACAACCCAAGTGGCATTCATTCTTCATCAACCTCCCATGCTAATTGCCTACCCAGCATCCAGCGAGCCGGAAAAATCATCCTACGTGGCATCCCCAACCAACTCCCACGTACCCAGTCACCAGTGCAGACCCCAAGCCCCTGTCCCCCCGAAGTCTTCAGTACCTACCACCACTTGCTCCCTGCGCCAGTAAGTGCCATGGGATTGGCACTCGTCTAGGAGGGGGGCAATGTTAACCCCAACACGACAAGAGCGAAAGAAAGTGGAAAAGACGCAGGGCAAAGGCGGAAAGAAGGTAACCCGACGAAAGGAAAAGAAGGAGAAAAGGCCAAAAGCGCAAGGACAACCGTTAAAGACCAAGGCAACCACGAAAAGGGAAAGGCGCATAAAAAGCGCACCCTAAAATCTTGTAAAAGAGTGCCGGGCTCTCACCCCTGCTATTTGTAAATATAGAAGGGTAGTGAAAAGGAAGCAAGGAAGAGAAAAGGACAATGGAAAACAGGGCCTAGGCTATGACCGGCCATGTGAAAAAGGGAAAAAGGGAATGACCGCCCAAAAGGGAAGTAGGGTTTTGTATATAAAGTTGAAAAGTGAATGAAGAGCTCATTCTTTGGTGTGGCAAAACTAGTCTTCTTCTTCCTCTCTTCTTCTTGAGAGAGGGAGTGTGAGGGAGTGAGTGTGTGAGAGAGTGAGGAATCAAGAGGGTGAAGCTCTCCACCATCTCCTCTTCTCTCTTCTTATCTTCTCTTGCGCGCGTGGCTATGGAGGATGAGGCTTGGAGATGGAGGAGGCTTGAGGATGCTTGAGCTAGCATCAAGAATCGTGGAGCTACCGAAGTGTGAGAGAGAGGAGGGTACTCGATCAAGCATCAAGGTAAGTTCACTGCATTCGTAGGATTGACGGCGCATCGGCTAGGTGAGAGATGGCCATGAGAGCTCGCTTGGAACGCTTGAAACAATAAGCGGTCCGTGGGTCTTGGCGGTTGAGCGAAAGCTCCCACAGCAAGCATCAGGAAAGAGTTGATGGATGTGATCACAAAATAATTGTAGACATTGAAAGTGAATAATTCTAGCATATCCAACACTACAGGAGGCAGAAGAGATATGATGCAATCAAACACATTGTGTGGAAAGTGTCATGTGATGGGACATTTAGCCATTGAATGTACCTGAAAGACCACTATCATTGGAGCCGTTTATTCTTATTGCCTAAGAAAGAATTACATAGAGGACATTTTCTCTTTGAAATAGATGCATAACAAAAGGAAGAAAGATGAGGAAGCAAGGTTCAACCTACTAGAATCTAAGATGAAAATCGAAGATATTGGCCAAAAGCCTAGGGAATTTGGTCCTAATTTTGGTCCAAGGAGGTTCCTTGCCCAAAGTTACAGAGGAAGACAATCTAGTGGTGCACAGAGATTAGAAGTGGAATGCTATGAATGTGGAGAGAAAGGTCACATCTTCCCAAATCTCATAAACCCTAGAAGATCCATGGATTACAAGCCCCTCTGCAGAGCCGATGCAAACGAGAAGGCCACACTACTAAAGACTGTCTTAGTCCAACCCTTATTAAAAAGGCTAATGCCATAGACAACCAATAGAAAAGTCATGAGCCTACCTTTAATATGGTAGAATTGGAAGTAGCTACAGTTACATGTAACAAGAAAAGAGAACCAACAAAGAGAATGTTCCACCTAAAAAAGTTATCAAGTTCAAGCTCCCAACAACAGAGCCACAAAGCAATACAGTATAGGATAATACAATGCAAAATAGTTCAATACCTAGAAGGATACAAAGATAGTCTACGACACATAACTAGAGATCTAGGAGACAGAAGAGATGGATGTACCTCTGGTGATAGATAAAGTGGGATGTACCTCTAGTGATAGATAGTGGTGATGTAAACCTTTCTTAAAGAAATAGTAAAAATCAAAGTGTGTATTGCCCCATTCCTCAGCCGATTAAAGAAGCTAATGGATCCCATAAAAGAGTATGATTTGGTGAAGAACTTGGATACCTTTTACTCTAATTTGACATTTTGACAACTTTCGATGCTCTTGCCCATTTGCAAGAAGAGATTCAAAAGCATTCTCATGTGAAGATGTGGCCTAAGGATTTCCAACCTTGCAACTGTTACCAAAAACAATAAGGCCCCAGAGCATGTGAAAGAAGTGGATGTAGCCCCAATGCCTTCTTGAATCTTGGCACTCCAAAGACTAGCATCTAGATAGAAGGTTGCTTCATTGCAAGTACATTGATAGATGGGGGCTCTTCAATGAATATCATGAAGAATGTGATGATGAAAGTTCTAGGCCTAGAAAGGAGTGCAATCTACTCAGTGGCTTATCAAATCGGTTTATTAGAGTAGAATCAAGCCTTTAGGCATCCTTCCTTACCTGAAAACCACAGTTACTGGAAGAGATTACTGGATGACTACCTGGTGGTAAAGCCCAACTCTTATGGAACATTTTACCCTTTATTACTCAAAAGACCATCTCTATTTGAAGCATGAGCAAGGATGGATTGGTTTAAAGGAAATCTAACCCCATGCAGGGGACCCAACAAACTGGTGCTAAAGCTCTAGGGTTCATAGAATGGCCATGGATCCATCTCCATAGAAGTCTCCTCTAACTCTCCCAATGAAGTAGATGATGGAATATTAGCCAAAGATGACACTAACAAGAAAATTTTCCCAAAGAAACCTGAAGCACAGTCCTTGACAATGAGCACACAGACTAACTCCTGAAAGATATAAAGTCATTGTTGATGGGTGAATACCTCCTATCAGAACTAGGAATGACTTCTAAAATTATATTTGATAGTGAGATAGATGCCTGGATGTAATGCTTGCCTTGTTACATGGCCACAGTAGAGTCAAAGACGGAAGTAGAAGCAGAAATATAGAGCTTGTTCTTCTCTTATAGAGCCCCTACATAGGCAGAGACAGAGTCCAAAGAGGTCACTGATGAAAGTGAAGATGAAGATTATAAAAGTGAAGTGGAAGAAGCTATCCAACGAGAAGAGGATACTACTGAGGAGGAGATTTGAGAGGCCATAGAAGCTAAAGATCCCATGCTATTGGACAGAATGACTAGGGTACCCTTTGGATTGGTTGTAAAAGAGTGGGGATAGACGTGTAGGACATGGGTTAGCATGGGAATACCTAGTTATACTGACAGGGTATATAAGGTGTTGAGAGACCCAATTAGGGCATCAGTTATCAATAATCAAGTCTCTCTTTTATCTTTCCTTCTAGCTTTCATGGCTTCCCTTTCCTTTCTTTCTCTTTTCTTGTCTTTCTCTCTCTTCTACTAGTCTTTCTCTCTCTTCTTCTCTCATCTTCTTCCTCTTTCTCTCTCCTCTCTAGAGTCTCTCCCTTCTCTCCTTCTCTCTCTTAGGTCTCCTTCATTACAGTTGGTATCAGAGCTTAGTTTTTAGATCCTTCCTTTCTCTCTCTCTCTTTTAGTTAGATTAGATAGGCCTGCAAAGCCTCTCTTTCTTGAAGCCTTGTATCCAAGTCACCTGACTCAGATGTGCTATTCTTGACAATGGTGCACTCTTCAGCATTTTGGAAGTTTGATTCTGGCTTGAAGGACCGAATCCATGTCCTTGGAATAGGAGAACCAAGTCTGGTACTGAATCATCCAACTCATAGATTTCAAGTCCAAATGCATCTGTAAGACACTGAGTAGCAATCAATACTGCTTCGGAATCAACATTAGGAGCAAGTTCCACTGTGCTGAAAAAAAGCAGAAAAGAATGCACGACTTGTCTCGTGAGAGGGGAATCGCTCCGCAAGTGATGCACGCCTTCCTGTGGCTCATCTGAAGCCAACGGATGCTCCTTTAGCCTGCATGATCAGAGGGTCGAGAAGCTTTTGGCCTTGATGAGAGCCTCAAAATTTGCCTAGATTTGGTACAGAACTCCACATCATAATCATCTTCATCCTCTTCTGTGATTCCTTGTATTGCACAGTCCATAGACCTTATGCTTCAAGATCGATTGGGTTTCTTGACCTCTTCCAACAGCGGTTGTATGGTAAGGCTTAGTGTATGGCTAAGCCCTCTGATGAATTTGTTAGAGAGAGTGACAGATTGATGCTGATTCCCCTTTATCTCAGTGTGTGGTGATACACAAAAGGTCTTTGATGCAATAACTCCCTTTGGGAGCTATTGACTAGGTCCTATACATGTGAAGGTGCAACCCAGGTACCATTGATCCATCATAAGGTTTTGAGAAGCACGCTCCATGCATTGTCTATACCCTTGCTACCATCACTTCTGCTTATGCTTCTTCCCAAGTCTGGCTCGGTCTCGAGTTTTGGCTAGCTTACATTCCTTTAAATCTAAAGTCATCAGAAGTTTCCTTGCACCTAGGCTGCATATGTGATGTTGGAACATCTAAGGGAAAACCTGAATGGGGCCTATTTGTCAGAGCTAGAGGCTTGGTTTCTAGTGTTTGGTTAGCATAATTCTTTTGGATTGAATTCACCTACATAAGTCATGTTGGAGCAGAATTGTTTTCTAGTGGAGATCTGGGGATCCTTCCTAGTTGTTGAAACTTTACAAACGTTTTCAGCTCTTGAATGCTATATTGAATTGTGTTAGGTTTATGAATGGTCAAAGAACATCACAATTCAAACAAGAATCCCAGGAACCTTCAGTAACCCCTTTGTGCTGATGCACTTCCATGTTTCTCCTTTTTTATGAGGCGATGCATCTGAACACTGAGTGCAATGAACATGGAAAGATGAGCAGCAAGCTCTTAACTTCAATTTGCAAGGTTGGCTTTCTAACTCTTTGGTGGAAGGATTCATGATGACCATAGCTCCTGTAGAAATGATGAAAGAACAACGAAGGGAGATCAGAAGAAAGTTGGAAGCTGAGCTGGTGCAGGTGCAACGATTGTACCCTAAGATTGATGCCAAGATATTGCAAATTAAGCAATCTCATTTTGCTCTTGGTGATACAATGCAAAGGAAAGTAACCTCACATGTTTATGGAACTCCTAGTGTGCTACATCTTGCTCCATGGCAATTGCATAGTTGAGGACTCAAAAATAGAGAATTGGCTCAATTCTGATATGGGGATATGGATGCTTGACTTCCATCAAAAGATCATGTATACGGGCAAGATTGAACATACTAATGTGATGAACAAGGCATGATATATTTGGATCAGAGTACACACCAAACAACATATGATTGCATGAAATTGTGTAGGCTTGGAATCCCAATGTGCTATCCTACATGTATCACAACAAACATCCTTGTAGTCAATCTCAGACTAGCTCATTTGACATGTTGACAATGACAGTGTTAGACACGAGAGTGCATGATAGGTGTTTTGATGCTAATTGATCTATGGATGTGGTATGGTTATGCCTCAAAGATTATATCATAATTGCAAAGGATATTGGCACATTGACTTTTTTGGCAATGACACTTATGGTGGCACTCATATGCTCATGCTAACATTGAGATGTCGATGAACTTGTCTATGTTGGCAATTATGTACCCCTATTTTGCAGTGATGCTTATGTGGTCATGAGATAATTATGTTTGACAAGTTTATGCTCTTGTTGGCAATGTATTCACCCTAATCAGCAAGGATTTGGTTCATATTGGCAATGGTTCCTGCGCACAGTGATGCATGGAAGTTGCAAAGTATTGCAGGGATGCAAACTCAAGGAATTGCTAACAAAAGTCAATTACAACAAAACCTTCTTATGCGACTGAGTGCGGACCCCATATCTCTATTTTAAGAGGCATCTTCCCCTTTGATCTGAGCCAAAAATCTTCCCATTCTGCCCTAAGGTTTGGGAGATACACCCAATTTTTTGATCAGAGGTATTGTGAGATAGGCAGCAGAGCCAGCCCACAAAAGTCAATTTCAGCAAAGCCCTGATCATTTACTATCACAAATATTTTTACATAGACTCATAGAGGGATTGGGAGCTTTAATTTGAATCAGAAAGTTTGGCAATCGGAGCTTCCTAGCTCAAGATATTGCCATTTTTGTAACAGGGGGTCTAGTGGAGTGCACTTAAGATGGCATGCCACAAGGAAAAGCAAAGGCCCAAGGGGACTTCTAGCATGAAATAAGGGACTCTCGTGCCTCAATGAATGATCCTAGCTCAGCTCAAGAGGATTTTGAAGACACGTTTGAAGATGGTACCCCCGAGATGGACCGCTTGGCTATGCTTAACCATACTCTATGCCAACATGAGACTCGTCATGCCGACCGGCACGAGAGTTGGAACAATGCCATAGGGAGATGGGAACCCACCAAGATTAGCATCATTTTGATATGATGGCCAAGATAGACTTAGTCATCAAGCGCATGGGCACCCTCATCCCCGCCATCACACCCTCCTCGGCTCAACCCAAGGCTCCCCTCCTACCTTGGAGACCGGGTGTAACCCACAAGGTTTTGGTGGCACCCATGGCCTTTCCCATAGCACCTATGAGCTGGGTGATCCCCCTATGCAACATGATGAACCCATTCTCCCATCACCTGTGACGAACCCTTCTAGCCCATCCTTGGGACAATAGCTTCTCCGTAGTGGAAGCTATATGCAAGGGCAAAATGCAAATTTTGGGCAGCATAGTATGCAGGGAGCACATGGGCAGCATGCACATGGCAGTTTTGGGTAGCAAGGACCGAATGTTCAATTCGGTTTGCATGTATTGCATGGGCAGCATGGAAATTTTGGGTACCAAGGCCCTAATGCAAGTGCACATGGGCAGCATGGGAATTTTGGGCAACAAGGCCCTAATAATCAGTTTGGCCCACACACCCATGGACATTTTGGTCAGCAAGGCATGTATGGACATTCTCACGGACATTATGAGTACCATGACCATTGGCATGGGTTCAATGTGCAAAAGGCAAGTGCATGCGCCTACTTATGGTCAACATGCATATGATGAGTGTGAATATTTTGAGCAGCATGCATATGATGACTATATATGTTCTTATGAACTACATTCTGGTCACATACATGGACAACCATCTAGACATCATTATGTATATGGAAAATATCATGCAAATGTATATGAGTATGTACATGGGGAGCAACATCATTATCAGCAATGGAGTGCTTGATATCATCGGTCACTTGATCATTACTATAAGCAACATGCGCATCCTTATGAGCCACACAATACTTCTCAAGAACAATGCCATGATGAGAGCATCTCACTATTGCAGGCTCATGAGCAGATGCCCCATTAGCACAAGGCCCTTAACTTTGAATGCCCAGTAGTAGCCACGCATGTGAAACTCATGGACATGAAATGGCTAGGGATTGATGCAGTGAATGCTATGTTGATTGCAGCCTCATCTGCTCCAGTTCGATTTGACCTTGTGGTTCCCAATGAGTTTATGGACAAGTCAATGCATCCTACCGTATGGGTCGGTAAGGATCTTGTGCCACCATCAGTGCTTGACGATGACACCATGAATTACTTCTATGATACAACGGATGCATTGGATCACAATTATCCTTTTGACCCCGGTGGTAGTATGGTGACCCATGCTTGTATGGATGACCCTTGTGCTCTTGATGCTTATTATGCAGGTTATCCATTTGATCTCGGGGAATAGAATGGTCTTGGAAAAACCCTATACTAATTAGCATTTCACCAGTGAAGTTCTTTCCCTACTTCAAGAATGCAATTTTGATTGAGTAGTAGCTAAATTTGCCCTTGTCTGAAATGCAGACAACTTACAGACATCACACTATTTTAGAACAATTTTTACCCTACATTAATGATAGTCAAGTATCACCTAAATGGCTTGAAAGTACGCTTCATGAGCTTTGTTTTGATATGTCACATGCCTCAATCAGAGCTACCCATAAGAAGTTATGACTAGTTTTCTCTAGCATGCCTATTTTGGACAGCATGCTATCCACTGTTTGTCAGCCCCTAATTGTCAAGAATTGGAGGCCAAACTCATATGCTATCAACTTGGACATGTCATATACATAATATACACCATTCTATACCCCAATTCCATATGAGATTGTACTTCCCCATACCTATATTCTCCTTTGTAATGCTAAGTAGAGTAGTACTCTGCAACCTCCCCCCCCTTTTCGTTGTGAGCCATAAGTCCTCTTTTGTTTTTGAGGGCAAAAACCTTCGGGGTTGGGATGGAATGTAAAAGAGTGGGGATAGATGGGTAGGACACAGGTTAGCATGGGAATACCTAGTTATATTGATAGGGTATATAAGGTGTTGAGAGACCCAATTAGGGCATCATTTATCAATAATCAAGTCTCTCTTTTATCCTTCCTTCTAGCTTTCATGGCTTCCCTTCCCTTTCTTTCTATTTTCCTGTCTTTCTCTCTCTTCTGCTAGTCTTTCTCTCTCTTCTTCTCTCTTCTTCTCTCATATTCTTCCTCTTTCTCTCTCCTCTCTCCAGTCTCTCCCTTCTCTCCTTCTCTCTCTTGGGTCTCCTTCATTACACTGGTAAATGAATCTCATCATATGCTAAAGATTTATAAGAAGTAGGTTATGCAAAATAAGCTTTCCTTTAGTAGTGGCTCTTGTCTCCCTAATCTACTCTTTGGATTGGATGATGATGATGTACCTTGCCAATAAGCACCAATCTTGTAGCACGAATAGAACTTAGATGGCTTTCCTAGATACATCATTAGAAGATGAGTTCTCGAGTCAAGAGCTAATTAACTCAAACAAAATCTAAAACAATTGTGATACCATTTTAGCATCCCAAAAAGGTGGATGAGTCCCCACTAAAGGTCGAAGCAGGTTCTAGGGAAGCATCAAACAAGGACACCGCTCTCGAAGGAGTTGGATCTATACCCAAAACCAATATGTAGGATCTTCATTTGAGAAGTAGAAGGTCAAAAGTGGTTGACTTTTATTGATGAAAATGGTATCGAAAGACATCTCATAGTGGGTAGTAGTGTTCTAGAAGAGGAGTTTTTGACCCTTCATAACCTATTGAAGGAGAATTTGGATGTTTTTGCTTGGTCTTACAAAGACTTAAAGGGGATTGATCCCACTGTATGTCAACATCATATCAACCTAAAGTGTGATGCTAAGCCAATGCGACAGTGACAAAGGTGCATGAATCCCAATTATTTTTCCTTAGTTAGGATAGAGTTGCTAAAGCTCTTGGATGCTAAATTAATCTACCTAGTGGCCTATGTGGACTTTCAAAAGTTGAATTCCAAAACAAAAAAAGAATATTTTCCTATCCCCTTCACTGATCAACATTAGACACAGGGTAGGTCATGAACTCTATTCTTTGTTTGGATGGTTTTAGTGGATATAATCAAGTGCAAATTGCAAAAGAACACTAGTCCAAGAGGACCTTCACAACAAAATAGGAAACCTATGCTTATAGAGTGATGCCATTTGGGCTTTGTAATATCCTTGCTACCTTTCAGTGAGTTATGATGGTTACATTCCAAAATCACCAATCATCAACTCGTAAGTCCTCATGAAATCTATGATATCTATTGTCCTGATAACAACTTCATCTTCAATTGGTTCTCCTATCTTGCAGACTTTGAGGTGGACCTTTCATGTAAGTTTACCAAATGTCCGAGGTTGGAAAGTCCTAGGTCTAAATCCAATGGAGATCAAGGAAAAGAGAGATAAATTAAAGAAAAAAAAACTAGATTGAGAACTCTTGAATATAGTGTAGAACACAAGAAATAGATAAATCCAACAAGAAACTATATTACTCTTGGAAACTCTATAAGTAAATCTCTTCAAAAGCTGAATACATTGCACCTAAGACAATAGCTTAGGTAAACTCTATTTGAGATGATAGCTCAACACCACTCTTTTAGCACATAAGAAAAGTACCACATCAAATGCTAAGGAAACACTTGAAAATACTATTCAATACTCTACCAAAATAGCTCGAATATGCATAAAATAACCCAAAACCACTTCAACCCTCCTTTAGTAAATCCCTATGAGATCTCTTTACTTACAACCACACAAACTCTCTCAATCCTCACCTGCAATAGTAGGTAAAGATATCTTTAGATTTGTCCTAAAAAGAACCTCTTAAAGGCAAGCCTTTCTGGACTAAAGGTACTAGTAAGAAGTAGAACCACTTGTCTTTTACTTCAATCTTGTAATGGTAGAATAGTCCCAAATCTCCTTGGTATTAGTCATAAATATGCATCCACATGGATCTATCACTCTTCTCCCTATTTACTTCAATGCTTTTCTTGAAATCATTTCTTGTGTGCTTACCTAGTTGTGACTTGTTTCAACCATAACTTTGTCATAGCAACTTAGAATAGTGTCATGTAGATACTAAAAGAGATATGATCAATAAGCTAATATGGGTAGAATTGTGAAAATATTCCTCTTGTAGTTGTTAACACTATTTTTTGTAAACACATCACTTTTTGACTTTTTTCTCTTGGAAGACTTGTACTAAAAATAATTCTTTACATGTATTTAAATCCATCCAAAGCTCTCCTTAACTCATTAAAACTTAATATCAAATACTCAGATTATCTCAAAGATTATTTCTATTCTCAGAAAGCTTTGCAAACCCTCCCGGCCCTGTGTCTTTTTATAAATGGTCTTTCCCATGGTTTTCTCTCTTTGAACTTGTAATCAGCGGCGCAACGTTTTTAAGTTTATGAAAAACACATTTGGTGAATTTTCTATATAATATAGATCAAAATAATGAAAATGCAATTAGTTACACTAAAAGAAATAACAACATTTTACAAAATAGTAATAATAATTCAAATGTACATTGAAAAAAATGAGTATTAAAAATTATATTATTAAAATATCAAACATATACATACAAAGATATATAAACTTACATTACAATTACATTACATATATGTATGTTTACATTAAGTCACACATAAAATAAGTGACAATAGATTCCACAAAAAAATAAAAATAGATAAAACATATAGATAGGTTTAAAAGTGCAACATCAAAACAACTTATCAAGAGATATTGAAGACAATTTCTAAATGTAAATACTACAATAAGTTATATTTTAATAAAATAATTAATACTCCAAATTTATGATGTATATGTTGTGACACTAAGCTTTACAACAAATATGAAAACTATTAGATAATGTAAAAAATTTTAATGCATTATAGTTAAAAAATTGGTGAAAATATAAAAAGGTTCTTATGTATTAAATAAAATTTAACCTAAACAAATAAGGGATGCTTTAAAAGATGTTATGTCTAGAACTTTATATAAAGTGAACACAATAAACCTTAACAATGATTGGTTGTAATATTATTTAAATTTAAAAATAATTTATTTATTTTTTGCTTTAGAAAATATAAATGTAATGTTGTTAAAGAACATGAAGATATCACTAATACGTTGATAGATTATTTATTACAAAATATTTGAAGATCTAAAAAAACACAGATGTTGAAATGAAATGTTTATTTGTAGTACCATGTAAAGATTATGATTCATTAGGTATATTAAAAGATTTAGATTGCGAAGAATTGCAATTTTCACATCTTTCTAATGGTAAAAAGTGGGGTTTAAATATGATATATATATATATATATATATATATATATCATAAGCTAAATAGAAAATCTCGCATTTTGAACAATAATGTGGACAACATATTCTACATTTTAAAGGAAGAATTGAATATATTAACAAAAGTGATAATTGATACAAAATGGATAAGAATGCATAAATGTATTTTTAATGATACACAATTTACAACTAAATATATTAAAAATAAGACAACTGTGAAAAAATAAATTAAAATCCAATATTGCATTTAAAAACTAAAAAAAAATCCAAAAGTCCCCAAACTATAATAGAGCATGAAAGAAAATGGGTTTTTCCGATGATTAGACAACTAGGACAACTAATCTTTTTTGTTACTTTGGAGATATGTTGAATGGCTATGGAAACCTTTTATCCATTGCTAGGCTAAATAAAACAAATACCTTTCAAATCCCAACATAAAAGAAAATATTAACAATATTACATGATCAAACCAATTTAAAAAGTACAATAATAATTTGAAAATTAAAATGTTTCAGGTAAAAAATTTTAAAAATAGAGGCAATCAACATAATCATGGATTACAGATTATTATGAAGCTCTAGCTTGTCATTTAAAAAATGTTGACAATATATGTAACTAAATCAATAAAAATAATAGTTGTAATTGAAAGTTTGTAACTCCTAATATTAAATCGATACAAACTCATATACATAGTTATACTTGTAATTTTAAGAAACTAAATAATTGTACATTTAAATTTTCACAAATAATTTAACACCATGTTAATAAATAAATAAATAAATTTTATGAATAAATAATAAAAAATAGAATATTGAAAAAATATGTTCTAATATAGAAAAATCATCTCAAACTATTGAGAACTGTAAGAAGCTGAGAATAGGGAATTAGTGTAAATAATATTGACATTATGCCATGTCACACTGACATTGGTATATAAGAAGAGGACATGTAATTTTACATATCTTTTTGACATATCAATACAATTACAATCTTTCTCTCCCTTCTTGCTCCAAGCTTCCATGGCTTCTTCATCTTTCCTGTCTTTCTCTCTCCAATTCTAGTCTTTCTCTCTCCTCGTCACTCTATTTCTCTCTCTTCCTGCAGTCTTTCTCTCTCCACTGCAGTCTTTCTCTCTCCTCTTCTTCTCTCCCTAGTTCTCTCTCTGACAAGTGGTATTAGAGCCTTGGTTCTTGGTCCCAATTGGTCCCTCATTTTCACCTAGTTACAACTTTCTAGTTACATGGTATTTTGAGTCATAGATACACAAGTACGGGAGCAGTAGGGGAGTTTCCAAAGCATCTCTGGACCACAAGGACTGCATGCAGAAGCATTAATGGCAGCTTTCTTGGACTCCATACAAGCTATGTCAGGAGGTTTGATCAAATTTGAAGGCATGGAGACAAAATGGCAGCTCGTTTTCCAACTTTGAGGTGAAATTTTAGGGTTCTTTTTGGGAAAAATCTACACAGGAGTTAAGAGAGAGTTAAACCACTGCTACTTTTCAAAGAGAAGTCTTCTTCTACCTCCTTCAAGCTTTCTTGAGAGCTCCCATGGAGGACCTCTTGCTTCTACCTTTCTCCCATGACTCCCATGATTCCAAAGGCATATATGACTTGATTCCTTATGCTTAGAGCTCCATCTTGAGCACCATTTAACCTTGCATCATCCATGTGGCTGTTTGGAGGACGGGAGGATGTCTTCAGCACTATTGTGCCACTGCAGGACAGGAGCTGTATTCTACAGATGCCTTACTAATCTCCCTACACCATAGCTTCTCAAAGGCCAGAGAGGAAAAGCTTGTGGCGATGCATGCGTGGTTGAGGAAGGATATAAGAAGAAATAGAAGAAGTGAGTTGAAAGGGTATAAGAAGAAGAGACAGGTTACGTGAGAGACGACAAAGGATGAAGATGAGAGAGAGACGGGTGGATAGGTTTCCCGGCGCTTGAAACTTGCTTGCCAGGTTTATACATGAAATACAGTCTTCTGCCAGGCGCAAGCCGCAGCCGGCGTCTTGCTACAAGAAGAGCCTTGGCGACTGCAGTTATTGAAGGTAACTTGGAGACCTCCAAGTTTCCTTCCATCTGCGTCTGATGCTGCAAGTACTGCTGATGATGGTGGTACATTGTGACCGCATTGATCTTCCCTTGCTTGCTTTGCGCCGCAGAAGCTGCTGCACCCCACCAAGGCATTCCCCTTAATGTGTCCTTGACTCACTCTCCTCCAATTGCAGATGATGATGCTGGAGCTGCCAATGTTCAGGCCAACCCACAAATTGAGACCCGTACTGTGATCAATGTAAATGAGGGTAAAGCCTTCGGTTCAGGGGTAAAGGAGACATTATTGCGGCTTGCTGTTTCACCATGTCCAGAGATTGCAAGAGCTCAAAGACCAATTTCATGGAGTTGGGCAAAGAGAGGCAGATAAGGAACTCACTTCTCTCAAGTGTGAAGAAGACGTAGGTCTTGTGTGGAAGGGCAGAGGGTTCACTATATGAAGATGCTGCAAGAGCCGAATGCCCGGCTCAGAAGGGGACGGGGAGAATGTAGTTCCATGATGATGATTACAGCAGTAGCGTGATTTCGGATGCTCCGTCATCCATTTCACAAGACAGCTGCATAATTGTTGCCAATACCCTGCCTCTCAATGCAGAGAGACGACCGTGGCATTTGTAGCTCTACAGAGCAACAACCCTTGTGGTCTCTCCTTTGGCTCTAGTAGGTTATTGATGGTATTTCAGAAGTATCCTGACCACGGGGAAGACGCTGCCACTAGCAACTTTGGAATCTGCCTTCACAGGGTTGGAATGGAACCACTGAGAATGTTCTGGAGTGCACGATAGGCTCCTTTGCTGACATTCGTGAGATCTCATGTTGTGGAGTGCACGATAGGCTCCTTTGCTGACATTCGTGAGATCTCTCACCACAATTGGAGTTCTATCTTTTGCAAACTTCCACTCACTCACAACTTTCCCTGTAGATATGTCCAGCTGATGGACACCTCATGAGTGGAGCTTGTCAGATGCAGGGCTCAGAAGCATCATGTTGGACTCTCCTCTTAGGAGCATGGCCTTTTTCCGGTCCACCAGGGGTCAAGCATGTACACCCATGATGCAGCAACCAGATGCTGCTATATCAGTTGCCTCTGTCACTTGTGAAAACAAATCTGCAGTTGTCAGTGGAGCATGACACAAAGGGCAACTTTGCTTGTCATGCATGAGTGTTTTTTTTCAATACATCTCCGACAAAAGATATGTGAGCACTTTGTTATGATTGTCATGCATGCTCTCTTGCAGAGGACACAAACTAGAATGATCGCATATTTGACGCAGACGCAAGATGATCTACAAAATTGTGGTGTAGTTTTGAAGCACAGTGCCAGATTCAACATATTTGCCAACCAACCTTTTGCCCTCAAATTCAACTTTGTCATATAATCGGCGATCGTCTTCATGGAGATCCACATTGCAAACCGTTATGGTTTTCTTTGTGAGCAAAGGGCGCTGGATCGTTCGGTTCCAAAAATACCTGTCATCTAATGGCTGAAGTTCAAAAACATCATCAGACTACAAAGATCCTTTGCCCATTTCTGTATTGGTGTGCCACTGGGGATACTGGTGACCAGCAAGAGTCTGATCCATCAGGTTCTTCACCAACCAGCAGATCAAACTGCTGCCTTAAGTTGGAAACAAAAGAGTCGCTGAGATTGATGCCATTAATATCAGATGCAGGCTTCAACCTGGACTCTGCAATTAACTTCACCTGGGCAAGCTACTGAAGAAGATCCACCAAGCAAATCCAACTTTTCTGACTCTGCCTTGACATGTTTCTGCTTCTTCTTTTTTGCTTTATCAGCTGAACCATTTGGTACTGCTTCTTTCTTGGTTTTCCCAAGGTCATCAAGTGATATGGTAATACCAGATGCAGTCAGGAGCTTCTCAAGCACTCACTGTGCTGAATAGTGAATCTGGCCAAGCTGCTGCTCAATCTGTGTCTGTAGCTCACTGTGCAGAATAGCAAATCTAGGGGTGGTCGCGTCCATCTTATTGCAACAGCAAATCATTTGCCTCACCCCAAGTGTGAATGCGAGCAAATCATGCTCACGTGTTTGTCCGTCCTTTGAAATACCAGCCTCAAAATCACCAGTGGTGAAGTCGATGATGAGTACAGCGCAATCAGCCTGCGAAGTTCCAGTAATCATGTTCTGGATGAAATCACGATGGCCAGGGGCATCAATGACAGTACAATAGTACTTGGTGGTCTCAAATTTCCAGAGCGCAATATCAATCGTAATACCACGCTCCCGCTCAGCCTTGAGCTTATCGAGCACCCAAGCATACTTGAAGGATCGCTTGTTCATTTCAGCAGTGAATTCCTTCTCAGTACAGAGCACCAGCCCCAGTTACTGCAGCACGACCATTAGAGCCTGATGGCTTCTGGGTGTCTTAAAACTCTTGTGACATATACCTCTATATCATTGGTAGAACTTGTAGCTTCAACAATCTAGTGTTGTTCTTTGCAAGTGAATGAGGCACCTGCCCCTTGATATGGAGGATTGGTGCTGATCAACCTCAGCTAGAGAATAACATTGAGCTAAGAGGCAGATTTTCTGTTTTACAGAAGAAGATGCTGGTTTTTGACAACAGCTGAATCATTTGAGTGGATAGAAGCATCTGAAGCTAGCGGAAGTGCCTTCAGAAGGCTCTAACTGCATTGTACCACAGGCCTATCCAGAGAGAGCTGGCTTTCCTATCTCAGAAAGCTTGCTCTGCAACTCACCTTCTGTCATTCAGTTTTTGATATGCAGAGTTCGGAGTTTTAAGTGTGGCAACAGACATCCTGAAGAGAACTCATTTTCTGCAGCATATGTCTGCTTAACTTTCAACTCATCTAGCTCTTCCAACATTTTGCTAAGAGCTGTAACAGACGCCAACTCAGTAGACCTGACATGCTTGAGCAGCAACCAAAGCCTCATTAACAGAGCCGTGTTCTTCAATCGTTGAACCTGTAGAACTTGTAGAATTCTGATCAACATGTTTTAGCTCTCTTGTGGAAAACATCCATGAACCAACCACCATCTGAGGATATATAGGCTTTGGGGATGCAAATCAGTATACTCACTGATACTTTGTGTGCCCATGAGCTGAGACATAGGGAACGACATGAGGCCATCTTGTCAAGAATGGATCAGATGGTTAAATCTACTGATCAGACCAAGGCTTCTATTGATAAGTTGGTAGAATCCAACGAGCAACTCATGGCACAAATTGCTAAATTTATGCAGTTGCAAATGGCATCAAAAGAAGTTAATGAAAAGGCTTGTTCAAACAGTGACCCTTTAGTCCCACTTCAGCCATCCAACCAAAATGGTCATGGAGATGGGATCATTGGAAGAAGAAGCATTCAAAAAAATGGTTATGCTCATGGCCAGCATCAATATGCTGATGGTACACCTGAATCAAATGCTTATGCCTATGGACAACATGTATATGCTGATGAGTATCATCCCATTGAACCTTGGCAGCAAAGTGGTTACTATGGTCAACATGCTTATGCTTATGAGCATCCATCTCTTCAACAACAAGATTTGGATAATGAACAACATGATCAACAAGAGGATGAGCAAGAAGAGGACCAAGAAGATGTACAAGAAGTGAACAATGAAGAGAAAGATGTACAAGCTGATGGCATCTTCGTTGATGAATCACATGAAACACTTGCAGATGTAGATGGCCATGTTGAAGGTTTTAGACTCTTAGAGAAATCTCATGATGATATTTTTGGGCATCAGTTTACACTTAATCAAGGTCTACAACAGCCATTGAATGCATTTGATAATGAGTACCTTGATCATGGTTATGATGACCGGCACATGTCTGATGATGATATAATACATGATTTGGGCATACATGAATATGAAGATGGCATTGTGCTTCCCTATGATCCAGGGGATTATGGATGTGATCATGGATTTGATTATGGGGATACTTCATCATATCCATTTGATCCGGGTGGATTGGAGCATGTGGTTGAGAGGCATTCTATTCTCCTAGACAACCATTATGATGGAATGCCTTTTGATCCAGGAGGTTTTAAGCAGGATTTTGCACCTTCATTTTCCACTTACGATCCTCTCCATTACTTTGTACAAACTAGTGCTTTTCCTATTTTTGTAGCCCTTGTATCAGAGTAGTACTCTGTTTCATCTATCATTTTCTAGTCTTTCAGGTTTGTTTTTGAGGACAAAAACTTTTGGGAAGGGATGGATTGTAAGAAGCTGAGAATAGGGAATTAGTGTAAATAATATTGACATTATGCCATGTCACACTGACATTGGTATATAAGAAGAGGACATGTAATTTTACATATCTTTTTGACATATCAATACAATTACAATCTTTCTCTCCCTTCTTGCTCCAAGCTTCCATGGCTTCTTCATCTTTCCTGTCTTTCTCTCTCCAATTCTAGTTTTTCTCTCTCCTCGTCACTCTATTTCTCTCTCTTCCTGCAGTCTTTCTCTCTCCACTGCAGTCTTTCTCTCTCCTCTTCTTCTCTCCCTAGTTCTCTCTCTGACAAGAACTACATTAATTTAGTAAATATTATGAGAAATATAAATAGCTAAATTATTTAATAATGACTATTTTGCTAAAATAAAGTCATTGAATGATAAAAAACAAATCATATTAGATTATATAATTTATTTTTAGAAAACCTTATAAATCAATGTGCATATTCTTAATTAGCTTTTTGCTTGTCGAGGTAAAATGGCGAAAATGTATAAATTAGACAAATTATAAGCAGCTTTATAAAAGCTAACTCCTTGCTTGCTTAAAGACAATTAACGAAATGGGATCTCAAGACACTAGGACCATAAACTATATCGGTGAAATCCAAGGGTAAACTAAATCCCCAATTGGTGATCATAGGACCTTTAGTACCCGATCAAAGTGTCGTCTCATTTTGGTCTTTGTTTCACAAGCTAACCGAATTGGATAGGTGGCTTGGAAACTATTTGATTTGAATGGCTCGTTAGGAGCATGGTAGGAACATAGAAATCATATGTACTATTATTATTACTTGAATCCCTAACATGTTTTTACATAAATACATTTAAAGAGGATTATTATATTGAATTTTTGTTTAGTTTACTGATGGCTTATACTAGAAAAACTAATTATAATATTTTTAGAGCTACAATACATTTCGTATTACATATTAATAAATATATGATGTTCTTAAATGAAAACCTTTAAAATAACTAATTATATAATATAGAAATCATATGGATATAATTTAATGACAAGAAAGTGAGAAAATTGACTAGATAAATTCTTTAATTTCATAAAGAAATCCAAATCCATAATGACTTCAACATATAAATACTTTAAAGAAATTTCTAATCAAACCATGTGCAGGAAGAACAATGCATCCACCACAATGCCTTATATCAAATAAATTTACATTCCATCCTACTAATATTCAAGGACATGGTATCCTACTCGAGTAAGTTACTCATGAATATGTGTGTGCATCATGTGGGTTCAAAATAAGGTATTTTTAAAATATCATGTTATACATTTTTTACATATAGAAGGGTGTAATATAAATGTATTATTTGTAATTTAATAGAAAAGGGTTATTTTTTATTCAAGAAAAATTCACAAACAAGGATATTTATAAATAGGCCTTGAACGCACGTGATATAGCGGATATACATATAGTAACTTCCCTGAGGTATTCTATATATATCATGATCACAAATTCAAGATCCAAAAATCTCAAATTTCTTGTCTAAATTTAAAATAATAATATTTCTTCTACTAATAGAAAAAATAGATTACATATAAAAAAATGGAATCTTATAATTCCAAATTTTATTGCACAAAAAATATTTTTAAATTCTAATATTTGAATACATGTTCATTAAATAAACATAGAGTATATGAATTACTACCCTTACTTAAAAAATAGTGATTTTTTTCAAGAAATTAAAAATTAAAAGAATGTAGAGTATATAAATATTGTTTTTTAAAATAGATTAAAATTATATTGCCATATAATTATTTTTTAAAAATATAACTATAAATTTTTTAAAGATTTACAATCAATATGACATAAACTTAGTATACGTGATTATATAAATAATAAATAGTCATACATATAAAATAATAAATACATACAAAAAACCTAAATCCATTAGTTTTATACCAAGTTGTTGAATATATCTTTCAAAAGATCATGATATCAATGTTATCTTATTGGGAGATTTACTTATAATATTTGAAAAAAGTAATAATAATTCAATATAAAATAAAATAGTAGAAAAATACCCTATTAAAGCATTTACATTAGAAACAACTACATATTTAACACAAAGAGATTGTTTATAGACTACTATAGAAAGATTATATCAAAATAGATTCAGCTCCAATATATTATTCTGATTTGTCAAGAAGAGGATATGAGAGAGAGAAGAAGAGGGGATAGAGAGTGTAGAAGAGAGAGAAAGATTGTAGGAAGAGAGAGAAAGAGAGTGACAAGGGGAGAGAAAGACTAGAAAAGGAGAGAGAAAGACAAGAAGAGAGAGAAAGAAGCCATGAAAGCTTAGAGAGAGAGATGAAGACGAAAGGAGACTTGTATTATTATCTGACGGTCAAAAATCAAGTCCCTAACACCTTATATACCAGCCACAGTGTAGCTAGTATTTTTGCATTATTAAATCCCCCTCTCTTACATTCCATCCCCACCTGAAGGTTTTTGCCCTAAAAAACAATTTGGGCACTTATGATAATTGGGCAGGAGCAGGTCAAAGTACTACTCTCCTACATTATTACAGGGGTATACTAATGAATGAAGAGGTATTATTGCATATGATGGGTCATTGGGTATACATGGGCATTATTGGGGAATTATAAATAGAATAAAATTTGCTTTGAAATAGAGAGCTGTCTACAGTTAATTTGAGAGAAAGCAAGGCCATAGTTAGCTAAATTTTAGCCAAATCTGCTTCTACTAGGTATGGAAACTCTTCAAAAGCTAAAGCTAGCCTCTAAGAAGCTTCTTCAAGTGGAAAACCTTGCCACTTAATCAAGTATTCCATGATGGAGCGAGAGTGAAGCTTCTTTTCCCTTTGTCTTGTGACTTGCTCGGGTATGTATTGAATGATGCCTTCCTCATCTATCGATCGTAGCTCCTCAACATAATCCGATGATGATCCAATGAAGGGCTTCAATTGACTCACATGGAAGATATTATGAATCTTCGTGGATGGGGGCAATGCCAATCAATATGCCAAGTCTCCCACTCTTTTGACAATCCGGTATGGCCCATAGAACCTATGAGCTAACTTGTTGTTGGACCCATCCTTAAGGGTGGCATATCTGGACTTGGGCACCTTCAAAAGCACCAAATCCCCTTCTTGGAACTCAACATTCCTTCTTTTGTCATAAGCATAAAGCTTCATTTGATCCTGAGCTTTCTTCAAGTTGACTTTACACTGCTGAAGTAAGGCCTACATTCTATCCAACTCCTCCTTGCTTTGTGGGTTTATTTTATCATTGAAGATAACTGTGGGAAGGGGCACCTTATAGCCTTACAATGCCTCAAAAGGTGAACTTCCAATGCTAGAGTGTGTAGGGTTATTATAGGCAAACTCAGCCAAATGTAACCATGAGCCCCAAGCATGTAGGACATCATGACAGAAATGCCTCAAGTAAGTTTCCAGCCACTTGTTAACCCTCTCTATCTGGACATCGGTCTATGGATGGTAAGAAGTGGAAGGGACTAATTGAGTGCCCATAGAGATGAAAAATGCTTGCCAAAAGTCACTCATGAACTTAGCATCCTGGTCATGCACAATGACCTATGTTAAGCCATGTAATCTGAAAACATATTCCATGAATTGGCTAGCTACTTGAGAATCATTATATTGAGTCTTTGTAGGAATGAAATGGGCTACCTTGGTGAGTCTGTCCACAACTACAAAGATGCTATTCCATCATTTTTTGTCACAGGTAGGCCGGTAATGAGGTCCATAGTAATGTGTGTCAATTTTCCTTCAGGCATAGGCAATGGCTGAAGTAAACCAGCTAGTTTTAAGGTGTTGTCCTTGTTTTGTTGACATGGCACACAGCTCAAGACAAAATATTTTACATCCTTCCATAGGCCCTTCTAGTGAAAGCTCTTAGCAATCTTGTCATAGGTTTTAAATATGCCCAAATGACCAAGCTGTAGGCGAGGAATGCATCTCTTGCGTGATCTTTTGCTTGAATGGAGAAGTGTATGGGATGGCAATCCTGCCCTAAAACCATAAGAGACTATTCTTAAGATGATATGGAGAGTTTTCTTCCACATGCCCTTGCTGTAATTTCAAGAAAATGTGGCTGAAATTAGCATCTAACAAATAGGCCTCCTGAAGCTCTTTTATCCAATCATTATGAAGTTCCATAATGGATGAAACTTTACAGGCCCACATTCTAGATAATGAGTCAGTGAATACATTGTCTTTTCCCCATGTATGTGTAATGTCAAAGTCATAGTTTTTCAATGTAGCTACCCATCTGCATTGTTTGGGGGTAAGATTAGACTGAGAGAGGAAATACTTGAGGACCCTATGGTCACTCTTGACCCTAAATCTACGTCCATACAAGTAGTGATGTCATTTCTTAATGGCATAAAGGATGGCTAGCATCTCTTGGTTATATACATTCATGGTCATCTCATTTTTAGCAAGTTTGTGGCTCTCAAATGCTATAACCCCATGCTCTTGTAACAATACATCCCCTATGCCTCTGCCACTGGCATCACACTGAATGGTGAATTCTTTCAAAAAATCTGGGCATACAAGATGGGAGCTGAGGTAAGCAATTCCTTGAGCTGATTAAAGCTCTTATTAGCTATGGCATCCAAAAAAAAGGCCTCTTCCTTAAGCCTATCAATCAAGGGAGATGCAATAGTGGCATAATGCCTAATGAATTTGCGATAGAGTGATGAGAGACCAAGAAATCCTCTAAGTGAAGTGGTATTTACAAGTGTGGGCTAGTCTTTTATACACTGCACTTTCTTAGGATCAGCCCTAATTCCATCTTCACTAACAATGTGCCCCAAGTATTCCACTTCTTGTCTGCATGAAAGAACATTTTTTCTCCTTGGCAAAGAGTCTATGCTGCCTCAATACATCAAACACCTGCTTTATATGCCAAAGGTGATCCTTTAGTGATTTATTATAGATGAGGATGTCATCAAAGAAAACCAACACAAATCTGAAAAGAAAGGGATGGAGTATTTTGTTCATTAAGCTCTAAAAGGTGGCCAGTGCATTAGTTAACCCAAAAGGCATAACCAAGAAATGATAAAGCCCTCGATCAGTCCGAAATGTTGTTTTGACCTCATCCCCTGTCCTCATGCGGATCTGGTGATACCTGACCTCAAATCTATATTTGTAAAGTACTTCGCCCCCTTGAGCTCATCTAGCAAGTCATCTATGTATGGAATGGGGTGACCTGTTCTTCACGGTAAACTTATTAAGATCCATGTAGTCTATGCACATCCTAAAAGATCCATCCTTCTTTTTGACCAATAACACAGGGGAAGCATATGGTGAAGAACTAGGCTCAATAAATCACATTTCCAGTAATTCTTTGACTTGTTTGGCAACTTCTTCTCTTTCACACCTAGACAATTTGTAAGGTGGCTTGTTCATAGGCTTTGACTGAGGCTCCAGGTCTATGGGATGATCAACCGCCCTATTAGGGGGTAGTGCTATAAGTACTTGGAAGAGGTCCTTGTACTCTTCTAAAAGAGTTCTCAATGCTGAATTCTTTATTGTTTTAGTGGATTGATAAAAAATTTCTTTATTTAACTGCAATACAAAGATTTGGGACAGTCTCTTGAACTCTTTCTTGAGTTGTTTGTGGTAATGAGCTGAAATTCATTGTTATTTTGAACTCCCTACAAGTGAATGAGCTGTCCCACACTAATAAACTTCATATACAGCAAGGAAAAATCCATGCTTATAGTGCCCAAAGTTTTCAGCCAATCATAACCCAAGACAACACCTATAGGCCCCATTTCCAATGCAATTAAATCCATTTGCTGTCCAAAATTTTTAGCAAGCTGAATATAAACAATAGGGCATACTTGAGTGCTAAATTCTTCATCCCCATTGGCAATTTCCACCTTCAAAGGCTATTGTAAATCAAAGGGAAAACACTTCAACCTATCCATGATTGCTCTATTAATGAAACTATGAGTGTTACCACTATCTACAAGTATACACACATCCTTCCCTGGCAACATGTATTTCAACATGTGGTTCATTCTTTTCACCCATATCCCATGATACACAACCACCGAGGTCAAAAGGAAAAGAGTCAGTAGGGTCAAAGAACTCTTCTTGACCAAACTCTTTAGCAACATCATGTGTTTTAGTAATCATCATAAAAGCATGTGCATCCTTAGGGTCCTCCTCTGAGTCCTCAAATACCAACATGCTGTGAACCCATGCCTTAGTATTTCTAAAAGCACATTTTGAGGCACGATCAGTTGTATACTTCTCGCCAAACTTGAAACAAAGACCTTTTTCCTTTCTTTCTTTATACAAATCCATGGGAATGGACTTTGGACTGCCATCCCCTTGCCTATTATCCATTCTCAAGTTGTTTGCTATCCTAAAATTACTTTGTGGTCTTGCGGCATTAAAAGTGGGGTATGTGGGGATGTTAGGAGTGCTAAATGGCACGTTACCACCACCATAACTTGCCCCAAATTATCCCAGCCTTATAGCACCTCTTTCCTACCCAAAATGTGGCTGCATAGGTCCTCTTTGTTGCCCAAACACTGGCTGAGATGCCCCTCTTTATTGTCCACGCTGAAATGAAGCATCATGGTGATACTTACTAGAGTACCTCTCAGCCAACTCAATAGCTTTGAACAAATCCGATGGATTTTGAGCTGAAACATCAACCAAGATTTGGGGATCGAGCCCATACACATACTTGTGTAACTTGGCATCATCACCAATTGACTCAACATACATGGTAAGGTTGAGGAATTGATTTGTGTATTCTCTAACAGTAAGACCACACTGTTCAAGGCCATACCATTAGCAAGCAAGCTTTTCTTTCCCCACTAGCGAGACAAATACTTGCACCATGAATGCCTTGAATGCTTCCCATGAGTCTACTTGCTAATTTTCTCTTTTAATGTACCTCCACCATGTATGTGCAAATCCTTCCAAGTGGATGGTTGCAAAATGGATCTTTTGGTCATCACTATGGGGCAAGATGTCAAAATAATCCTCAAGCTTGGAGAGCCACTCTTTGATTTCAGATGGAGATGATGATTGACCATTGAATTTTGAGAAAATAATATTTTCTCTCAGCTCTCTTTCATGATTAGGTGGCTGTCCCATATATCCAAACTGAGGTTGATCCATGTGGGTGCCCAAAAATGATCCATTGTTAGAGTAATTTCTGCCAAAAGATGGCTAAACTTGCATAGATGGCATGGGCCCTTGCGATGGCTGGAAACTACCCCTCATTGCATTGTTCATGGGCTCCTCTTGCCTATGTGAAGGCTCTCCATGTTCAAAAGTGCTATTAGAGATGCCCACTCTCACCAAAATACCTTGGGAGTTCATATTTGCTACATTCACTGATGGGCTAGTCAGTCTTTTAGCATGCATACCCAACCTATCCTCATGTTCCTTCCCTTTCATTTGGAATTCCATCCACTTAGTGAGGTAGAAGAAATGTTGGCCAGAGAGTCCTCTAGAGACTGAAGCCCCTGTGATTCTATTATGTTGAGAGTATAGACCAACTGGTTGGAGCCAACCCCCTGATGAATGATGCAATCAAGAGGCAAGCTCTAGAACAGGTCCAGAGGTACGTGAGAAGAGAGAAGGCAAGAATCAAGCCTGAGAACGAGCTTAAAGCAGAAGCCTCCTTTGATGCCCTAAAAGCACTCTTTACAGAAGTCCCCATGGCGACTCAAGGTCCTCTTCCTAGTCAAATTCTTCCTAGAAATATTGATGATAGGCCAAAAAATGTAGTCCCATTGCCAATTTTTAAGGGAGAGTACAATGAAGACCCCAATCTTCATGTAGCAGAGTTTATGGTAGCATGTGTGGCTAAAAATGACAGAATCCTGGAGCATTGGTTAGCAATATTCCCTATCACTTTCAAGGGTGTGGCATTTCAATGGTATGAGAGACAAGTAGCCGGAACTTTTGGCACATGGGATGACCCGAAGTTGGCCTTCCTCACTAAATTTAAGCGTGAAGGTTTTGAAGAGAGGATGAGAGAGAAGTTCATGAAGTCCTCTAGAGAAAGAGTAGAAGCTTATGTCTCGTGAATGGAGGTAAACTTGTTATTCAACAAGTAGTGTCTCCAAAGCTTGAGAGCATGGATGACAGCCAACAGCTCTAGGTCATGGGTAGCATAATTCTTCTCATGGCTCTTCAGTTTCCTTGAAGAGTATGCTACAGGATGACCTTCTTGTAGAAGCACACATCCTAAGGTGAGCGTGCTAGCATCAGTTATTACTACTTCGAACTTCTTACTGAGGTCCGGAAGTTTCAGGATAGGTGGTGATACCAAACTTTGTTTTAATCTATCAAAGCTAGATTGTTCGGCAGTTGACCATGCAATTGATGTTTGCTTCTTCAGTAGATTGGTCAAACATGTTGCAATCAAAGGATAGTTTTTTATAAAGTCCCTATACCATCCTGTTAATCCAAGAAAACTGTGTATTTCTTTGACAGTTGTTGGTATTGGCCATTCTAGAACATCTTTGACTTTGGCCGCATCCACTGAGATTCCTTTCGCTGACACAATGAAACCCAGATATTCAATCCGACATTTGAAGAACGCACACTTCTTCATCTTGGTATAAAGTTTGTATGCCCTCATTGTCTCAAGGACAATCCAAAACTGGGGTTCATGATCTTCTTCCTATTTGGAATAGACCCATCCTGAAGAGATGGACTGATCATCATTTGGATGAAGGCATCTAGAAATGAGTGTTCCTCAGGCCTACAACTAGAAGTGTGCAAGTTTGTGGAATTGAGAAGACCAATCAACCTGCAAGCTGTAGTGGAAGGTGCACGACTATATGACGAAGTTGAAGTAAGGTTGTTAATGACTTAAGGAAGAGGAGTCTTACCTCGTCCCATGCTAGGAATGGCATACCCACCAAATGCAGTCCCAGGGATGGTTCCCTACCCCTATCTCCAGATGCAAATAGTGTTGCAGTACAATGCACCTAATCCATAGTGGCCGCAAACGACAATGCCTCAAATGATGGTTCAACCACAACAACAGTGGCCTCAAACAATTCCTCCAATGGTGACTTAACAATAGTGGAACCCTACCCACTGGAATCAACAACCCCAAGTCTCAACAAGAGCTCTGAATCAGAACCAGAATAGAGGACCTCCTAGATCAACCCAACAAATGTATACAATAATCACAGAAGCTTCCCAAAATCCTACTACCAGTAATTCAGGAGGTGAAAATTTGAAGGACTACCTGTCCACTTCAGTGGCAAGTATCAAGAAAGAGCTAATGGATGTGATTATAGAATATCTACAGACAGTGCACGTAAATACTACCAATATATCCACTCCTGTGGGAGAGATGTGATGCATTCAAATATATGGTGTAGAAAGTGCCATCAAGCACGACATTTATCCACTGAATGTACCCGAAAACCAACCATTCCTGGAGCCTTCTATTCATACTGTTTGAGGAAGAACCATACAGAGGATATCTTCTCTCTGAAAGAGATGTAGAACGAAGACAAAAGTATGAACAAACAAGATTCAACTTGTTAGAATCCAAAATGACAACGCAGGACATTGGACGAAAGCCTAGGGAGTTTGGTCCTAATTTTGGTCCAAGGAGGTTTCTCTCTCAAAGTTACAGAGAACGATAGTCTGGCGGTGGTCATAGATCGGAAGTGGAATGTTACAGATGTGGAGAAAAGGGTCATATTTCATTGAATTGTCCAAACCCCAGAAGATATGTGGATTACAAGCCCTTATGCAGTCGATGCAAAGGAGAAGGCCACATTGAAAAAGATTGTCCAAGTCCAGCCCCTGTCAAATCTACTTGTGATACCAACAAAAGATCCAAGAACCTGCTTCCAATTTGGTGGAATTGGAAGTGGTTGCAATAACGTGAACAAAGAAAGGAGAACCCGTAGTTCCAAAAGAGAACGTTCCTTCCGCCAAGACTGTGAAGCTCAACCTCCCTTGGGAAAAATAGAACAATGCAATCTAAGGAAGTACAGAACACTACAGAGCCACAAAGAGCTACAAAGACAAAAGCAGAGATAGGACCAAAGGTCCAGGAAATAGAGGATGTGAAAGTACCTCCTCATGAAGAAGAAGCACATATGTTGCCGCTCCTAGAAGAAAAAGAGAAGATAAAAGTGGGTGTGGCTCCATTTCCTAGTTGATTGGAAAAGCTTATGGATCCTATCAAAGAGTATGGTTTGGTCAAAGACCTAGACACCTTTAAACCAAACCTAATATTCCGAGAATTGCTGATGGTGTCTCCTAGTTACCAAAAAAGATTCAAAAGCATCTTAACAAGAAGACACTGCCTAAGGATTGCTCCCCCAACAACAACAAAGTCATTAGAACCCATGAAGGAAGTAGATGTGGCCAACACCTTCTTGGATCGTGGAACCCCAGAGATTAGTGTATGGATAGAATGATGCTTTATTTAAGATGCATTGATTGATAGAGGCTCATCAGTAAATATAATGACAGATGTGACAATGAAGGATCTAGGTTTGCAAGGAATTCAACCTACAGAGTGGCTCATTAGATTGGCAGACCAAAGCAGAATTAAACCGTTGGGCATCCTCCCATACGTAAGAACAACCCTTGCAGGAAGAGACTATTGGCTGTCATATTTGGTGGTCAAACCAAATTCTTATGGGACCTTGTACCCTCTGTTTCTGGGAAGACCTTGACTTTTGGAAGCAAGAGCTAGGACGGACTGGTTCAAAGGAACACTAACCCTAGACAGAGGACCCAATAGAGTGGTGTTGAAATTGTATGGATCGCAAAAAGGCAATGGATCCACGTCCATCGAAGTCATAACAGACTCCTCCAATGAAGTAAGAGATGGTACATCAAGAGATGAAGAGGTTGTTAAATAGATCTTTCCCAAGAAAATAGAGGCACAATCCGTAATAGTGGGCACTGTATGCCAACTATTGAGAGAAGCAAAGTCTTTGTCCATGGGAGAATATCTCCTACCTCAACCCGAATTGACTTCTGAAATCACCTCTGACAGCAAAATAAAAGCATGGATGTACAATTCTCCCTACTACATGGCAGTTGTAGAGACAAAAGCAGAGTCAGAAGTAGAGACAAAACCATAGCCAGAGGCAGAAGTAGAAGTAGACACAGAGACAGAGAACCTCTTCTTCTCCTATAGAGCCTCTATAGAAGCAAAGACAAAGCCTCTAGAGGAAGAGGATGAAAATGATGAGGAAGAAAAACAAGCAGGTTATGAAAGTGTAGATGAAGAAGTTCCTCTGATAGCGGACGATCTTGTTGATGTCCCTACAGAGACCTCTGAGGCCAAGGATCTCGGTGTGTTGGATGGAATGACCATGGTTCCATTTGGGTTGACCAATGGACCACAAAGTATGCAAAATCGGCATAAGCAATGGATCAAAGGTATAAAAATTAAGTTCACCAGTGGCTCTTGTCGCCCTAACCATTCATTATGGAGAAAAGACGATGATGATGCCCCTTATCAATAGAAGCCAGAGCCATCAGATCCACGGCTTATAGAAGGTCCGTGATATGTGACATTCTTGGACGTATCCTCTGAAAATGAATCCCTAAGTCTAGAAGAAATCACCACTCACACAAAAGCAAACAAAGCTCTAATACCCTTCCAGCAATCCCAACAGAAAAATGAGTCATCTGTTCAGAAGGAGGACACTAGCTCTAGTGGAACATCAGACGATGACACTACTTGCTCCTCTATCTAGAAGTAATCCGTGGGACTTTTATCTACGAAGTGGAAGGTGAAAAGCAATTGACGTTCCTGGATGCTAACGGTACTGAAATTCACCTGAAAATGGGTCTAAATATTCTAGAAGAAGAACTAGTGGTTCTACGAGATCTACTGAAGGAGAACTTAAACGTGTTTGCTTGGTTATATAAAGATCTAAAGGGGATTGATCCCACAGTATGCCAACACCACATCGATCTAGAGCCTGATACCAAATTGGTGAGGCAAAGACAAAGGCGTATGAATCCCAATTATTCTGCTCTGGTGAAGACCGAATTATTGAAGCTTCTAGAAGCTGAGTTCATTTATCCCGTGGCTAACAGTGAATGGGTTTTGCCCATTATGGTCGTACCCAAGAAGAATGGGAAACTTTGAATATGTGTGGAATTTTAAAAGCTGAACTTGAAGACAAATAAAGATCACTTCCCTATCCCTTTCACATACCAACTATTGAACACAGTGGCAGGTCATGAGTTGTATTTCCTCTTGGATGGATTCAACGGATACAACCAAGTCCAAATCACAAAACAGGACCAATCCAAAACAACCTTCACCATAGAATGGGGAACCTATGCTTACAAAATGATGTCGTTTGGGCTCTATAATGCTTTTGATACCTTCCAACGAGTAATGATGGCTACCTTCTAGAACCATCTACATGATTTCACTGAGGTGTATCTTGATGACTTTTGTGTCTATAGCCTAATCCGTGAGCATTGGGGACACCTAGAGCAATGTTTTGACAGATGCCAAGAGTATGGGATCTCTCTCAACCCCAAAAAATGTGTCTTTGGCATCTCATTAGGAGTTCTTTTGGGCCATATTTTCTCTGCACAAGTGATCGCAACAGACCCGACGAAGATTGAGAAGATTGTCGCCTTGACAACACTAACAAACCTCAAGCAATTGAGAGGATTTCTTGGCCATGTGGGCTACTAAAGAAGATTTATTGCACATTTTGCAACCCAGGCAACCCCTCTACACAAGCTCCTAAGGAAAGATGTGGATTTCCTTTGGACTGATGATTGCGAAGAAGCCTTCAATACCCTGAAATAGTGCCTAATCAAAGCACCTATCTTGCAACCTCCTGACTAGATGAAGGAGTTTCATGTGCACACAGATGCATCAGTTGAAGAGCTAGGTGCTGTCTTATGTCAAAAGTTCCCCTCTAAATTAGATCAACCAATCTATTATGCAAGTTGGAAAGTAACTGATTGAGAGAAAAACAACATAGTGACAGAGCTTGAGTGCTTAGCAATGGTGTTTGCACTGGAGAAGTTTTGACACTATCTACTATCAACGCATTTCAAGTTCTATGTGGACCATGAAGCCCTATCATTCCTGATGAACAAAGCAGATGCCAAAGGACGAATGATGAGATTGTTGCTCCTATTCCAGGAGTCTGATTTTGAAGTGGTCACTAAGCTGGTCGCTCCCATGTCCTAGCTGATCATCTGCTCACGGATCCCTCAAACTGCAAAAGAGGAACAAAATGATCTAGACCTTGCCGATGCTTTCTTGTTTCTAGTTGACATAGTTACTCCATGGTACGAAGACATAGCTAACCTCTTGGCAACCCAACAGTATCCTCCTGGCATCTCAAGCCATGAGAAGAAGAAGCTTCTGTTGGAATCAGCCCCCTACACCTTGCTAGGCGGTGCACTCTACAAGAAAGGCAAAGATGAAGTGTTGCGAAGATGTGTTGTAGGAGACGAGATCACGATTATTCTTAAGGCTTGTCATGATGAGCCATATGGTGGACACTTCACAGGAGAAGCAACACCTAGGAAGGCTCTGCTCGGTAGGACACTGGTGGCCGAACCTCCACAAGGATCCTATAACTACAGCAAGAGATGCGATGCTTGTCAGCGAATGGGAAAACCCACCAAAACAAGTGCCATGCCAATGCAACCTATCCTTCCCCTAAAGCCGTTCAAGAAGTGGGGGTTTGATTTCCTGGTCCCATTGATCTGCCCACTAGATGGAAGCAGAATAGATACATCCTAGTATGTATCTGTACGGATTATGTCACAAAGTGGTGTAAAGCTAAAGCTCTAAAGTGGGACGATGGTAACAGCATAGCCCTATTCATGTACGAGAATATCATAACCCGTTTTGGGAGTCCCTTAGAGCTTATAAGTGACCGAGGTACTCATTTCCTTACCCAGATCATGGAAGAGTTGACAAAACTGTATAAGATCCGCCATCGCAAGTCCACTCCCTATTACCCCCCCAGAGCCAACGACCAATTTGAAGTCACCAATCGCGTCCTTTGCTCGATCCTAACAAGGACGATTGCTACACATCGTCGCGATTGGGATGATTGACTTACAGAGGCCTTCTGGGCATACAGAACCTCTTATAAGGCAATTACAAGACAAACTCCTTTCCAGTTGGTGTATGACACAAAAACCGTCTTCCCTGTTGAGCTGGAGTTGCTCTCTTTGTGAGTGGCAGTTAAAGAACACCTCGGAGATGATGAGTCCCTCCAGCGTTGCTTGCTGCATTTGGAATGTTTGGATGAGATTCGGCGGATGGCCTTGCAGTGCATGGAAACCACTCAAGCGCGATGCAAGGCCTATCATGACAGCTTCATCAAGCACAAGGAGTTCAAAGAAGGTGATCTTGTCATGGCCTATGATTCACGATTTGGAAAGTTTCCTGGCAAGCTTCAACAATGTTGGATGGGTCCTATAAGGTACTTGTTATCAATCCTAATGGCTCTGTCCAAGTGCAGGCCATTGATGCCTCTGATGATCCCTTTCTTATCAATGGCTATCGCTTGAAGAAGTACTTTCCTCCCTGGGGATCCTAACAATCACAGTCTACGCACCCTTTCCCTTATGGGCGTCCCACTATCCTTCTCCTTGTGCTCCTGATAGCCCTTATGGTCTTCCTCATGAGGTGGCATCGTTCTGCTAGCCCCTTCTAGACACCTCCCATCCTTACTCTGTTCTCCTCTCGTCTGATCCAACAGTGGCGATGAGGATGGTCCTACTACATGGTATTTCTGATATTCTCTTTATTAAAAGGAAAAAGAAAAACTGCTATGGGAGAAAAGGAAGCAATTTCCTGTCAAAGCAGGCCTTGTTCCAAGACAAGGGGTGTTTGGATGGGAAGCTGGCTGTGGAAAAGGTGGCAATACTTCACAGTCCAGAATAGTAAATCACTAGCCGAACCTTTTCAGATGCAACTTTCCAGAGCCACCTCCCTTGGTGCGCTGGATTAGTAGTCTCATTCGAAGGATTGATTCCCTAAAATTCTAGCCATTTGTTAACCCTTTCTGTCTAACCATCCGTTTGTGGATGGTAAGCAGTGGAAGGGGCTAACTGAGTGCCCATAGAGCTAAAAAATGCACGCCAAAAGTTACTCATAAACTTAGCATCTCGGTCATCCACAATGACCTGTGGGGTAAGCCATGTAATTTGAAAACATATTCCATGAATTGGCTAGCTATCTGAGAAGCATTATATTGAGTCTTTGTGGGAATGAAATGGGTTGCCTTTGTGAGTCTGTCCACAACTATGTAGATGCTATCTCAACCTTTCTTGGTCACCGGTAGGCCGGTAATGAAGTCCATAGTGATGTGTGTCCACTTGCCTTCAGGCATAGGCAATGGCTGAAGTAAACCAGCTGGTTTTAAGGTGTTGTCCTTATTTTGCTGACAAGGCATGCAACCCAAGACAAAGTCTTTCACATCTCTCCAAAGGCCCTTCCAATAAAAGCTTTTAGCAATTTTGTCATAGGTTGTAAAGACTCCCGAATGACCAGCTATAGGGGCTGAATGCATCTCCTACATGATTTTCTGCTTGAATGGGGATGTATGAGGGATGGAAATTTGGCCATTATACCATAAAAGCCAATTTTTCAGCTGATACGAAGAGTTTTCCACACATTGTCCTTGCTGTAATTTGTGAAATACATTGCTGAAATCAGCGTCTAATTGGTAAGCCTCCTGAAGCTCATGTATCCAATCACTATGTAACTCCATGATAGCAGATACTTTACATGCCCACATCCTAGACATGGAATCAGCCACTACATTGTCCTTCCCATGAGTGTGGGTGATGTCAAATTCATAGTTCTGTAAGGTGGCTACCCATCTCCTCTGCTTCGGAGTCACATTTGACTAAGCCAAGAAATACTTGAGTACTCTATGGCCACTTTTCACTCTAAACCGGTTGCCCATACAAATAATGATGCCATTTCTTGATGGCATGAAGGATGGCCAGCATTTCCTGATCATAGACATTCATAATCATCTCATTTTCAGCCAGCTTTCGGCTCTCAAAAGCTATGACCCCATGTTCTTGCAGAAAGATTGCATCAATTCCTCTCCCACTGGCATCACACTGAATGGTGAATTCCCTAGAAAAATCAGGGCATACCAAGATAGGGGCTAAAGTAAGCAAATCTTTCTGCTGATTAAAGCTTCTATCTGCCAATGCATCCCAAAAAAATACTTCTTTCTTTAGCCTATCAGTGAGAGGGGCTGCAATAGTGGCATAGTGCCGAATGAATCTGTGGTAAAATGAGGAGAGACCCAAGAATCCTCTCAAAGAGGTAGTATTGGGAGGTGTGGACCAATCTCTGACACACTGCACTTTCTTTGGGTTAGCTCTAATGCCTGCCTCACTGACAATGTGTCCCAAGTACTCAACCTTAGTCTGCATGAACGAACACTTTGTCTCCTTAGCAAAGAGTCTATGCTATCTAAGTATATCAAATATCTACCTCATGTGCATAAGGTGAGCTTCCTTTGAGCGACTATAAATGAGGATGTCATCGAAAAATACCAATATGAATTTGAATAAGTAAGGCTGAAGTATTTTGTTCATGAGGCTCTAAAAACGTGGCTAGTGCATTAGTCAAGCCAAAGGGCATGACTAAGAAGTGATAGAGCCCACGATCAGTTCTGAATGCAGTCTTTATCTCATCCCCTTCATGCATGCATATCTGATGGTAGCCAGATCTCAAATCAATATTTGTGAAATAATTAGCTTCCTTCAACTCATCTAACAGGTCATCCACCCTAGGAATAGGGTATCTATTCTTGATAGTGATCTTATTCAAATATCTGTAATCAATTCACATCTTGAAAGTGCCATCTTTCTTTTTGACCAGCAAGACCAATGATGCAAAAGGGGATGAGCTAGGCTCAATGAATCCCATATCTACTAATTCTTTGACCTGCTTGGCCACTTCTTCTCCTTCACATTTGGACAACCTGTAAGGGGGTTTATTGACCGGCTTGGAATGGGGCTCCAAATCAATGCAATGATCAACCGCTCTCTTGGGAGGTAATGCTATAGGTAACTGTAACAAGTCACCATACTTTGCAAGTAGAGCCTAAAGGGTTTAATTATCATGCATTTTTCGGGACTGATCTACATTTTCCTTATTTAACTGCAGCACAAAAATCTGGGAGCATTTCTTGAACTCTTTCTTGAGCTGTTTGGTTGTAATAAGGTGAAATTCACTGCTATTTTTAATTCCTTGCAGGTGAACAAGTTGTCCAGCCCTGAAAAACTGCATTTACAACAATGAAAAATCCATGGAAATGGTGCCCAAAGTTTTTAGCCAATCGTAGCCCAACACAATGTCTATCGGCCCCATATTGAGTGCAATCAAATCCACTTTTTGCTCATAATTTTCAGCAAGCTTAATAGGTACAGCTGGGCATACATGAGTACTAATTTCCTCACTCCCATTGGCCACTTGCACCCTCATTGGTTGCTGTAAATTAGAGACAAAACATTTCAGCTTTTCCATGACTGCTCTATTTATGAAACTGTGTGTGCTACCACTATCTACCAAGACAAATACATCTTTCTCGTGAATCTTGCCTTGAAGACAAAGAGTGTTGGGGCTCTTAGATCCTGTCCAAGCATCCAGGGAGATAGTACAAACAGTGGCAGTAGCATGTGACCCATTCTTATCACCCATATTTACATCTACATGACCACCGGGGCAAATGGGAAGGTGTCAGCCAGGTCAAAGAATTCTTCTTGTCCACATTCCTCTTCAACCTCATCAGTTTTGATCGTGATTGCAAAGGCACTTGCATCCTCATGATCCTCATCAGATTCATCAAAGACTAACATGTTATGTACCCTTGCTTTTGCATTCCTATAAGCACATTTAGATGCATGCTCGGCTGTATACTTTTCCCCGCATTTAAAGAAAAGTACTTTTTCTTTCCTCTCTTTGTAGAGGTCCATCGGGATAGAGCGTTGACCACCAAAAGCTGAAGCATTTTTACCCATGCTGTCCCCTTGTCTATTTTCAGCTCTTCCTTGGTTTGCAGTCCTGAAATTACTGTTTTTCCTAGAGGCATTAAAGGTGGGGTATGTGGAGATCTTCGGGGTGCTGAATGGCATATTTCCACCACCATAACCTGCCCCAAATTGTCTCAGTCTTATAGCACTTATTTGCTACCCAGAATGTGACTACATAGGTCCTCTTTGCTGCCCAAACAGTGGCTGAGATACCCCTCTTTGCTGTCCATGCTGAAATGAAGCATCTCGGCGGTACTTACGAGAGTACCTCTCAGCCAACCCAATAGCTTTGAACAAATCTGATGGGATTTGGGTTGAAACATCAGCCAAGAGTTGGGGATCCAAACCATAAATGTACTTGTGAAGCTTTGCATCGTCACTAATGGACTCAACATACATTGTGAGATTGAGGAATTGGTTTGTGTAGTCATGCCCCATCATCCCATGTTGCTCTAAACTATACCATTGCCTTGCAAGCTTCTCCTTCTCAATTGGAGATACAAAGACTTGAATCATAAGGGCTTTGAATGCATCCCAAGTGTCAACAAGCAGTTGATTTTCCCTCTTTATGTACCACCACCACGTGTGGGAAAAGCCCTCTAAGTGTATCATGGCAAAGTTTATCTTTTGATCATCATTTCTTGGCATTATGTCAAAGTAGACTTCAAGCTTCGAGAGCCATTCTTCTAATTCAATCGAGGAGGACGAATAGCCACATTGAACTTTGAGAAAATGATCTTATCTCTCAACTCCCCTTCATGGTTGGGGGGCTGTCCCATATACCCAAAGTGGGGCTGATCCATTGGGCTGCCAAGAAATGACCCATTGTTTGAGTGATTCCTTCCAAAAGATGGCTGAGCACGCATAGGTGGCATGGGTGCAAATGGTGGCTGAGAGTTACTTCTTATCCCATTGTTTGTGGGCTCCTCATGCCTTTGTGAGGGCTCTCCTTACTCAAAGTTGATGTTGGGAATGCACATTCTTCCCAAAATACCTTGGGTACTTGCATAGGTTGCATTCATGAATGGGATGGTCACTCTTTTAGCTTGCATGCTTGGTCTATCCTTTTTTCATTGCCTTTCATTTGGGAATCCATCCACATTGAGAACTTGGCTGCAAATTCTTCCATGGTAGAGGTCATTTAGCACATCTCCATCACCATTTGAGCTTGACCTTCCATTACTTCCCTATGCCTCTCCGCATGTCTAGTCTTGTGTGAACTAAGGGTATGATTGAGTGCACTAAGACTTCCCATGGAGTGAGAGAGGTCTTCCTCTTCAACCTCAAAGTTGGTGTCACCCCTCACGTTGTGTGCATCCCTTATTTGTTGCTGAACATCTTCATTTTCTTTATTTTTCCCCTGTTACCCGCCATGTCTAGGTGCAGTCCTGTAAGACCACCTGTCACTGTTTTGGCTATTACTAGAGCTAGACAACTCTGATTGACTTACTTTTTTGATCAAAACGGAGGCAGCAATGCCCTCTTTGAGATGAGCATAGGCACGCATTCCGAAGTTTTATACAAAAAATTTTGTAATCAGAAATGTGGGACTGTTCTGTGCAGTCCAGCACCCTGTCCACACCTAGGAAAGGCCTGTTTTGGGCTGTAGGTATTTGGTATGCTCCAAGTGGATATCCAAAACTGAGCGGGGTTCTTGGAAAGGCCTGAAGGTACTCTCCAAGTTCATCACCTCAATTCTTAGGATTGACAACACGTCTGAAAATGCAAGCATATTCTCCAGCACCCTGAAACAGCCACAAGAGGGCTGAAATCGGGTTCTCCTTCTATTGCACTATGGGATTCATTGTTTTCTTGGCATCATGCATCACTTGAGTATCCCTTAGAATGTTTGGCATCACTTCAGCATTAGCGAGCATAAGAATAAGCATTCCCATGACCATATCAAACAAGATAGGCTCTCATACATGCGTAATCTTTGCCATTACTGCATATATGACTACATAGGTGTATCCAATGATACATACATCCATCTTCAACCCAAGTAAGGCAATGAATTCCCATACATCACTGCATACATAACTGCATGTGTATCTAAAGATACATTTGCTGAGGTACATCCATATACCCCATGCACACAAGAGTGTGTCATGCCATAGTCATCAAAATTCCATCATGCCAATTCAATTTCTCAATTTCCCAAGAAGTAGTTGCATCTGCAAATGAGTTTTGGGCTCCGGATCACCGGGAGGTCGGCAAAGTTCCCCCCTAGTCGGGTTATGCACCCCTTAGTGACTCACTGCCTACTCACCCTTATACAATGGATTTCTTAATCAATTCTTGGCTCAGCCCATTCATAGAAGTCAAACGGGTTATGTGTAAGAAAAAATATAATCTCAATGAAGCTTCAACATGAATAAAATCCATTCCAATGCCATAAGATCAAATGACAATGATTGAAATTAATATTTAGCATGCATACAATGTTTGGGACTCCTATTACCTACTTGGACTCATGCATCCTCTCAAACAAGTGGATGGGATTCAAGAAGAGGCTTAATGGGAGAGAATGAGAGCCAAGAATCAGTTACCTTGTGTTGTTCGATGAAGAAGGCAGCCACTAATGCCACTTCAGTCCTTCATGAGAGCTCCAATTTGATCCCGCATGCTCCATAGCTCCAAAATGGTTGTGCTTCATCAAGAAAGGATGAAGTCAAGCTTGGGGAAGAAGGATTCTTCCATGGGGGAAGGGCATTGCTTGCATAGACTGATCAAGAGAAGGATTCCTTCCAAATGGGCACTCCATAATGTCTTCTTGCTTCGAAGAAGGCTTCAAATCTTGAGAATAAGCTCCAATGTGGCTGTAGCTTGGAGATAGGATGGCTCAAGTCCTTCCCATGAAGAGTTCTTGCTTAAATTGAAGCTCTACTTCCATAGCCATGGCTGCCCACAAGTGCATGTCTTCAAATCTTGCTTCTAATCTTCTTCCCGTGCTTCTTGATGGCCAAATCTTGAGCTAGGCTTGAAAAGGGAACTCCCGGGACCAAGAAAAGACCAAAATCTTCAAGATTTTTGAGCTTGATGCCAAGCTTTCATGGCTGCCATGGACTACACATGATCAGGGTTTCTGAGGTGGACGGGAAGTCCAAGAAGCTGAGAAGGGAGGCTTCAATCTTGCCCAAGGGACTTGCATATAAGCTGGGAGTGAGAGCCAAGAAGGGGAGGAAGACTGGGGTGCTATCAATCTGGCCAGGAAGCAGCTCGCGTTTTGCGCCGGATTTTACAGGGCTGCCTTTGGAGGGTTGGTCACCACAGCCTAACCACTGCTTGGTTTGTTGCTCTTGAGCTCCAGAAATGAAAGTAAGAGGGCTGACACTTCATGGAAGAGAGGGGAGAAAGATTTGGGCCTGATTTCCTCCATGGAAGATTGCAAGAAGCTTGGCAAATGAGGAGAGAGAAGACCCTCCTTGAAAAGTAACCCCAACTAGACTTTCTTCTAACTCCTTTGACCACGGTTACTAAGAGTTTACCTTCAAAATGGGCCAAAAATGACCCACAAGCTGTCAAAGTCAGTCTTCCTTCCTCCAAACTTGGTCTCTTCCTTCCTCTGAACTTGGTCCAAGCCACCATTATTGCTCCTGCTTGCAGTCCTTGTGGTCTAGAAATCTTTGGGAAGTCCCCTACTACTCCCTGTACTTGTCTACCTATGAATCAAAATTCCATGTGACTAGAAAGTTGTAACTGGGTAAAATGAGGGACTAACAGGGACTAAGAACCTAGCCTCTGATGCCAATTGTCAAAGAGAGGGACTAGGAGAGAGAAAGAAGAGAGAGAAGATTGTAGAGAAGAAGAAGAAGAAGAGCAGAAGAGAGAAAGACAGTTACGAGGAGAGAGAAAGACTAGAAATGGAGAGAGAAAAACTAGAAGAGAGGGATGGAAGACATGGAAGCTTGGAGAGCAAGGTGAAAGAGAAAGAAGACTTGTATAATTATCTGATAATGAAAAATTAAGTCTCTCTCACCTTATATACCAGCCAGTGTAGCTAGTATTTCCCCGTTATTAAATCCCCCTCTCTTACATTATTATGATTTAAAATTATTATTACTTTTATTGATATATGATAATACAAATATTTTAATATTGATTATAAAAGGGTGACAAACAAATGTTGTAGTAAAGAATACTTCATGGGTTTCAAGCTGCTAAACCTTCATTTGATCATGGATTACTTGATTTAATTATTCAACATAATCTTTTAAAGGGTGTTCTAAGCAAAATTTCATAGCTTTGCAATTCACGTTCGTATAGAAAACATTAGTCCTTTAATATTCATTGACTTGCATTTTGCATCTTCTTTCCCTTATTTATTCACATTTGTGAAGAAGATCAATTATTTGTTAGTAAATTGTTATCATTAACTATTTTATTCCCTTAGACCTCCCTATAATTTTTCATTGAAGTACATGTGCTCAACAATTTAGTTGGAGTTTCTCAAAATCACAAAAAAATCATTTTTACAACATGGATGGGGAATCTCTATAAATTTTCATTGAAGTACATGTGCTCAATAATTTAGTTGGAGTGTCTCAAAGGCACAAAACAATCATTTATACAACATGGATGGCAATTTTGTGTGTGTGTGTATGCGCGCACACGCATTTGTGTATATGCTCATTGGTTATACATCCATGGTTCAACTTGCTTCATTAGAGACATGGAATACATGAATGACAAATCTGAATAGCAATCTCAAGGGAGGCAATGGACATATGATTGTGCATGTCTAAGGTATCAAATGATAATTGTACATGTCTAAGGGTTAAAGTGAATGTGCATAGTAGCATCCTTTTGAAGCTAGTTTCATGTGTCATGTCCCACATCTCATAGGTAGAAATAATAACATCATGGTTGTCAAGAGTTCTTATAAACTTTTGCCTTGTAGTTTCATGAGTGTTCTTGAATATTTCAATCTTCCTCATATATTTGGATCATAATAAGTAGTTCCAATCCCTCTTCTTCTTATACATAACTTAAAAACTCAATTTTTTTTGAAAAAAACATATAATAGCCCATTATGGTCATTTTTGAAACTTCGTAAGATGTTACAATTTAGAATTATGAAATTTGTTGATGATTTATTGTAAATTCCTCTTGCTCAAAATTTCACCACTTTCACGCAAATGTTTGTTTAGAATGTTGTACATCACTTTCATTATGAAATTTTATTGTTAAAAATTTTCATTTACTCGATTATCACACTTTCAAAATATGTTTTTGTTGAAAATAAATTTTGTTTCCATTTTCTTAAAAGCAAAAACTTTTGTATCTTATAACTTGCAACATTCACCCAAATCCATATGCTTTTCTTATTCTATTTTTCATATTCAATTGTCCTACAAAGTGGACATTTGCAAGGCCTTTGTCCATTTATTGACTCTAACTAGGCCTTACTATAAGCTTGTAACTTATCCTTATCACTTGTTAAGTTGTAATCTCATTGTTAATAACATGTTTTACATAATTTGATGGCAAATTGCATAAATCACAATTGTTGCACCCTACCATGATCTAATGTCTCAATTAATCTAAAAATGGCTATTATAATGAACTAAAATGACTAGTTTGGAAACTTAGATGCCATTGCAACTACAATAGGAAAAGAATGACACAAGATGTTGACATCCATGGAGATATAGTACACTAGTTTGTTGTTTAGTTTTTCTTTCAACAAGTAGGATTGAAAACATTTCTTCGACATTATAGGATTTATTGAATTGGATAAGAGTAAGACCATATTCATCACATGATGAACTTTTTGAAAAAGGAATTGATTGCATATTCCATAGCAAGCAGACTAGCACATGGGTTGATAATGGTGGCTTAGATGTTGCATGCAAGTTAGACTCATGTTGCACTACTTCACACCATCTACTAGAATTAAACTTGTGAGAAGGAAGGGGTGGCACATTGCTAGGTGAAACAAAGATTATTGTAGAGCAATAGTAGTAATTCGTTGGGATCATTTTGGATGCTCATGGATTGCCTCATAAAAGAACTTTCTCGAGGTAGACCTATAGTCTCATGGGCTTCAATTTCATAATAGATAGCGTTGTAATGAAAATATTACAATGATGCTCATAGAGGTAAAGGAGGTAAATATCTTGGAGTGTGAGTATAGCCTTGTCTTTTGAGTGTATGTGTTGAGTCAATGTTTATTATATACTTAGGATGTGGATAAATATTAGTTCTTAATATACACATACCATAATCCTTGCTTGAATGAGATGCAACCATGTCCTTTGCCATAGCCAAGATCATTGTGCCTTAGACTAAACCTATGAAGATTGAAGGATAATCCAGATTCATGCATAAGCTAAGACATTGAGTTGAGCATAGTAGCACCATAATTGTCTCAAGTGTAATTATAAACTTGTTTAAAAAATTTCCAATGTACCCAATGAGTACAATCCATCAAGAGTAAGGGAGAAATTTATAATGATAGAGATAATGAAAACTTTTGTCACCATAAGACCACCATGAGTGATGAAACACGTATTCTAATGAGTGTCGAAAGTGTTGCATACCAACTAGACCCTTAGGAGTTGTAGTTTCTCCTTGAAACCTCTTAACTTGATGAGAGCATACACTTGTTATAGAGTATTGCTTAAATTGTGTCTTCATTAGATTCTTCCTTCTTGTTGCCAATGACTTCTTATGGATATGCTCTTTGTTAAGTTTGTTGATGTAGCGTACACTTGTAGGATGACTTTTTTATGAGAATCTCTTAAATAAGTATCTAAAATAATTTAGCCTTGAGATTAAGAAAGTGTTGTGAGGATTTGAACTTGGAGTAAAACATTAACTTTACCTAAGAAAATGCATGTAGGATAGCGTATAAGCTAGGAAAAACAAGATCTTTAAGAGTGTGTATGCGAGATGTAGCATACTAAGTTTAAACATTAGGATAATGCATGCCAAAAAATGATCTATGGTAGAACCACTTTGATACTACATGTGCACACATGCACACAGAACAAATCATTGTCTTGTTATTATATGTATATGATATCGAAGAGTACACATACACATATATATACAATAAGTCATGGATGTGATAGGTTGTTCTACTAAAGGGCCTTCTACATGTTCTAGATCTAGTTCTCCTAAATATCTAGTCATTGTCTTCTCACTTGTTATCTACATACATGTTCATATGAGTGTACAATTCTAACACATTAGTCAATACTAAAAATGAGCACACATTTAGAACACTTAGGTGAACTTAAAAAATGAGCACATATTTAGAACCTATAGGTATACTTATTATCTTCAAAATATGAACTCAATTTAATAATGAATCTTAGTCAAATTAAAAATTTCAAAACTATTCCAAATTTTTCATTATAGTGATTCTTTTGATTGACTCTTTTTTAATTAAGGTGTAAATGTAGGAAATAAGGGTTAGCCAATGAGATTGTAAAATTGAAGAATTATGTAACACAAATCCTGTTTTCAAAGGACTATCACAAAAGATCATGAGATCACACACAGAGTAGAATATATGAGAAATCATCATGAGAGAGCATCAAAGTCTCATTATGGCTCATAGAACATATTTGGAAAATTGAAAACGCCAAGGTTTTGGGATATATAAAATGCATCCTTCACTTCCCTCCTCTTCCTTCTTCATTTGTACAATAAAAATCATTCTGTTGGACTTTGTTGTCTATTATCCATGTCATTCTTGCTATATCAACTATGTTTTTTATCTTTTTCCTTCATAGCATGAAAATGATGCACAATAATAAGTAAGATTAAAGAATGTTCTTATATTTTGCTCTCAAAGAAGTAAAGCACTACCTATTTACGAGAAAATGAGTGATTTTCACTCTTGGTTCTTGTTAAAGATTTGTCTACTATGATGGAAGGATATCAACAACATTCATTTTTCATAACATTGTTAAGAAAGATATTGATGGTGGATGAAATGTGAATGTTACTTTAAGTAAATGGAAAGAAGTAACTAGTTCCTTTTTGTAATTTTAGGTAAGCTCCATCTAAATATAATGAGGAGCTTAGGATACTAGGTGACATGAACAAAGAGTCCTATGATATTCACAAGCATGTTCAAAAGAGCTACATTCAAAGAAAATTTTGATGGTTCGTGGAGTAATGCACATTGGATATTTACATATCATTCCAAATCTTGTCAATAACACACATGAGTTTTGTTGTTGACATCTGTAGAACTTTTTAACTTTTGAAACTCCAACATGGTGCAAGCTATTGCTATTTATCATATCATTATATTAGTGCAACTGCTTAGTAATTGTCACACCATATTCTACCATGCCCTTGTTCAACTATAATGCACCTATTTCAATATACATAATTCCATTTGTCTTTACCACTACAAGATACATGCCTCATACCGACGTTCAAAGCAACAAAAATGTTCATTAAAAAAATTGACGCCATAATTGCTAAATGCCTCGGTATTAGCGTCTCCATGGAACCGTTTTTGCGATGCAAATACCGACACCAATAGCAACGGTTTGCAACACATATTGCAACACCAATAGCGACGCGTGTAGTGTAGCTAGCACGATGTGTTGTATTTACATTCTACAAATGGATTACATGTTAAGTATACAATGGTTGTCAAAATGAGCGCAAAATGTACGAGAACCCATAAGACTAATACATAGAATAAATATAAGTTTGCTGATGAAAACTCATGGAATCATGGGAAGATACAAAGGATGATAATAACATAGCACATAGAAGATATCTACATAAATCACACGACCAAAAAGAAAGAGGATGTGTGCTCCAGGAATCCAAGCATGAGCTATAGATCCTCACCATCCAAAAGCTTGTCCCGATGCAAAGGAGCATCAAACGGAGTTTGCAAAAAAAAAAACTGCACATCAGTTCATCGTACATAATGCATTTTAATAAAAATAGTAACTACAGATAAGAAAGATGAGTGACTTATTGGGATGCTGCGTGCATATAGTCTATTAATCAATGTAGTGAGACCATGTCTCTCTGCATATTGAGTCTCTAGGCCTGTGGGATCGCGGTTTGTAATGGAGTGATGCAAAGAAAACAAAATACAAATATTAGAAACATGATTGTTAGTACAAGTGATATTGCAAAAAAAAAAGTGATAAGAACAAAATAAAAACTTACAAAGTCCTCCAAATAAGTCTTGTCGCCACCACTCCTAAGATGATGGACTACCCATGCCTCCAATCGTGCCCTCGCTACCTTGCACTGCTATCTCCAATGTCCCGAAGAATTTGTAGGCTTCTCCATGAGTCTCTGCCAGTCATCTATCTCTAGTCACTCGGGCTTTGAGACGCCACTCCTCTTCGTGAAAAACCCTTTCTTTGTTTCTCTCCACCCCCTCGTGTTTTCTTACTCATTCTCCTCTCTCCCTCCCTCCCTCTCTCTCTTTCGCTCTTTCTTTGTTATCTTTCATGTTTATTCTCTCTCCCTCTCTCTCTCTCTCGTTCTCTCTTCCTTTTCCTTTCTTCTTCTCTCTCTCATTTCCTCTCTTTCTCCCTTAATGCACCTCATTCTCAAGAAAAAAGAAGAAAAAAGAAGAAGAAAGAACAATAACAAACCAAGAGGAGGATGGATTGTTCATCTCCTCTTTGCGACAAACCCTCTCTTTGTTTCTCTCTACCCCCTTCGTGTTTTCTCACTCATTCTTCTCTCTCTCTCTCTCTCTCTCTCTCTCTCTGTGTGTGTTATATTTCATGTTTATTCTCTCTTTCTCGTTGTCTCTTCCTTTTCCTCTCTTTCTCCCTCAATGCACCTCATTCTCAACAAAAACAAACAAAGGAAAATAAGAAAGAACAATAACAAACCAAGAGAGGGCAATGTACTCACCGCAAACGTCCAAGGATGGATTCTTTGTTTCCTCTTCGCAATGGCCCCTCTTCTTCCTTCGTGTACTTCCTCCTCTTTTTCGCAAATGGCGATGGTGGTGGCGGTGGCGATGAGAAGCTCTCCTTCTCTCTCTTTCTCTCTTCCTCTCCCTCTCCCTCCCAAAGGCATGATCTCTTTCGCTCTTTGCAGCATGCCGTGCTCAGGTTTTGTCCGCTTTTTTTTTCCCTTTGAGTACCATCTCTATTTGCGTCGCATTTATGACACAAATAGCGATGCTACTAATATGCATCGCAATTGCTCTTCGCTATGCCCCTATATCCTTGTAGTGTACATCAATAATGTCATTGCAATCAAGCATCATTACTAAAAATATGAATGCCTTAAGTTATCATGACTTGTAAGAGACTTTATGTCTTACACACTAATGGATTGCTTATAACATCAAGGCCCTATGTTTATTTTGTATTGAATTTCTAATGAAAAAAGTAGCCTAATTATATTGAGAACATGACATGGTTATTTGGAGGTTTTTGCATGTGCTTAATTCTTGGAGCATGAAAAGTGCTTTAGGTATAATTCAATTATCCATATTCAATAAAAATCAACTAATATAAACACAAAGGCTAGCATACATAAAGTGTGGTTGAAAGAAGTAGCATAAAAATTCTATCAGGGATATTTAAGAAACAAGAGTGATGAAAATTATCTTATGCTTTGAATGGGTATCTTGAGCATAATGGAAATGTTCAAAAGAGATAATACCATAAAATTGGAAAATATATTTAAGATGACCTTATCAAGATTAATATTAATAATTTATTATTCAATGATAATTAGAAATTGATTTTAAAAATAAAATTTAGTTAACTGACCTAATATATTTCATTTGCATATTACATACTCATGGCTTTCTTCTAAAGGCAAGAACTGACATTTATTTTCTATTGATGTTTTAATGAATGGAATGGCATAAATGCATAGACTTAGGTCATGTTGAGTTAGATATTTTAGCATGTGTTAACTGCTTGGAGCACTAAAGTAGTGCTATAAATATAATTAGATAATCCATATTGTAATGAAAAAGGAATATTATAGTCACAAGAGCATGCCTACATGAAGCGTTAAATGAAAATAAATAGGATAGGAACTTGAGTAGTGATATTTCTAGAACAAAAGAGCAATGGAAGGAGACTCAAGCTTTAAATGCATATTTTGAGCTAAATGGGCATATTAACAACAATTAATACCTTCAACATTTATGACATAGTTTTAGGATAATGTAATTGGAAAAAATATGAAGAATTTCTTAGTGAATATTACTAATGTTAATTTAATTGACCAAGCTAATGTTTGTAACCATTAGGTTCTTATTTTAGTAGCTAGGATATATAGAACAACTAGGTTTTTGCATTGATATGTGTAATACACATCTAGTTGTAAAGTTTTGACTTTCTTGTTTTGTATGGATTTAGGCAACATTTAGACCCTTCATTTGCTAAGACCTTGAAAAACTACTTTATAGGTACTTCTATGGACACTACAATTTTTGTATACTAAAAAATTGTAATCAATAATAATAGGTAATTTTTTGCACACTCTTTTCATCACAACAAAAAATGTACTAGTAGTCTAACATATAATTGTAATTTATTTTACTTATACACATGAAAATATGGGGTATGTTATCAATAGTTAATATGGTGTAAAAGAAGTTACAAAACATTATGCTTTGTAAAGGAGAGAAAAAATATTTATTTAATCCCTATGGGAGCGAGAGAGAGAGAGAGAGAGAGAGAGAGAGAGAGAGAGAGAGAGAGAGAGAGAGAGAGAGAGAGAGAGAGAGAGAGAGAGAGAGAGAGAGAGAGAGAGAGAGAGAGAGAGAGAGAGAGAGAGAGAGAGAGAGAGAGAGAACTTTAAGCACAAAAAAATTGACAAATACAAAGATGATTATTTCTCTCTTTTGAATACTTTAAACATTCAATCAACAAGGTAACAACATATGGTATGACCTTGAATCAAAGCATGCAAAAAAAGTCAAAATGTTTTCTATGAGAATGCAATGATGTGTGAAACCAAGATCAATATGACTTCTTAATCAATTCACTTTGGTCCCACAACTAATAGTCTTTCTCACTTTTTGTGAAGTGGAACCCCTTTATATCTAACATGCCTCAAATTCATAGATAAGTTTGAGAGTCCTTTTCACTCTAAGAGTAAAATGTTTTCTAAAGCTACATTTCATAATGTAATGATGTGTGAAACTTATCTCAATATCACTTCTTCATCATTCACTTTTGTCCTACAACTAATAGCCTTTCTCACTTTTTGTGAAATGGAACCCCTTTATATCTAACGAGATTTGAGTTAAGGGAAACATTTCAAACCCTCATTTCCTCCATCTTTTGTTTCCATGAGTTTTTCTTGGCCTTTACTAAAAAAAAAGTGTCAAATGCTTTGAATCTATGTACATATGACTATACGTATATACATATATTCATGAATGCATGCACACATATAAGCAAAAAAAAAATCTAAGATACATGTGCACATGAACACAGAGATGAATTTTATATACATATATGTATATGTGTAGTACATGCAATTTATAATACTAATGCATGCTATTAGTACAATGTCTGCACACATGCATGTAACACACACATACACCCACCACTCGTGGGATTTTTGAAATACCTCTATTTGAAAATTGATTATTATTTTGTGGTGAGGTCCTCAACTTGAGAGTTACCTTATCACATATTGCTATATACTTTTGTACAGATGTTTGTAGATATCCATACTTTTTCTCTAAAAAAATAGTAATTTTAGGCAATCAAAACTCAAAATTTATGTCAAAAATTTCAATTTTAGGTGATCATTATGATTTTGGGGCTAAAAAATGACACTATTTTTTGCTTGATTTAATCATGGACCCATATTTTTAGCCTAAAAAGAAAAAAATTTCCTAAAAGAAAAACACTGCAACCCCCCCCCCCCCCACACACACACGCACACACACACACACACACACACACACACACACTCTCTCTCTCTCTCTCTCTCTCTTTCATGCACATGGGAGAAACACTATTTGAAGAATAGCTTCATTCTCCACCGATGGTGTCATATAGATGTAAACTCCTAGTAGCTTCGAACCTTCAACATACTATGTTTAGGGAGGGAGCTACCTATTATCAACAACACAATCCTATCATCACCCTTAAAGTGAAGGCTACTATACATGCAACACACTCTATTTGTTGTGAACCCTTGAACCCGCCTAGCCTAAAATACTCATCCAATGTATATCCATTGACCAGCCACTCACATAGGTAGTTTTAGCCAATGTATATCCATTGACCAGCCACTCGCATAGGTGTATTGTGTATCTATACACATTTTCACAAATATATTATAGATACATCCCCCCCACCCCCTTTCAAATTTTCAACATCGAAGAAACATAACAAGAATAACATTGTATCGAAGAAAACAAGCTTATCTACCCAACCTTTTTCTAGTTTAATTATACACCATTTTCTTGGGAAGCACCTCAAAGAGTTTCATTTATGTTTAAGCTCTTCAATTTCTCATTGATCCTTGATCTTAGTAGTTGGTGCATAAGATAGAATCAAGCTTTCCAGTTTTTTTTTCCCGAATAGTTTTCTAATATTTTTTTCCTACTCATAGATGCTTTTCTTTCTCCATTCATGACGTTATTTGGAAACTATCCTTACCATATCATCATTCGTAAAATGCATGTTGAGCATTGCAAAAATCCTAGAAAAAGTTCTAAATGTCAAGTCTAGTTGGAGGAATAATTTTCTATCCATGTGCTTGGTGTGCTTAGTGTAATGAGTGGGATACACAAGAACTAGGGGTTAGACACCCAATTCTACTGACCGAGGTATGTAAGGTGTAAGCGACCCAATCCAGGGCATCTATTTATAATCAAGATCATAATATTCACCTTCATCTCTAGTTTCCATGGCTTCCTCTTCCTCTCTCCCCTCTCTCCTGTCTTTCTCTCTCCTGTTCTAATATTTCTTCTTCTTTCGAGTCCTCCTCTCTTTCTCTCTCTTGAGCTCATTCTCCTCTCTCCTCTCAGCTTCATTCATTAAAAATGGTATCAAAGCATCAAGCTTTGGTCCTTTTCTTCTTTCCTCTTTTTTCATCTAGTTCCCTTTTCAAATTTAAAACCCTAGTTACTTAGGTCACATGTATATGTATAGTAGGAAGGACCACAATTAGATATTAGTCGTTTGGAGCAAGTAGGAGCTATGGTTGGAGACTCAAAAATATCTAGAGATAAAATGGATTATTAAGTAGGTCATTACTCCTTTTCATGCAATTTTTATAGGTTCTAGGACCAAAGTTGGAGACGTAGAAGTTGGAAGAGGGCAAAAATCTCAATTACTTTTTGTCTCAGCTCCCTTTTTTCTATTCTCTTGCAAGCTACCATGGCTGCCACCACAAGAACCCCCAAGTTCTCTTCTCAGCTACCTCTAGGACTTCAACCACCATTCCCACTTAAATATGGGCATCTCCAAAAATCCACAGAGCATTCCATTGGCTAGGTGAGGCTAGCAGTAGCCACGTGGACACTATATTAAAGACTTTGGAAATCTCCCAAGTTTCACTCAAATTAGAAATAAAGATTTGACCATGTAGGTAAATCTTAATCCCTCTTTTCAAGCTGGAATCTTGTAATGCTTCCTTGTCTCCCACAAAATGGCTTAGAGTGAACCTTATTGTAGGTAGCTCAATCTCTAAGGGTAAAACACACTCTTTTCCATATAGTAATTTAAAATGGGTGTGCCATGTACCTCTTTTGAATGTTATATTATAAGCCCAAACTACCGATACAACGTCTTATCCCAATCACGCTTATCTTCTGATGCAGTATTGGATAAAATCACCACAAGTTGCTTATTAGTACTTTCTACTTGTCCATTAGTCAGGCTGTTATAAGGCATGGTCTTATTATGTTTAATCTTTAGAGCTACCATCAAAGCCTCAATCAATTTATTTAAAAAATTGTCCTACGGTCAGACATAAGTTCCTTAGTGGATCAAAATGGAAAACAATCTATTCCAAAATAAAACTAGCCATTTCCTTGGCATTATCCTTCATCGTAGCACGAGCTTTAAACCATTTTGTGAAATAGTCTATTGCCACAATGTTATAATGCTTTTGTGTAGTTGACAATGGATGTATAGGTCTAACAAAATCAATGCTCCACTTCTCAAAAGGTAGTATAGCGATGATCAGAGTTGGTGGACACTTCCTATTCTCCCTATTATCATGTCTTTGACATGTATCACACCTCTTAACATACGAAAATGCATCTTGGAAAATGGAAGGCCACCAATATCTAGCTCTCAAAGCTTTCTATGCAGTTAACTGTCCAGGAAAGTGCCCTCCAAAGCAGAGTCATGACACTCTACTAAGATACATGGAACCTCATCAAGCAGCATAACATATCAGTAGTAAACATAATCAACCCCTTGCTGATATAGTGTTTCTAAAATCAAGGAAAATTTCAAGGCTTGTTGCCTAATTTTCCTCTTTTTAGCCTTTAACAAAGCGGCTCTAGCCTTTCTATGGATAGATAGTGCATTATAATAGCATATCAAGATGAAATGGAGGTTGCATTGATTTTAAATAGACCCTCAAGGTCACTACCTTCAATGAAGACTTCCTTCGACTCCCCGAAATCTATAAGATGTTGAACGATGCCTTGCTATTGAGATGTAGAGAGAGAGACCATGTACACTCCCAAAGACTTTATCCTATTGATCACAATCTACATATATATAGGTGAGACCTAGTCTAAATAGGGTTAGCTATATATATAGCACCAACACCCCCCACTCAAAAAAAGGTCTCTAGTTGCGGATGAAAAAACCCTTGGGGAGCACAAGGGAAGAACCCAAGCTCCTATATAAAAATGTACAAACATGACTAAGAAGGATTATTGTCTACATGTAAAGGGAATCCTTGTATGCAAAGTGAAACTGAATATGGCATGTGTATAGTGTATGGTGTCTACAAGGAGTATGTACAATGGCACTACAATGTCATAGTAGACTAATTCCAAAAGATTGAAGTTGAGACAACTCCAAGTTTCAAGTGCAGTAGAGTGAAGCATGCTTCATTGAGTCCTTTGGTGAATATATATGTACTCATCTGATCACTCAATCATGATCGTGCCTTTCTCTACTTCATATTGAAAATAAAATTAATACACTATAATATGTTTAGACTTATTATGTTGAAAATAGTCTTTAGCAAGACTAATAACACTTTGGTTATCACATCGAAGTGGTGTGTTCGAGAGAGGAGGGTGGCCAATATCTAATAGAACTTGTCAAAGAGCCATCCTAACCCTCAAGTTGCTAAAGATGCAGCTACATATTCAACATTTGTAGTGGAAACAACAACACAACACTGTTTCTTACTAGTCTAAGAAACAAGACAACCATTGATAAAGAAACAATTTCCACTTGTAGAACACATAGATAATGAGAGCTTGCCCAATCTACATCTATATAACCCAAAAGTTGAAGTGAATGTAGAGAATTGGAGTTTTATTGGTGTCGATAAACCAACCCAAAATCTTTAGTGTCTTTCAAATACTTCAAAACTTGTTTAGTTGTAGTCCAATGTTGAAGGCATGGAAGACTAAGATGTTATCCAAGAAAATTTGCAGCAAAAAGAATGTTAGGGCGAGAATTTAAGCCAATAAATTGAAGCCATCCAACAAGATTAGCATAAGGTTGATGTAATGCTAATTGTCCATCATTCTGCAGAAAGTGAAAGTTTTTGGTAGAGCTCACAAGACAAGGAGTATTAGCAGGATGTGCAAAATCCAAACCAAACTTCTAAATAATATCTTCAATGAACTTTGTTTGATGTAGTAATAAAACACTCTTTTCTCGATAGCATTGAATCTGAATACCAAGATATGAGTATATGTCTCCAAGATCCACCATATCAAATGTAGAAGATAAAACCTTCTTTACTTGTTGAAGGAAGGTGAGATTATTACAAACAAGTATGGTATCATCCACATATAGAGCAAGAATAACAAAACTATCATTGTAGCACTTGACATATAAGTTAGGATCTAAAGAACAATAGATAAAACCTTGTTTTGTAAGGAAGTGATCAATCTTTTAATACCAAGCTCATAAAGATTGTTTGAGACCATAGAGTGCTCGATGAAGTATGTAAGTAAGATTTTCCTTATGTTTGACTACAAATCCCTTTGGTTGCTCCACGTATATGTGTTCCTTTAAATTTCCATTAAGAAAAATAGTTCTTATATCCATTTGGTAAACCTCAAATCAAACTCAATAACAAAAACTCACAAGACCTAAATACTGGTAATACGAACAATAGGTGAGAAAGTTTCTCAATAATCAACTCCTGCAATTTGTGAGAAACCTTTGGCAACTAGCCTTTCTTTGAATTTGTCAAATGTTCCATCTATTTTTGTTTTAGTCTTATAAATCCACTTGCATTTAATAGCAGTATGCCTAGGTGGTAACTCAGTAGAACCCATGTACCTTTACAGAGAAGAGATTCATACTCAGCTTCTATGGCCTCCTGCAATTTGTTCCTTTTTTGGGGATGACATGGCATCATTATAAGAGACATGGTCTTCACAAATATTGAGAGAATTCTCAAGAATATCACCATCATAAACATGACAAACTAGCCTTGCTTTGAATTTATCAAATGTTCCATCTTCTTTTGTTTTAGTCTTATAAACCCACTTGCATTTAATAACAGTATGTCTAGGTAGTAACTCAGTTAGAACCCATGCACTTTTAGAAAGAAGAGATTCATATTCAACTTCCATGGTCTCTTGCCATTGTTCATTTTGTGGGGATGACATGGCATCACTATAAGATACAGGGTCATAACAAATATTGAGAGGATTCTTAAGAATATTAGCATTATAAGCATGACAAGTACCATGCTCATTATCAATTGGAAGATCAATGCCAAGGTTATCATTAGTAATAATAGATGCATGTTATGAATCTTGATTTGAAGAGTCAATATTATCCCGTGAAGAAGGCTCACCATCATATAGAAAATAAAAAGTAGTGAGTAATGACTTTGGATCATCAACGTCCTCTAGTGACCAGATCCTTCCAGCATCCTCTTGAGACCATGTGCTACCCATAAGTTGCTCATTGAAAATAGTATCACAACTTATCATTACCTTATTAGAGGATGGATCATAAAACTTGTATCCCTTTGAAAAATTTGAATATCCAATGAGAATAACTTTCAAACAAGGAGGATTAAGTTTTCAGCAAGTCTCTTTGGATACATGAATATAAGCAATACATCAAATATTCAAAAATATGAAACATAAAGAGTTTTACATGTCCAAGTAGTAATTGATATTTTATCAGAAGCAATCATAGGAAGATGATTTTGTGTAAATACTACTATTAAGATTGCTTTAGCCCAAAAACATCAAGATAAGCTAGAATGAATGAGCATATATCACATGGCATTAGGAAAAGTGCTATTTTTACGTTCAACAATACAATTCTATTGAGGAGAGTAGGGAATTGAATATTCATGATGAATACCCTGATTATTACAATAATCATCAAAATCATTTGAAATGTATTCTCCACCATTATCATTGCAAAGTTTCTTGATGCGATAACTAGTATGAAGCTCTACAACTTTTTGATATTGCTTAAAGGATAGTAAAGCTTTTGATTTTTATCGCAAGAGAAAGAAATAATGTATATTGAGAAATCATCAATAAAAGTCACGAAATACCAATAATGAGATTTTGATGGAGGAAGAGGTCCATAAATATTAGTGTGAATAAGATAAAGCAAATCTCTGGAATGAGTTGTGGTGGAAATGGAAAAGGGTTTGTGAAAATGCTTTCCAAGCGCACAATATTTACAAATACCCATGTGAGGATGAGCTTTGAATTCCATACCTTGAACAAGGTCACATTGATAAAGATAATTTTTTTTAGAAAAATCAGAGTGAACAAAGCGATAATGCCATATTTTACTGTTAAGATTGCTAGGAGCTGTAACAATATTTGCAACATCTTAATGTAAAGATAAATTAACAAAATTATCATTTTGAGGAGTGACAGCTATGGTTTGGCTCTCTTTCTCAATGCGACACTTGATATGGTCAAAACCAACAAAGAGACCAAGATCCACAAGTCTTGCAACTGAAAGAAGTTTCATTTGTAGATCTAGGACATGTAAAACTCCATGCAGAATTCTTGTTGAAGAAAGAGCACCGAGATATAAATCACCTATACCTTTGACTTGAGATGTTATGCCACTAGTAAGATAAATCAATTTCTTGATAGAAATTGAACGATAATTATGTAGCCATGGGGACTGATATGTCATGTTTCATGTGGCACCACAATCAATAATGAAAAGAGATCCATTATGATCATGAAGTATTCTTTTCAGAGAGATAGAATAACTTGTACAATTTGCTTCTTTAGTAGAGTTGTTATGTGTAGCAACATATGCTCTATTACAATCTAAATCAAAATGCCTCTTGAAACATAGATGGGTTGGATGATCACTCTTTTTGCAGTAGTCACAAGAAGAATAATCTTTGGATAAACGTGGTTGTTTATTTGTAATATTGTGTTCTTCATCATATTGTTTTTCCTAGCAATCATCTATAGTGTGACCATTTCTATTGCGATAAGAACAATGTCTGTTAGGAAACTTGAGACAAGAGAAGTTACCACCACAATGACTCCTTCTTGTAAAGCATGAGGAGGTAGAAAAGGATGCCTTTCATTAAGTAAATCTTGGTCAATTTGTTTTGACTATGTGTCCTCTTGTGAGATCATAACTATTTCTTGATTTATGTGTCATCCTTCATGTCATTGTGAATATTCAATCAAATATATACAAGCTTGATCGAATTTGATCCCATCTTTGTTAGATAATATGGTAACAATATTATCATAAACAAGATCCTTTACAGTGTTAAGAATTTGTGTTACCAATTGCTTTCATAGAATGGCATCACCACCAGTAGCAAGCTACTTGATAACGTTCTTGAATGATTCGATACATGTTGTCATAGAAGTTCCGATATTGTATTGTAACTCAGTGAGCTGACTATAAAGATAAAATATTTGTGTAATATATTTCTTCTAAAAATTTGCTACATCAAAGACTCCCATATAGCTTGTGAGGTGGAAAGATGACATACATCAAGCATAAGAGATTCTTGACGAGTAGAAAGAATATATCGACAAGCTACTTTGTTATATCTGATCCACTCATTATAAACAGCTTGCCATTCTTCAAAGTTAGGTCCTTGAATTACAAGGGTATTATCATGAGCTTGATCAATTGGTTGAGGCGGCATACATTTATAATTACCAAGAACAATATCATGCAAGTAGTCACCTTCAAGAATTGGAATCATGAAATCCTTATCTTTGAAAGTGAGGGACATAACATTGTCTAGATTGAAATCTGTCAATGATTATAGAAGTTGACATATCTAGAGAGAATACATACAATATGAGTTCAAAAAATCTACTTACCATATACGAAAAAATGATGAAAGTACAACACAACAAGTCGTATGCAAAAGCTATGCTGTAAAGAAAAATGTTTAGTTCAAAAAGCATACTCCAAAAGAAAGAGATCCAAGGTAGACAAAATGTGGGCAAGAATAAAACAACCCAAAGTAGACGAAATGCATGTGAGAATAAATCAGCCCAACATAGATGAGAAATATGAACAACGATCAAAACGTTATCGATTTACTTTTCGACCAAGAATAGATAATGATATGGATAATTTTGGCAGAAACTCAAGAGTGAGTATTTGTGATGAAACCTGTGTCGTAGAAGTCTATACGAAAAGCTATTGTCCTATTTGTTTTCATGTTTCAAGTCCAATTTACCTGAATAATATAACTTTTGACACATATCTCCAAATTGAGTAGGGATTTGCTAGGAAGAAAGCTCTTGAGAAAGGCGTTGCCTTAAGAGTTTCCCAAATATAAACTTTTAGGGTATCCAAGCAAGGTATATCTACAATTCAATATATTTGCAATCTAAATGATGATCGAGCAAACTTCTTCTATGCTTAAAATTCAAAACATAAGATGCTCATAACATACACAATACATCAAATTTAATCATGAAGAAAACTTGAATCAAGAATTGAAGAGATACTACATAGGTATACTTCCTGATTGTCTTCTTCAAGGAATTGGTTGTAGTCAATCATGATAGCTCTAATACCATGTTGAGATGTAGAGAGAGAAGATATGTAGATATGCAAGAGAGAGATAGAGAGAAGAGACACACCATGTACACTCCCAAATACTATATCATATTGATCACAATCTATATATATATATAGATGAGACCTAGTCTCGTTAGGGTGAGCTATATATAGCTCTAACACATGCAACTTTAGTGGCTTACTCCAAATTTCATAATCAAACTTTGCAAAGTGATTAGCCACTTCATTACATGATCAGGCGGCTATAACTTATTCAAAAATAGCATTACTACTCTACCTTTGTATAAAATATTACCTTTTCATACGAGATGTAGTGTCTAAATTTCTTCGTTGCAAAGACCATCCCAAGGCATAGTTTCTTCATGTAGGTATAATTAATCTTTGATACCCCGAATTCATGACTAGCAAATGCAATTAGATGATACTACATCTCCTTCCAAATCTAGGCTAAATAATAGCTAATACTATACATCATAGCCGATGAAAATATATAAAATACCTCACCCATTTTTGGTGCTTTCAAGATTGGCACCTTTGCCAATTCCTACTTCACATCCTTGAAGGATACTTGATATGGATCACTCGAAACAAACAAACAAACAATTAAAGAATAATAGATTCCTTAATAGTAGTGTCCTCTTAACAAGTGTATTAATAAATCATCGATAATAACCAGAGGATGAAAAAATGTTATATACTTATTTAGGAGTACGTGACATACTCATAACAACAATTGTAAAATATTACACGGCGCAGCGAACAGAATCTGAGAAAGAGATAGAGAGTACACAACAGATAAGAGGAGAATCAGTAAAATTCTTTAACTCCAAACAACTGATACAAAGATGGCTCTGTCCACCCGTGCGCTTCCACTGTGTGAAGCTTAGATGGCGATCTAGACAGAAGATAGGTGAAGAGCTTAAGGCTAGCTGGAACAATAACTCTGACTGGGTGAAAGATGAGTGTTAGATGGCTGCGAAGGGGTTTAGCTTTTATAGCCCGCGAAGGTCGTTAGGTCGGCCTGCTGACCGACCTACCATATGAGCCTCCACTAGTCGGCCAGGGAATATTCCAGGGAATATTCCCTTTACCATCGGGCCGGGGGCGCTGCCCCCGGACCCCCGCCAGGGGGGCCGCTGGCCCCCCTGGGACCCCCCAGCCAGGGGCCGCTTCCGCGGCCCCCGGACCCCACAATAGGGGCCCCTTTTAACTCCCTTACCACGCAACTCAATGCAATGTGCCTCGAGTTGCTACCAGCTTAACCACTCCGTCTAACCCAAAGATTAGACCCACAACAGTCACCTTTTTGCCATCCGGTCACATAGACCTCATCTGATATACAAGTCAGGACTCAACCAATGTCCGGGCTCACATTTGGCTTCTCCTCATAATGGGGGCCTTACAACTTTGAGCACCATGGATCATTGGTAGCACCTAATGAGGGTGGGGCATTGATCATATCTAACACCCCCCCTCAATGTCCACCCATAGGTGAACTATCTCCTCGGCCCAATGCCGAGTCTCTGAAGATGAACTTGAAGCAGATCCTTCGTAAGTGCTTTGGTGAAGATATCTGCTCCATTCTCCTCTGTTGGACAGTAGACCAATTCCACTATCCCATCCTCCATCAAATCACGCACATAGTGATATTGGATCTCTATATGTTTGGTGCGTGCATGAAACACTGGATTTTTGGCAATGGCGATGCAACTCTGATTGTCACATCTCAGCACAGTTGGTTCTTCATCCTGCACTCCCATATGCCATAGAATCCTTCTCAACCATACGGCCTCACATGCAGCAAAACAAGCTGCCTTGTACTCTGCTTCGGTAGAAGACAATGCCACTGTTGGTTGCTTCTTACTAATCCAAGAGAAAATTCCTGAACCCAAAGAGAAACAATAACCAGAAACTGACTTCCTGGAATCAATGTCTCCTGCCCAATCTGAGTCACAGTTCCCCACAAGAGAAGTTCCGAAACTGTATGTGATACCATAGTCAAGAGTTTTCTTCAAGTATCTGAGCACCCGCATCCCAGCCTTCCAATGACTCTCATGAGGTTTGTTTGAGAACCTGCTCAAAACACCAACAGCAAAACTGATATCTGGTCTGGTGTTACACAAGTAGATTAGACTGCCGACCAACCTCCTATACCTCCCAATGTCTGCTAGTGCTGATGTATCCTCAACGGATAACTTTACATTCACCTCCATAGGTGTAGCTATCTCCTTGCACTCGGTCATGCCAAATGCCTTCAAGATCTCCCATGCATACTTCTTCTGAGAGATGAAGATCTTTCCTGGCTCTTGCCAGACTTCAATCCCCAAACAATAGTGCAGCAAGCCCAAGTCTGTCATTTCAAACTCAAAACTCAAAGCCTTTCGAGTTTGGTTGATCATATCTTCATAGTCACCTGTAATAAGAAGGTCGTCCACATATAGGACAATCACTACAGACTTTTTACCATCCCTGTAAACATACAAGTTAGCATCTGAGGCACATCTTTTGAAGTTTAGGTTTAAAAAGAACCTATCTATCCGCTGGTACCATGCTCTGGGGGCTTGTTTCAGCCCATACAATGCCTTCTTCAGTTTACACACTTTGTTCTCAGAATGGGGGGCCTCAAACCCTGGTGGCTGAGCCACGTACACCTCCTCCTTGAGGTCACCATTTAAGAACGCTGACTTAACATCCATTTGGTACACTGGCCACTTCTTGTGGGCAGCCACTGCAAGTACCGTGCGAATAGTGGTCATTCTGGCAGTTGGGGCAAATGACTCTTGAAAATCAAACCCTTCAACTTGTGAAAATCCTTGGGCAACCAGTCTAGCTTTGTACTTTTCTAAGGTACCATCAGCCTTGTACTTTACCTTCCAGATCCACTTGGTGCCAATAATCTTCCGCTTTGCTGGCCGATCCACTAGCTCCCAAGTGTCATTCTTCATTATGCTGTCATACTCCGCCTGCATAGCAGCCTTCCATGATGGATCTGCAAGTGCTTCTTCTAAGTCAGTTGGCTCCTTTACTTCTCTCATAATCTCAACCATCAAGGCCATGTTGACTATGTGAGCAGAAGCCCTCCTTTGCTCCTCTATTCTCTGAGACCTCCTTGGTCCGTCTGCCTTCCCCTCAACAGATGCAGGCCTAGGATTATTGTGGTCATAGAGCTGCTTCACCCAGCGCGGCAATGGCTTTTCCGGTGGGGTGATGTCAGGTTGGTGAACTTTTTCCTCATCATCTGAAGATGATGCTTCCTCCTCCTTAAGGATAGGGATAGCTCTCGGGACAGGTTCATAGTGGACTACTTCTTCGCTTGATGATAAAGTGGAAGACCTTGCCTTCTCCTCCTCCACTGTATGCGGCTCCTCCTTGAACACCACATCACGGCTCGCGATGATCTTCTTTGCCTCTTGGTCATATAACTTGTAAGCCTTCTGCTCATCACTATAACCCAAGAAGATACATTTTCTGCTTTTTGGTTGTAACTTGTTTCTCTTCTCATCTGGAACATGTGCATAACATTCACATCCAAAAATTCTGAAATGTGAAACAGATGGTTTCTTACCAGTGTAAGCCTCATGAGGTGTTTTTCCCTTGAGAGCCTTTGTGTAGCTCCGATTTAGAATGTAGACTGCAGTATTAACAGCTTCAGCCCAAAAATGGTTAGGCAATCCCTTGCCCTTTAGCATGCATCTTGCCATCTCCACAATGGTACGATTCCTGCGTTCCACAACACCATTCTGCTGAGGTGTGTGAGGCGTCGTCAATTGACGCTTGATCCCTTTGCTCTTGCAAAAGCCTTCAAACTCCTTTGAGTTGAACTCACCACCACCATCTGTTCTAAATTTCTTCACACTTTTCCCTGTTTCATTCTCAACAAGTATTAGCCATTCTTTAAACTTACCAAAAGCTTGAGCCTTATCACGAAGGAAGTACACCCACATCTTCCTACTATAGTCATCGACAATCAACATAAAATAAGAAGATCCCCCCAAGGCCTGTGTAGGCATCTTACCACACAAGTCAGCATGCACCAACTCTAGAGGAGCATGTGCTCTATTCTTGCTTTCTTGTGGAAATGCCTTTCTCTGTTGCTTGCCCATCATACAAGCTTCACATGGTTCCTTCAATTCAGTTATTGTAGGTAGGTGAGCAACCATACCTTGCTTTTGCATCTCCTTCAATACTGCAAATCCGATGTGTCCAAACCTTTCATGCCAAAGCTTACTTGTGCCCACTCCAGCGGTGGCTGTAAGAGCACTTAGCTCATACAGGTTGTTCCTTCTTTCTCCTTTGCCAACAATTGTGCCAGCACTATCAATAATTTCTGCACCTGTCTTCTTGAACCTCACTTCATGACCAAGATCAGTTATGGCAGCAACTGATAAGAGATTTCTCCTGATTTCGGGAACATACAACACATTTGAAAGCTTTTTGACTTCACCATTTGCAGCAACAAAAGAAATAGTACCTGTGCCCGCAGCAGGGCATTGAGCATCATTTCCAACCGTCACAGTGATGGATTCTTGTAGAGGCTGCATAGAACTGTATAGACCTTTCTTGTTGGTCATGTGACGGGAGGCCCCACTATCCAACACCCAAGAGTCAGTGGTAGATTCTTCTTGCGCCGAGGAGCACACTTCCTCAATGGTCGCCATGAATAATTCCAACTCTGCTTCAGCCGTATTGGCTGTCTCTTTCCCTTTAGTTTTAAGGGTACCATTCTTTTCATCTGCCTTCTTGACACGACAATCTGCAATTGCATGTCCTTTCTTCTTACAGTAGAAGCACTCTCCTTGAAACTTCTTCTTGCCGCCCTTTTTCTTTTTGTCACCATCATTTTTGGTGGAGGAAACACCTTTGCCTTTTGCATTGGCAGAGAATGCAGCATCTCCATTGTTGCTTCCTTCTCGGGCTTTCAGCCTCAACTCCTCCTCCATTAATAATGCACAAAACTCCTCAAAAGTCAAAGCTTGAGGTCTCACCTGAGTATTAAGGGCAGTTACTAGTCCATCAAACTTTTGTGGACAAATCCGAAGACACCTCCGAGCTAGCTCTTCGCTAGTCTTTTGTATCCCAGCGCCAGCCATCTGGTCGCGCAGATTCTTAATCCGAGTGATGAATGCTTCAACCGTCTCTCCTTCAGCAAACTTCTCCGCTGCTAGTTGATTCTCCAAGTTTTGAATCCTTGTTTGGTTTCGTGTTTCATATTGACTCCTTAGTACATTCCAAGCCTCTGACGCTTTGGTTGTATGCTGAATCAGAGTCAAAACACTGTCAGAACAGCTTGTAACTAAGGCACACAATGCATCTGCATTCCTTCGTTTCCAAGCTCGTAGAAGATCTGCATTCGGAGGAATCATCACACTAGGATTTGATGGGTCGGGGGTAGGCTGTGGTTCTGCGTCAGTCCCCAGCACAGTCTCCAGAAGCTCATAAGAATCAAGGATAGTAGTAATTTTGAACTTCCACAAGGTGTAGTTTGTACCATCTAACTTGCCTTCGCTGAAGGTTGGTGGACGAATCCTCAGTGTTTGAATAGCCGGTACAGCAGCACCACCTCCTGCACCGCTTCCTGATGCGCCAGAACTGCTTCCCGGAGTCGACATCGTTTCTCTTTGCTGTTGAAGCCTTTGCCTCTTGCACTCTCTCCGATCTCTAGAACCCCCTGGGCTCTGATACCATGTAAAATATTACACGGCGCAGCGAACAGAATCTGAGAAAGAGATAGAGAGTACACAACAGATAAGAGGAGAATCAGTAAAATTCTTTAACTCCAAACAACTGATACAAAGATGGCTCTGTCCACCCGTGCGCTTCCACTGTGTGAAGCTTAGATGGCGATCTAGACAGAAGATAGGTGAAGAGCTTAAGGCTAGCTGGAACAATAACTCTGACTGGGTGAAAGATGAGTGTTAGATGGCTGCGAAGGGGTTTAGCTTTTATAGCCCGCGAAGGTCGTTAGGTCGGCCTGCTGACCGACCTACCATATGAGCCTCCACTAGTCGGCCAGGGAATATTCCAGGGAATATTCCCTTTACCATCGGGCCGGGGGCGCTGCCCCCGGACCCCCGCCAGGGGGGCCGCTGGCCCCCCTGGGACCCCCCAGCCAGGGGCCGCTTCCGCGGCCCCCGGACCCCACAATAGGGGCCCCTTTTAACTCCCTTACCACGCAACTCAATGCAATGTGCCTCGAGTTGCTACCAGCTTAACCACTCCGTCTAACCCAAAGATTAGACCCACAACAGTCACCTTTTTGCCATCCGGTCACATAGACCTCATCTGATATACAAGTCAGGACTCAACCAATGTCCGGGCTCACATTTGGCTTCTCCTCATAATGGGGGCCTTACAACTTTGAGCACCATGGATCATTGGTAGCACCTAATGAGGGTGGGGCATTGATCATATCTAACAACAATAACCTTTATCTTTTCAAGGTTGGTTGCAATACCAGCCAAGCTAAACACATGGCCCAACAACAATCCATAAGACACTCCAAAGATGCATTTCCTTAGATTAAGAGCAATGTGAAACTACCTACATTGCTTAAAATATTTTTTCAAAATGATTAGCTAACATTCCCTTATGGTAGTTGCCCCTAGATCATCAAGAAAGACTTTTAGCTCCTCTCAGAAAATATTACTAAGAGTGTTATTAGCCATACGTTGTGCATCAGGTGAAATCTTGGAAAAAAACGATGCTTGCAGCTACCCTATTTGAAGTTTGGCGTATGGAGAAAATCTTGGCAAAAAATGATGCTTGTAGCTACCTTGTTCGAAGTTTGGAATTTGGGGCCACTTTCTAATGCTTGTAGATGCCCTGTCGGAAGTCTAGTGTATGGGGCCAGCAAAAGTGGCCCCAGATGCCAGACTTCGAACCAAGGCAGCTGCAAGCATAGTTTTTTGCCAAGATTTCACTGGTGGACTCTGGGGGACTCGACCCACCCTACTGTCAAGTTTCCTTGCTTTCTGATAACTCTAGGCTAGTTGCTAAATATATTGTTTGATTTGACTTTGTCATTCAATACATACTATATATAGATGAGTTTGCATCAAGGCAAGGAGGAGCTTGGCATGCAGATCGACACAAGGATTCAGCTATGAAGGAGTACATTGACAACTTTGTTGCAGACTTGGTGGTCTTTCATAATAAGTGCTCACCACGAGGGCAAGAAATAATCATGAAAATTTGAGCTTTGACCAAGTTTGGACCTTTTCGAGCAATGCCTTTGACATCTAGCTTGAAGAAGGTGGTGCTAATCAAGCCGTCAAAGCTTCTTTACTTGTTTGATCAAATGCATGGTGGAGCAATGTCTGTGCTTGCTACATTAGGTGACCTTGCTAAAGTGTTAGATCTGCTTCTTTTGGAGAAAGAGCTAAATGGGAAGCGTATCATTTTTGAAGCAAAGAAGGAACTTATATTTTCATCGCAAGTTGGCCCCTCCTCTCCACCGATGAAAAAGCCAAGGAACAATTGAGAGTTCTTATTGGCTATCGAATTTTTGTATCTACCATCACTATCAGCCATTGTATGTATTTTTCTTAATGAATATACGATATTTTAATTTGTCACTATCAATAAATATTTATTGAATAAATGTGTGGTTTGTGTAAGTGTGACGATAATGTGTGGTACGTGAATGACGCATTTGCATACGTTAACATATTTCAATGCGTAGTACTGTACTTGCGATTGTGTTAGTGTGACGATAATGTGTGGTACGTGAATGACACATTTGTATATGTTAACATAATTTAATGCGTAGTATTACACTTGCGATTGTGCATAAGCAATAACATAACTTCTATCCGTACATATTACTACTTTCAATGCATTTGTAAGTTAAACAAAAATTAAGAGTTGTGTATTTCAAGAAACAAAATAAAACAACTTTACTCAATTATTTGAATTTAGTACACATCGCATGAGATATTATGTATATATAAATAAATATTCCAATGTGACAGATATACAAAATTTTTTGGCCTTCCAAGATGCTATGGTGCTATAACTCTCATTACAAAACCTTGCATCATTAATCTCATAACCTATGGAGGAGTTCCCTTGTCGTGTCGAAGCTGAATCATAAAGTTCATGTCTTTATCTATGATTGTGACACGCTTTTCATGGATGGCTGCAAGTTGTGTATCATCGAACAAGTCAATGAGAAACCCCTCTGCAGCTATTTGTAGGGCCTCCATAGCTGCAGTAGTCCACCTTCCTGCTGGTGGGCCATCCCGTACTCATGCCCAAAATCTTCCCATCCCCTTTACCTCCATGCCTTGCATGACTTCCCAAACAACCTTATGAAAATAACTTTTTGGGATGAGAAGCTCGTATCCACATTGGATTCTCCTTATCTCCCGAAAGGCGACAATGCCCATTTTCCATCTCCTCTTCTTCTGTGGTGGTCCTTGTGCTCTATGGGGAGCACTTGTTGCTGTTGCACTTAAAGGAGGATCCATCTTGTGCTCTAGGTGGAGGGCCTTGGGGTGAGGTCTTCCTCCCGGGGCCAAAATGGAGATATGCTTTCTTGGTGCATGCCATTCAAGCTTGAGGAGGGCAAGATGGAGAAGAGATAGAGGTTGGGGGAGTGAGAATGGAGGAAGCAAAGAAAACAAGATATGAAAATGAGAAGAAGAATGAACTTTTAACCCATTTAAACCCCAAAATCATGTTAATGCAGCTTCATATGCACTGTCCATCATGTGATCGCAAACCCATAACCTTTTATTGGAATGCAATGAACTTCACACGCACACTCGTTAGGTGGCCAAGAGCCCTTTTTTTTTTGAAAAAAAAATGCATGTAGACCCTTGATCCAAAGTCTGGCGTTTGGAGCCACTTTCCTATTCTGATACAGTTTACTATTCTAAAAATTATCCCACACTAAAATTATGGATGGATTTAAGAAACAAGAGTGATGAAAATTATCTTACGCTTTGAATGGGTATCTTGAGCATAATGGAAATGTTCAAAATAGATAATACCATAAAATTGGGATATATATTTAAGATGACCTTATCAAGATTAATATTAATAATTTATTATTCAATGATAATTAGAGATTAATTTTAAAAATAAAATTTAGTTAACTGGCCTAATATATTCCATTTGCATATTACATACTCATGGCTTTCTTCTAAAGGCAAGAACTGAGATTTATTTTCTATTGATGTTTTAATGAATGGAGTGGCATAAATGCATAGACTTAGGTCATGTTGAGTTAGATATTTTAGCATGTGTTAACTACTTGGAGCACTAAAGTAGTGCTATAAATATAATTAGATAATACATATTGTAATGAAAAAGGAAATATTATAGTCACAAGAGCATGCCTACATGAAGCATTAAATGAAAATAAATAGGATAAGAACTTGAGTAGTGATATTTCTAGAACAAAAGAGGCAATGGAAGGAGACTCAAGCTTTAAATGCATATTTTGAGCTAAATGGGCATATTAACAACAATTAATACCTTCAACATTTATGACATAGTTTTAAGATAATATAATTGGAAAAAACATGAAGAATTTCTTAGTGAATATTACACCATTTCTATTGCAATAAGAACAATGTCTATTAGGGAACTTGAGACAAGAGAAGTTACCACCACGATGACTCCTTCTTGTAAAGCATGAGGAGGTAGAAAAGGATGCCTTCCATTAAGTAAATCTTGGTCAATTTGTTTTGACTATGTGTCCTCTTGTGAGATCATAACTATTTCTTGATTTATGTGTCATCCTTCATGTCATTGTGAATATTCAATCAAATATATACAAGCTTGATCGAATTTGATCCCATCTTTGTTAGATAATATGGTAACAATATTATCATAAACAAGATCCTTTACAGTGTCAAGAATTTGTGTTACCAATTGCTTTCGTAGAATGGCATCACCACCAGTAGCAAGCTACTTGATAACGTTCTTGAATGATTCGATACATGTTGTCATAGAAGTTCCGATATTGTATTGTAACTCAGTGAGCTGACTATAAAGATAAAATATTTGTGTAATAGATTTCTTCTAAAAATTTGCTACATCAAATACTCCCATATAGCTTGTGAGGTGGAAAGATGACATATATCAAGCATAAGAGATTCTTGACGAGTAGAAAGAATATATCGACAAGCTACTTTGTTGTATCTGACCCACTCATTATAAACAGCTTGCCATTCTTCAAAGTTAGGTCCTTGAATTACAAGGGTATTATCATGAGCTTGATCAATTGGTTGAGGCGGCATACATTTATAATTACCAAGAACAATATCATGCAAGTAGTCACCTTTAAGAATTGGAATCATGAAATCCTTATCCTTGAAAGTGAGGGACAGAACATTGTCCAGATTGAAATCTGTCAATGACTATAGAAGTTGACATATCTAGAGAGAATACATACAATATGAGTTCGAAAACTCTACTTACCATATACGAAACAATGATGAAAGTACAACACAACAAGTCGTATGCAAAAGCTATGCTGTAAAGAAAAATGTTTAGTTCAAAAAGCATACTCCAAAAGAAAGAGATCCAAGGTAGACAAAATGTGGGCAAGAATAAAACAACCCAAAGTAGACGAAATGCATGTGAGAATAAATCAGCCCAACATAGATGAGAAATATGAACAACGATCAAAACGTTATCGATTTACTTTTCGACCAAGAATAGATAATGATATGGATAATTTTGGCAGAAACTCAAGAGTGAGTATTTGTGATGAAACCTGTGTCGTAGAAGTCTATACGAAAAGCTATTGTCCTATTTGTTTTCATGTTTCAAGTCCAATTTACCTGAATAATATAACTTTTGACACATATCTCCAAATTGAGTAGGGATTTGCTAGGAAGAAAGCTCTTGAGAAAGGCGTTGCCTTAAGAGTTTCCCAAATATAAACTTTTAGGGTATCCAAGCAAGTTATATCTACAATTCAATATATTTGCAATCTAAATGATGATCGAGCAAACTTCTTCTATGCTTAAAATTCAAAACATAAGATGCTCATAACATACACAATACATCAAATTTAATCATGAAGAAAACGTGAATCAAGAATTGAAGAGATACTACATAGGTATACTTCCTAATTGTCTTCTTCAAGGAATTGGTTGTAGTCAATCATGATAGCTCTAATACCATGTTGAGATGTAGAGAGAGAAGGTATGTAGATATGCAAGAGAGAGATAGAGAGAAGAGACACAGCATGTACACTCCCAAATACTATATCATATTTATCACAATCTATATATATATATATAGATGAGACCTAGTCTCGTTAGGGTGAGCTATATATAGCTCTAACACATGCAACTTTAGTGGCTTACTCCAAATTTCATAATCAAACTTTGCAAAGTGATTAGCCACTTCACTACATGATCAGGCAGCTATAACTTATTCAAAAATAGCATTACTACTCTACCTTTGTATAAAATATTACCTTTTCATACGAGATGTAGTGTCTAAATTTCTTTGTTGCAAAGACCATCCCAAGGCATAGTTTCTTCATGTAGGTATAATTAATCTTTGATACCCTGAATTCATGACTAGCAAATGCAATTAGATGATACTACATCTCCTTCCAAATCTAGGCTAAATAATAGCTAATACTATACATCATAGCCGTTGAAAATATATAAAATACCTCACCCATTTTTGGTGCTTTCAAGATTGGCACCTTTGCTAATTCCTACTTTACATCCTTGAAGGATACTTGATATGGATCACTCGAAACAAACAAACAATTAAAGAATAATAGATTCCTTAATAGTAGTGTCCTCTTAACAAGTGTATTAATAAATCATCGATAATAACCAGAGGATGAAAAAATGTTATATACTTATTTAGGAGTACGTGACATACTCATAACAACAATAACCTTTATCTTTTCAAGGTTGGTTGCAATACTAGCCAAGCTAAACACATGGCCCAACAACAATCCATAAGACACTCCAAAGATGCATTTCCTTAGATTAAGAGCAATGTGAAACTACCTACATTGCTTAAAATATTTTTTTCAAAATGATTAGCTAACATTCCCTTATGGTAGTTGCCCCTAGATCATCAAGAAAGACTTTTAGCTCCTCTCAGAAAATATTACTAAGAGTGTTATTAGCCATACGTTGTGCATCGGGTGAAATCTTGGAAAAAAATGATGCTTGTAGCTATCCTATTTGAAGTTTGGCGTATGGAGAAAATCTTGGCAAAAAATGATGCTTGTAGCTACCTTGTTCGAAGTTTGGAATTTGGGGCCACTTTCTAATGCTTGTAGATGCCCTGTCGGAAGTCTAGTGTATGGGGCCAGCAAAAGTGGCCCCAGATGCCAGACTTCGAACCAAGGCAGCTGCAAGCATAGTTTTTTGCCAAGATTTCACCGGTGGACTCTTGGGGACTCGACCCACCCTACCGTCAAGTTTCCTTGCTTTCTGATAACTCTAGGCTAGTTGCTAAATATATTGTTTGATTTGACTTTGTCATTCAATACATACTATATATAGATGAGTTTGCATCAAGGCAAGGAGGAGCTTGGCATGCAGATCGACACAAGGATTCAGCTATGAAGGAGTACATTGACAACTTTGTTGCAAACTTGGTGGTCTTTCATAATAAGTGCTCACCACGAGGGCAAGAAATAATCATGAAAATTTGAGCTTTGACCAAGTTTGGACCTTTTCGAGCAATGCCTTTGACATCTAGCTTGAAGAAGGTGGTGCTAATCAAGCCGTCAAAGCTTCTTTACTTGTTTGATCAAATGCATGGTGGAGCAATGTCTGTGCTTGCTACATTAGGTGACCTTGCTAAAGTGTTAGATTTGCTTCTTTTGGAGAAAGAGCTAAATGGGAAGCGTATCATTTTTGAAGCAAAGAAGGAACTTATATTTTCATCGCAAGTTGGCCCCTCCTCTCCACCGATGAAAAAGCCAAGGAACAATTGAGAGTTCTTATTGGCTATCGAATTTTTGTATCTACCATCACTATCAGCCATTGTATGTATTTTTCTTAATGAATATACGATATTTTAATTTGTCACTATCAATAAATATTTATTGAATAAATGTGTGGTTTGTGTAAGTGTGATGATAATGTGTGGTACGTGAATGACGCATTTGCATACGTTAACATATTTCAATGCGTAGTACTGTACTTGCGATTGTGTTAGTGTGATGATAATGTGTGGTACGTGAATGACACATCTGTATATGTTAACATAATTTAATGCGTAGTACTACACTTGCGATTGTGCATAAGCAATAACATAACTTCTATCCGTACATATTACTACTTTCAATGCATTTGTAAGTTAAACAAAAATTAAGAGTTGTGTGTTTCAAGAAACAAAATAAAACAACTTTACTCAATTATTTGAATTTAGTACACATCGCATGAGATATTATGTATATATAAATAAATATTCCAATGTGACAGATATACAAAATTTTTTGGCCTTCCAAGATGCTATGGTGCTATAACTCTCATTACAAAACCTTGCATCATTAATCTCATAACCTATGGAGGAGTTCCCCTACCGTGTCGAAGCTGAATCATAAAGTTCATGTCTTTATCTATGATTGTGACACGCTTTGCATGGATGGCTGCAAGTTGTGTATCATCGAACAAGTCGATGAGAAACCCCTCTGCAGCTATTTGTAGGGCCTCCATAGCTACAGCAGTCCACCTTCCTGCTGGTGGGCCATCCCGTACTCATGCCCAAAATCTTCCCATCCCCTTTACCTCCATGCCTTGCATGAATTCCCAAACAACCTTATGAAAATAACTTTTTGGGATGAGAAGCTCGTATCTACATTGGATTCTCCTTATCTCCCGAAAGGCGACAATGCCCATTTTCCATCTCCTCTTCTTCTGTGGTGGTCCTTGTGCTCTATGGGGAGCACTTGTTGCTGTTGCACTTAAAGGAGGATCCATCTTGTGCTCTAGGTGGAGGGCCTTGGGGTGAGGTCTTCCAGGGGCCAAAATGGAGATATGCTTGCTTGGTGCATGCCATCCAAGCTTGAGGAGGGAAAGATGGAGAAGAGATAGAGGTTTGGGGAGTGAGAATGGAGGAAGCAAAGAAAACAAGATATGAAAATGAGAAGAAGAATGAACTTTTAACCCATTTAAACCCCAAAATCATGTTAATGCAGCTTCATATGCACTGTCCATCATGTGATCGCAAACCCATAACCTTTTATTGGAATGCGATGAAACTTCACACGCACACTCGTTAGGTGGCCAAGAGCCCTTTTTTTTTTGAAAAAAAAATGCATGTAGACCCTTGATCCGAAGTCTAGCGTTTGGAGCCACTTTCCTATTCTGATACAGTTTAGTATTCTAAAAATTATCCCACACTAAAATTATGGATGGATTAATAATTGAGAAATCAACATCACGACTACTGGCCCTTAGAAATTTCACACCACATAGAGTATAAAGAGGCATCAGGAGTAAAGTCTGCAACAAGAAATGAAAAAATTTTACCATTTGAGCTTGACCTTCCATTACTTCCCTATGCCTCTCCGCATGTCTAGTCTCGTGTAAACTAAGGGTATGATTGAGTGCACTAAGACTTCCCATGGAGTGAGAGAGGTCTTCCTCTTCAACCTCAAAGTTGGTGTCACCCCTCGCGTTGCGCGCATCCCTTATTTGTTGCTGAACATCTTCATTTGCTTTGTTTTTCCCCTGTTACCCGCCATGTCTAGGTGCAGTCCTGTGAGACCACCTGTCACTGTTTTGGCTATAACTAGAGCTAGACAACTCTGATTGACTTAATTTTTTGTTCAAAACAGAGGCAGAGATGCCCTCTTTGAGATGAGCATAGGCAAGCGTTCGGAGGTTTTATACAGAAATTTTTGTAATCAGAAATGTGGGACTGTTCTGTGCAGTCCAGCACCCTGTCCACACCTAGGAAAGGCCTGTTTTGGGCTGTAGGTATTTGGTATGCTCCAAGTGGAGATCCAAAACTGAGTGGGGTTCTTGGCAAGGCCTGAAGGTACTCTCCAAGGTCAGCACCTAAATTCTTAGGATTGGCAACACATCTGCAAATGCAAGCAATTTCTCCAGCACCCTGAAACAGTCACAAGAGGGCTGAAATTGGATTCTCCTTCTATTGCACTGTGGGATTCACTGTTTTCTTGGCATCATGCATCACTTGAGTATCCCTTAGAATTTTTGGCATCACTTCAGCATTAGTGAACATAAGAATAAGCATTCCCATGACCATATCAAACAAGATAGGCTCTCATACATGCGTAATCACTGCCATTACTACATATATGACTGCATAGGTGTATCCAATAATACATACATCCATCTTCAACCCAAGTAAGGCAATGCATTCCCATACATCATTGTGTACATAGCTGCATGTGTATCTAAAGATACATTTTCTGAGGTACATCCATATATCCCATGCACACAAGAGTGTGTCATGCCATAGTCATCAAAATTCCATCATGCCAAGTCAATTTCTCAATTTCCCAAGAAGTAGTTGCATCTACAAATGAGTTTTGGGCTCCGGATCACCGAGAGGTGGGCAAAGTTCCCCCCTAGTCGGGTTGTGCACCCCTTCAAGGTCTTTGATGGCAAAGGGGAGTCACCCTCTTTTGTCTTTCCACCTCACCTGGCATCAGGCTTTTCCTCACCCGAAATATACATGGCAAACATTTATTAATTAAACACCTAGCATGAGATGCATTTTAGGAATGTAAATTTTGGGCTTTTCATGAAGTGCATGGAATTGGAATTGAGAATAGGGATAGAGAGCTTACCGGTAGTGACTCACTGCCTACTCACCCTTATACAATGGATTTCTTAACCAATTCTTGGCTCAGCCCATTTACAGAAGCCAAACGGGTTATGGGTAAGCAAAAATATAATCTCAAAAAAGCTTCAACATGAATAAAATCCATTCCAATGCCATAAGATCAAATGAGAATGACTGAAATTAATATTTAGCATACATACAATGTTTGGGACTCCTATTACCTACTTGGACTCATGCATCCTCTCAAACAAGTGGATAGGATTCAACAAGAGGTTTAATGGGAGAGAATGAGAGCCAAGAATCAGTTACCTTGTGTTGTTCGATGAAGAAGGCATCCACTAATGCCACTTCAGTCCTTCATGAGAGCTCCAATTTGATCCCGCATGCTCCATAGCTCCAAAATGGTTGTGCTTCGTTAAGAAAGGATGAAGTCAAGCTTGGGGAAGAAGGATTCTTCCATGGGGGAAGGGCATTGCTTGCATAGATTGATCAAGAGAAGGATTCCTTCCAAATGGGCACTCCATAATGCCTTCTTGCTTCGAAGAAGCCTTCAAATCTTGAGAATAAGCTCCAATGTGGCTGTAGCTTGGAGATAGGATGGCTCAAGACCTTCCCATGAAGAGCTCTTGCTTAAATTGAAGCTCTACTTCCATAGCCATGGCTGCCCATAAGTGCATGTCTTCAAATCTTGCTTCTAATCTTCTTCCCGTGCTTCTTGATGGCCAAATCTTGAGCTAGGCTTGAAAAGGGAACTCTTGGGACCAAGAAAAGACCAAAATGTCCAAGATTTTTGAGCTTGATGCCAAGCTTTCATGGCTGCCATGGACTACACATGATCAGGGTTTCTGAGGTGGACGGGAAGTCCAAGAAGCTGAGAAGGGAGGCTTCAATCTTGCCCAAGGGACTTGCATATAAGCTGGGAGTGAGAGCCAAGAAGGGGAGGAGGACTAGGGTGCTATCAATCTGGCCAGGAAGCAGCTCGCGTTTTGCGCCAGATTTTACAGGGCTGCCTCTGGAGGGTTGGTCATCACAGCCTAACCACTGCTTGGTTTGTTGCTCTTGAGCTCCAAAAATGAAAGTAAGAGGGCTGACACTTCATGGAAGAGAGGGGAGCAAGATTTGGGCCTGATTTCCTCCATGGAAGCTTGCAAGAAGCTTGGGAAATGAAGAGAGAGAAGACCCTCCTTGAAAAGTAACCCCAACTAGACTTTCTTCTAACTCCTTTGACCACGATTACTAATAGTTTACCTTCAAAATGGGCCAAAAATGACCCACGAGCTGTCAAAGTCAGTCTTCCTTCCTCCAAACTTAGTCTCTTCCTTCCTCCAAACTTGGTCCAAGCCACCATTAATGCTCCTGCTTGCAGTCCTTGTGGTCTAGAAATCTTTGGGAACTCCCCTTCTACTCCCTGTACTTGTCTACCTGTGAATCAAAATTCCATGTGACTAGAAAGTTGTAACTGGGTAAAATGAGGGACTAACTGGGACCAAGAACCTAGGCTCTGATGCCAATTGTTAAAGAGAGGGACTAGGAGAGAGAAAGAAGAGAGAGAAGATTGTAGAGAAGAAGAAGAAGAAGAAGAGCAGAAGAGAGAAAGACAGTTACGAGGAGAGAGAAATACTAGAAATGGAGAGAGAAAGACTAGAAGAGAGGGATGGAAGACATGGAAGCTTGGAGAGCAAGGTGAAAGAGAAAGAAGACTTGTATAATTATGTGATAATGAAAAATTAAGTCTCTCTCACCTTATATACCAGCCAGTGTAGCTAGTATTTCCCCGTTATTAAATCCCCCTCTCTTACATTATTGTGATTTAAAATTATTATTACTTTTATTGTTATATGATAATACAAATATTTTAATATTGATTATAAAAGGGTGACAAACAAATGTTGTAGTAAAGAATACTTCATGGGTTTCAAGCTGCTAAACCTTCATTTGATCATGGATTACTTGATTTAATTATTCAACATAATCTTTTAAAGGGTGTTCTAAGCAAAATTTCATAGCTTTGCAATTCACGTTCGTATAGAAAACATTAGTCCTTTAATATATTCTTTGACTTGCATTTTGCATCTTCTTTCCCTTATTTATTCACATTTGTGAAGAAGATCAATTATTTGTTAGTAAATTGTTATCATTAACTATTTTATTCCCTTAGACCTCCCTATAATTTTTCATTGAAGTGCATGTGCTCAACAATTTAGTTGGAGTTTCTCAAAATCACAAAAAAATCATTTTTACAACATGGATGGGGAATCTCTATAAATTTTCATTGAAGTACATGTGCTCAATAATTTAGTCGGAGTGTCTCAAAGGCACAAGACAATCATTTATACAACATGGATGGCAATTTTGTGTGTGTGTGTATGGGCACGCATGCATTTGTGTATATGCTCATTGGTTATACATCCATGGTTCAACTTACTTCATTAGAGACATGGAATACATGAAGGACAAATCTGAATAGCAATCTCAAGGGAGGCAATGGACATATGATTGTGCATGTCTAAGGTATCAAATGATAATTGTACATGTCTAAGGGTTAAAGTGAATGTGCATAGTAGCATCCTTTTGAAGCTAGTTTCATGTGTCGTGTCCCACATCTCATAGGTAGAAATAATAACATCATGGTTGTCAAGAGTTCTTATAAACTTTTGCCTTGTAGTTTCATGCGTGTTCTTGAATATTTCAATCTTCCTCATATATTTGGATCATAATAAGTAGTTCCAATCCCTCTTCTTCTTATACATAACTTAAAAACTCAATTTTTTTTTGAAAAAAACATATAATAGCCCATTATGGTCATTTTTGAAACTTCATAAGATGTTACAATTTAGAATTATGAAATTTGTTGATGATTTATTGTAAATTCCTCTTGCTCAAAATTTCACCACTTTCACACAAATGTTTGTTTAGAATGTTGTACATCACTTTCATTATGAAATTTTATTGTTAAAAATTTTCATTTACTCGATTATCACACTTTCAAAATATGTTTTTGTTGAAAATAAATTTTGTTTCCATTTTCTTAAAAGCAAAAACTTTTGTATCTTATAACTTGCAACATTCGACCAAATCCATATGCTTTTCTTATTCTATTTTTCATATTCAATTGTCCTACAAAGTGGACATTTGCAAGGCCTTTGTCCATTTATTGACTCTAACTAGGCCTTACTATAAGCTTGTAACTTATCCTTATCACTTGTTAAGTTGTAATCTCATTGTTAATCACATGTTTTACATAATTTGATGGCAAATTGCATAAATCACAATTGTTGCACCCTACCATGATCTAATGTCTCAATTAATCTAAAAATGGCTATTATAATGAACTAAAATGACTAGTTTGGAAACTTAGATGCCATTGCAACTACAATAGGAAAAGAATGACACAAGATGTTGACATCCATGGAGATATAGTACACTAGTTTGTTGTTTAGTTTTTCTTTCGACAAGTAGGATTGAAAACATTTCTTCGACATTATAGGATTTATTGAATTGGATAAGAGTAAGACCATATTCATCACATGATGAACTTGTTGAAAAAGGAATTGATTGCATATTCCATAGCAAGCGTACTAGCACATGGGTTGATAATGGTGGCTTAGATGTTGCATGCAAGTTAGACTCATGTTGCACTACTTCACACCATCTCCTAGAATTAAACTTGTGAGAAGGAAGGGGTGACACATTGCTAGGTGAAACAAAGATTATTGTAGAGCAATAGTAGTAATTCGTTGGGATCATTTTGGATGCTCGTGGATTGCCTCATAAAAGAACTTTCTCGAGGTAGACCTATAGTCTCATGGGCTTCAATTTCATAATAGATAGCGTTGTAATGAAAATATTACAATGATGCTCATAGAGGTAAAGGAGGTAAATATCTTGGAGTGTGAGTATAGCCTTGTCTTTTGAGTGTATGTGTTGAGTCAATGTTTATTATATACCTAGGATGTGGATAAATATTAGTTCTTAATATACACATACCATAATCCTTGCTTGAATGAGATGCAACCATGTCCTTTGCCATAGCCAAGATCATTGTGCCTTAGACTAAACCTATGAAGATTGAAGGATAATCCAGATTGATGCATAAGCTAAGACATTGAGTTGAGCATAGTAGCACCATAATTGTCCCAAGTGTAATTATAAACTTGTTAAAAAAATTTCCAATGTACCCAATGAGTACAATCCATCAATAGTAAGGGAGAAATTTATAATGATAGAGTTAATGAAAACTTTTGTCACCATAAGACCACCATGAGTGATGAAACACTTATTCTAATGAGTGTCGTAAGTATTGCATACCAACTAGACCCTTAGGAGTTGTAGTTTCTCCTTGCATCCTCTTAACTTGATGAGAGCATACACTTGTTATAGAGTATTGCTTAAATTGTGTCTTCATTAGATTCTTCCTTCTTGTTGCCAATGACTTCTTATGGATATGCTCTTTGTTAAGTTTGTTGATGTAGCATACACTTGTAGGATGACTTTTTTATGAGAACCTCTTAAATAAGTATCTAAAATAATTTAGCCTTGAGATTAAGAAAGTGTTGTGAGGATTTGAACTCGGAGTAAAACATTAAGCTTACCTAAGAAAATGCATGTAGGATAGCGTATAAGCTAGGAAAAACAAGATCTTTAAGAGTGTATATGCGAGATGTAGCATACTAAGTTTAAACATTAGGATAATGCATGCTAAAAAATGATCTATGGTAGAACCACTTTGATACTACATGTGCACGCATGCACACAGAACAAATCATTGTCTTGTTATTATATGTATATGATATCGAAGAGTACACATACACATATATATACTATAATTCATGGATGTGATAGGTTGTTCTACTAAAGGGCCTTCTACATGTTCTAGATCTAGTTCTCCTAAATATCTAGTCATTGTCTTCTCACTTGTTATCTACATACATGTTCATATGAGTGTACAATTCTAACACATTAGTCAATACTAAAAATGAGCACACATTTAGAACACTTAGGTGAACTGAAAAAATGAGCACATATTTAGAACCTATAGGTATACTTATAATCTTCAAAATATGAACTCAATTTAATAATGAATCTTAGTCAAATTAAAATTGTCAAAACTATTCCAAATTTTTCATTATAGTGATTCTTTTGATTGACTCTTTTTTAATTAAGGTGTAAAGGTAGGAAATAAGGGTTAGCCAATGAGATTGTAAAATTGAAGAATTATGTAACACAAATCCTTTTTTCAAAGGACTATCACAAAAGATCATGAGATCACACACAGAGTAGAATATATGAGAAATCATCATGAGAGAGCATCATAGTCTCATTATGGCTCATAGAACATATTTGGAAAATTGAAAATGCCAAGGTTTTGGGATATATAAAATGCATCCTTCACTTCCCTCCTCTTCCTTCACCATTTGTACAATAAAAATCATTCTGTTGGACTTTGTTGTCTATTATCCATGTCATTCTTGCTATATCAACTATGTTTTTTTATCTTTTTCCTTCATAGCATGAAAATGATGCACAATAATAATTAAGATTAAAGAATGTTCTTATATTTTGCTCTCAAAGAAGTAAAGCACTACCTACTTACGAGAAAATGAGTGATTTTCACTCTTGGTTCTTGTTAAAGTTTTGTCTACTATGATGGAAGGATATCAACAACATTCATTTTTCATAACATTGTTAAGAAAGATATTGATGGTGGATGAAATGTGAATGTTACTTTAAGTAAATGGAAAGAAGTAACTAGTTCCTTTTTGTAATTTTAGGTAAGCTCCATCTAAATATAATGAGGAGCTTAGGATACTAGGTGACATGAACAAAGAGTCCTATGATATTCACAAGCATGTTCAAAAGAGCTACATTCAAAGAAAATTTTGATGGTTCGTGGAGTAATGCACATTGGATATTTACATATCATTCCAAATCTTGTCAATAACACACATGAGTTTTGTTGTTGACATTTGTAAAACTTTTTAACTCTTGAAACTCCAACATGGTGCAAGCTATTGCTATTTATCATATCATTATATTAGTGCAACTACTTAGTAATGGTCACACCATTTTCTACCATGCTCTTGTTCAACTATAATGCACCTATTTCAATATACATGATTCCATTTGTCTTTACCACTACAAGATACAGGCCTCATACCGACGTTCAAAGCAACAAAAATGTTCATTAAAAAAATTGACCCCATAATTGCTAAATGCCTCAGTATTAGCGTCTCCATGGAACCGTTTTTGCGATGCTAATACCGACACCAATAGCAACGGTTTGCGACACATATTGCAACACCAATAGCGATGCGTGTAGTAAATTTGCGATGTTAATAGCGATGGTTATAGAGAAAAAAAATTATGGCAGGGTAGCTAGCACGATGTGTTGTATTTACATTCTACAAATGGATTACATGTTAAGTATACAATGGTTGTCAAAATGAGCGCAAAATGTACGAGAACCCACAAGACTAATACATAGAATAAATATAAGTTTGCTAATGAAAACTCATGGAATCACGGGAAGATACAAAGGATGATAATAACATAGCACATAGAAGATATCTACATAAATCACATGACCAAAAAGAAAGAGGATGTGTGCTCCACGAATCCAAGCATGAGCTATAGATCCTCACCATCCAAAAGCTTGTCCCGATGCAAAGGAGCATCAAATGGAGTTTGCAAAAAAAAAACTACACATCAGTTCATCGTACATCATGCATTTTAATAAAAATAGTAACTACAGATAAGAAAGATGAGTGACTTATTGGGATGCTGCGTGCATATAGTCTATTAATCAATGTAGTGAGACCATGTCTCTCTGCATATTGAGTCTCTAGGCCTGTGGGATCGCGGTTTGTAATGGAGTGATGCAAAGAAAACAAAATACAAATATTAGAAACACGATTGTTAGTACAATTGATATTGCAAAAAGAAAGCGAGAAGAACAAAAGAAAAACTTACAAAGTCCTCCAGATAAGTCTTGTGACCACCACTCCTAAGATGATGGACTACCCATGCCTCCAATCGTGCCCTCGCTACCTTGCACTGCTATCTCCAATGTCCCAAAGAATTTGTAGGCTTCTCCATGAGTCTCTGCCAGTCATCTATCTCTAGTCACTCGGGCTTTGAGGCGCCACTCCTCTTCGTGAAAAACCCTTTCTTTGTTTCTCTCCACCCCCTCGTGTTTTCTTACTCATTCTCCTCTCTCCCTCCCTCCCTCTCTCTCTTTCGCTCTTTCTTTGTTATCTTTCGTGTTTATTCTCTCTCCCTCTCTCTCTCTCTCTCGTTCTCTCTTCCTTTTCCTTTCTTCTTCTCTCTCTCATTTCCTCTCTTTCTCCCTTAATGCACCTCATTCTCAAGAAAAAATAAGAAAAAAGAAGAAGAAAGAACAATAACAAACCAAGAGGAGGATGGATTGTTCATCTCCTTTTCGCGACAAACCCTCTCTTTGTTTCTCTCTACCCCCCTCATGTTTTCTCACTCATTCTTCTCTCTCTCTCTCTCTCTCTCTCTTTGTTATATTTCATGTTTATTCTCTCTTTCTTGTTCTCTCTTCCTTTTCCTCTCTTGCTCCCTCAATGCACCTCATTCTCAACAAAAACAAACAAAGGAAAATAAGAAAGAACAAGAACAAACCAAGAGAGGGCAATGTACTCACCGCAAACGTCCAAGGATGGATTCTTTGTCTTCTCTTCGCAATGGCCCCTCTTCTTCGTTCGTGTACTTCCTCCTCTTTTTCGCAAATGGCGATGGTGGTGGCGGTGGCGATGAGAAGCTCTCCTTCTCTCTCTTTCTCTCTTCCTCTCCCTCTCCCTCCCAAAGGCATTATCTCTTTCGCTCTTTGCAGCAAAATGCCGTGCTCGGGTTTTGTCCACTTTTTTTTTCCCTTTGAGTACCATCTCTATTTGCGTCGCATTTATGACACAAATAGCGATGCTGCTAATATGCATCGCAATTGCTCTTTGCTATGCCCTTATATCCTTGTAGTGTACATCAATAATGTCATTGCAATCAAGCATCATTACTAAAAATATGAATTCCTTAAGTTATCATGACTTGTAAGAGACTTTATGTCTTACACACTAATGGATTGCTTATAACATCAAGGCCCTATATTTATTTTGTATTGAATTTTTAATGAAAAAAGTAGCCTAATTATATTGAGAACATGACATGGTTATTTGGAGGTTTTTGCATGTGCTTAATTCTTGGAGCATGAAAAGTGCTTTAGGTATAATTCAATTATCCATATTCAATAAAAATCAAGTAATATAAACACAAAGGCTAGCATACATAAAGTGTGGTTGAAAGAAGTAGCATAACAATTCTATCAGGGATATTTAAGAAACAAGAGTGATGAAGATTATCTTATGCTTTGAATGGGTATCTTGAGCATAATGGAAATGTTCAAAATAGATAATACCATAAAATTGGGATATATATTTAAGATGACCTTATCAAGATTAATATTAATAATTTATTATTCAATGATAATTAGAGATTAATTTTAAAAATAAAATTTAGTTAACTGGCCTAATATATTCCATTTGCATATTACATACTCATGGCTTTCTTCTAAAGGCGAGAACTGAGATTTATTTTCTATTGATGTTTTAATGAATGGAGTGGCATAAATGCATAGACTTAGGTCATGTTGAGTTAGATATTTTAGCATGTGTTAACTGCTTGGAGCACTAAAGTAGTGCTATAAATATAATTAGATAATACATATTGTAATGAAAAAGGAAATATTATAGTCACAAGAGTATGCCTACATGAAGCATTAAATGAAAATAAATAGGATAAGAACTTGAGTAGTGATATTTCTAGAACAAAAGAGGCAATGGAAGGAGACTCAAGCTTTAGATGCATATTTTGAGCTAAATGGGCATATTAACAACAATTAATACCTTCAACATTTATGACATAGTTTTAAGATAATATAATTGGAAAAAACATGAAGAATTTCTTAGTGAATATTACTGATGTTAATTTAATTGACCAAGCTAATGTTTGTAACCATTAGGTTCTTATTTTAGTAGCTAGGATATGTAGAACAACTAGGTTTTTGCATTGATATGTGTAATACACATCTAGTTGTAAAGTTTTGACTTTCTTGTTTTGTATGGATTTAGGCAACATTTAGACCCTTCATTTGCTAAGACCTTGAAAAACTACTTTATAGGTACTTCTATGGACACTACAATTTTTGTATACTAAAAAATTGTAATCAATAATAATAGGTAATTTTTTGCACACTCTTTTAATCACAACAAAAAATGTACTAGTAGTCTAACATATAATTATAATTTATTTTACTTATACACATGAAAATATAGGGTATGTTATCAATAGTTAATATGGTGTAAAAGAAGTTACAAAACATTATGCTTTGTAAAGGAGAGAAAAAATATTTATTTAATCCCTATGGGAGCGAGAGAGAGAGAGAGAGAGAGAGAGAGAGAGAGAGAGAGAGAGAGAGAGAGAGAGAGAGAGAGAGAGAGAGAGAGAGAGAGAGAGAGAGAGAGAGAGAGAGAGAGAGAGAGAACTTTTAGCACATAAAATTTGACAAATAAAAAGATGATTATTTCTCTCTTTTGAATACTTTAAACATTCAATCAACAAGGTAACAACATATGGTATGACCTTGAATCAAAGCATGCAAAAAAAGTCAAAATATTTTCTATGAGAATGCAATGATGTGTGAAACCCAGATCAATATGACTTCTTAATCAATTCACTTTGGTCCCACAACTAATAGTCTTTCTCATTTTTTGTGAAGTGGAACCCCTTTATATCTAACATGCCTCAAATTCATAGAAAAGTTTGAGAGTCCTTTTCACTCTAAGAGTAAAATGTTTTCTAAAGCTACATTTCATAATGTAATGATGTGTGAAACTTATCTCAATATCACTTCTTCATCATTCACTTTTGTCCTACAACTAATAGCCTTTCTCACTTTTTGTGAAATGGAACCCCTTTATATCTAACGAGATTTGAGTTAAGGGAAACATTTCAAACCCTCATTTCCTCCATCTTTTGTTTCCATGATTTTTTCTTGGCCTTTACTAAAAAAAAAGTGTCAAATGCTTTGAATCTATGTACATATGACTATACGTATATACATATATTCATGAATGCATGCACACATATAAGCAAAAAAAATCTAAGATACTATTTTCATGAATGCATGCACACATATACATATATTCATGAATTTGTGTCAAGAATTTGTGTTACCAATTGCTTTCGTAGAATGGCATCACCACCAGTAGCAATATTATCATAACCAATATTATCATAAACAGAAAGAGTTTTACATGTCCAAGTAGTAATTGATATTTTATCAGAAGCAATCATAGGAAGATGATTTTGTGTAAATACTACTATTAAGATTGCTTTAGCCCAAAAACATCAAGATAAGCTAGAATGAATGAGCATACATCACATGGCATTAAGAAAAGTGCTATTTTTACCTTCAACAATACAATTCTATTGAGGAGAGTAGGGAATTGAATATTCATGATGAATACCCTGATTATTACAATAATCATCAAAATCATTTGAAATGTATTCTCCACCATTATCATTGCAAAGTTTCTTGATGGGATAACTAGTATGAAGCTCTGCAACTTTTTGATATTGCTTAAAGGATAGTAAAGCTTTTGATTTTTATCGCAAGAGAAAGAAATAATGTATATTGAGAAATCATCAATAAAAGTCACGAAATACCAATAATGAGATTTTGATGGAGGAAGAGGTCCATAAATATTAGTGTGAATAAGATAAAGCAAATCTCTAGAATGAGTTGTGGTGGAAATGGAAAAGGGTTTGTGAAAATGCTTTCCAAGCGCACAATATTTACAAATACCCATGTGAGGATGAGCTTTGAATTCCATACCTTGAACAAGTCACACTGATAAAGATAAATTTTTTTAGAAAAATCAAAGTGAACAAAGTGATAATGCCATATTTTACTGTTAAGATTGCTAGGAGCTGTAACAATATTTGCAACATCTTCATGTAAAGATAAATTAACAAAATTATCATTTTGAGGAGTGACAGCTATGGTTTGGCTCTCTTTCTCAATGCGACACTTGATATGGTCAAAACCAACAAAGAGACCAAGATCCACAAGTCTTGCAACTGAAAGAAGTTTCATTTGTAGATCTAGGACATGTAAAACTCCATGCAGAATTCTTGTTGAAGAAAGAGCACCGAGATATAAATCACCTATACCTTTGACTTGACATGTTATGCCACTAGTAAGATAAATCAATTTCTTGATAGAAATTGAATGATAATTATGTAACCATGGGGACTGATATGTCATGTTTCATGTGGCACCACAATCAATAATGAAAAGAGATCCATTAGGAGCATGAAGTATTCTTTTCAGAGAGATAGAATAACTCATACAATTTGCTTCTTTAGTAGAGTTGTTATGTGTAGCAACATATGCTCTATTACAATCTAAATCAAAATGCCTTTTGAAACATAGATGGGTTGGATGATCACTCTTTTTGCAGTAGTCACAAGAAGAATAATCTTTGGATAAACGTGGTTGTTTATTTGTAATATTGTGTTCTTCATCATATTGTTTTTTCTAGCAATCATCTGTAGTGTGACCATTTCTATTGCAATAAGAACAATGTCTATTAGGGAACTTGAGACAAGAGAAGTTACCACCACGATGACTCCTTCTTGTAAAGCATGAGGAGGTAGAAAAGGATGCCTTTCATTAAGTAAATCTTGGTCAATTTGTTTTGACTATGTGTCCTCTTGTGAGATCATAACTATTTCTTGATTTATGTGTCATCCTTCATGTCATTGTGAATATTCAATCAAATATATACAAGCTTGATCGAATTTGATCCCATCTTTGTTAGATAATATGGTAACAATATTATCATAAACAAGATCCTTTACAGTGTCAAGAATTTGTGTTACCAATTGCTTTCGTAGAATGGCATCACCACCAGTAGCAAGCTACTTGATAACGTTCTTGAATGATTCGATACATGTTGTCATAGAAGTTCCGATATTGTATTGTAACTCAGTGAGCTGACTATAAAGATAAAATATTTGTGTAATAGATTTCTTCTAAAAATTTGCTACATCAAAGACTCCCATATAGCTTGTGAGGTGGAAAGATGACATATATCAAGCATAAGAGATTCTTGACGAGTAGAAAGAATATATCGACAAGCTACTTTGTTGTATCTGACCCACTCATTATAAACAGCTTGCCATTCTTCAAAGTTAGGTCCTTGAATTACAAGGGTACTATCATGAGCTTGATCAATTGGTTGAGGCGGCATACATTTATAATTACCAAGAACAATATCATGCAAGTAGTCTGTCAGAGAGAGAACTAGGGAGAGAGAAAGAGGAGAGAGAAAGACTGCAGAGGAGAGAGAAATACTGCAGGAAGAGAGAGAAATAGAGTGACGAGGAGAGAGAAAGACTAGAATTGGAGAGAGAAAGACAGGAAAGATGAAGAAGCCATGGAAGCTTGGAGCAAGAAGGGAGAGAAAGTTTGTAAATGTATTGATATGTCAAAAAGATGTGAAAAATTACAACTTCTCTCCTTATATACCAGTGTCAGTGTGACATGGCATATTATTAACATTCTAAGTATTCCCAGCTTCTTACAATCCATCCCTTCCCAAAAGTTTTTGTCCCCAAAAACAAAACTAGAAAGAGCTAAAGAAAAGATGGATAGAACAGAGTACTACTCTGTTTTACAGCTTAACAAATAGGGAATGAGTGAAGAATTTATCATTACAAGGGCTGAATTTGAAGTACGAAAAGTGGACCCTGCTATATACATGATTTGAAGAACCTTAGAAGCCATTGGAGCCATAGAATCTTCAACAAATAGTTCCAGAAGAAAGTAGACAGCTTGCTGGAATAACAGTCCCTGCTGGACCAAATCAGTCATAACTTTTGATAGAAGTGTCCAAATGAAGTGTACCACATATCAAAACGAAGCTCTTGAAGAGTACTTTAAGCTCATGTAGATAGCTCAATTCTGAAAATGAAGTACGACAAAAACTGTTCTAAAACAGCGTGCTGTCCTGAACCAGTCTGCACCAATACTAGCTCCATAAGCAATAGGCTTCAGCCACTAATGTATCCTTCAAGTATGGATACTCATCCAATATTGAATCAGGTCTCCAAGAAGCCTCTTCAGAGGGTAAACCTCTCCATTTAATCAAATATTCCACAATAGAACGTGATCGAAGCTTCTTTTCACGCTGACCTATAACAGCCTCTGGGATGTACTGAACAATACCATCTTCATCAATAGGTGGCAGCTCATCAACTAAATCCACTGGATCACCATAATAGGGCTTGAGCTGACTAACATGGAAGACGTTATGAATCTTTGTAGAAGAGGGAAGCTCTAGTCTGTAAGCCAAATCTCCAATCCGCTTAAGGATCCTGTAAGGGCCATAGAATCTGTGGGCAAGCTTATTACTGGATCCATCTTTCAATGTAGAATACTTGGATTTGGGCACCTTCAACAAAACCAGCTCTCCTTCCTGGAACTCTAAAGGCCTCCTCTTCTCATCAGCATACATCTTCATCTGATCTTGAGCCTTCCTTAGATTCACCTTGCATTGCTGAAGAAGGGTCTGCATTCTATCCAACTCTTCCTTCCCATGAGGGTTGATCTTTTCGTTAAAAATGACTGTGGGTAGGGGCACCTTGTAACCATACAAAGCCTCAAAGGGTGAAACTCCTATGCTCGCATGAGTGGAATTATTATAAGCAAACTCAGCCAGGTGTAACCAAGAATCCCATGAGGTTTGGACATCATAGCAAAAATGGCGAAGATAAGTCTCCAACCATTTATTAACTCTCTCTGTCTGTCCATCAGTTTGGGGATGATAAGCCGTAGATGGAGCCAACTTGGTACCCATAGATGTAAATACCGCTTGCCAAAAGTTACTCATAAACTTTGAGTCCCTATCATGGACAATCACCTGCGGTAATCCATGCAATCTGAAAATATGCTCCATAAACTGGTTGGCCACCTGAGAAGCAGTAAACTGAATTTTTGTTGGGATAAAATGAGCTGCTTTGGTGAGTCTGTCAACCACCACATAAATGCTATTCCACCCCTTCTTGGTAGTAGGTAAGCCAGTGATAAAGTCCATAGTAATATGAGTCCATTTACCCGTAGGAATAGGCAATGGCTGCAATAAACCTCCTGGCTTATGGGTGCTATCCTTATTTTGCTGACAAGGCATACACTTCATAACGAGGTCCTTAACATCTTTCCACAGTCCTTTCCAATAAAAGCTCTTGCTGATCCTGTCATAAGTCTTGAAAACTCCTAAGTGTCCAGCTAAAGGCGAAGAATGCATCTCCTCCATAATTTTTCGCTTGAAGGAAGAAGTAGAAGGAATAACAATCTTGCCCTTCCACCAAATAAGACCATTTTTAAGCTGGTAGTGCGAGTTTTCTTCCATGAGACCTTGCTGTAATTTCTGAAAGATTTGGCTGAATTCTTCATCTAAGAGATATGCCTCTTGTAGCTCTTCAATCCAATCACTATGTAATTCCGTCATGGCTGATACTTTGCAGGCCCACATACGAGAGAGAGAATCAGCCACTATGTTATCTTTGCCCCTTGTATGAGTGATGTCAAAGTCATAATTTTGTAATGTTGCTACCCATCGTCGTTGCTTTGGAGTAAGATTTGACTGAGTAAGGAAATACTTGAGTACGCGATGATCACTATGCACTCTGAATCGGCTGCCATATAAGTAATGGTGCCATTTCTTGATTGCATGGAGAATAGCCAACATTTCCTGATCATAAACATTCATGGCCATCTCCTTATCAGTAAGCTTACGTCTTTCAAATGCAATTACTCCATGCTCCTGAAGCAAAACAGCCCCAATGCCACGGCCACTAGCATCACATTGTATAGTAAACTCTTTAGAGAAATCCGGGCATACAAGAATAGGAGCGGAGGTAAGTAATTCCTTTAACTGGTTGAAGCTGCTATCTGCAAGAGAATCCCAAAAGAAAGCCTCTTTCTTCAACCTGTCAGTTAAAGGGGCTGCAATTGCCGCATAATGCTTTATAAATCTGCGATAGAATGAAGATAGACCAAGAAATCCTCTAAGAGAGGTAGTAGTAGTAGGCGTTGGCCAATCTTTTATGCATTGCACCTTCTTGGGATCAACCTGTATTCCTTTTTCACTGACTATATGTCCCAAGTATTCCACTTCAGTCTGCATGAAAGAACACTTCTTCTCCTTAGCAAAAAGCCTATGATGTCTCAACACATCAAAAACCCTCCTCATATGCGACAAATGATCCTGAAAAGTCTTGCTGTAGATCAAAATGTCGTCGAAGAATACCAAGACAAACTGAAAGAGGAAAGGTTGTAGAATCTTATTCATCAAGCTTTGAAAGGTAGCTGGAGCGTTTGTAAGGCCGAATGGCATCACCAAGAAATGGTAAAGCCCACGATCAGTCCTAAAAGCAGTCTTGACCTCATCACCCTCTCTCATGCGAATCTGATGATACCCTGATCTCAAATCAATCTTCGTGAAGAATCGAGCCCCCTTAAGCTCATCAAGCAAATCATCTATCCTGGGTATAGGATACCTGTTCTTCACTGTTATCTTGTTAAGATCCCTGTAGTCAATGCACATTCTGAAAGATCCATCTTTCTTTTTGACTAACAGGACTGGGGATGCATACGGTGAAGAACTTGGTTCAATGAATCCTATTTCAAGAAGCTCTTTGATTTGCTTGGCTACTTCCTCTCGTTCGCATTTTGATAGTCTGTAAGGTGGCTTATTGATCGTCTTTGAGTTGGGTTCCAAATCAATGGGGTGATCCACCGCTCTCTTAGGAGGCAATGAAGTAGGTACTTCAAATAGATCTCTGTACTCCTCAAGAAGAGCTGTCAAGGCTGGATGGTTTGCTGAATTTTTGGGCTGATCCTGTGTTTCTTTGTTCAAATGCAATACAAATATCTGTGAGCGCTTCTTGTACTCTTTCTTGAGTTGTTGAATGGTGATAAGCTGAAAATCAGATCTACTAGGGATCCCCTGTAAACGGATGAGCTGTCCATTGGAGAAAAACTCCATATATAACTGTGAGAAATCCATAGTAATCCTGCCTAAGGTCATCAACCAGTCACAACCAAGTACAATATCTATGGGCCCCATTTCCAAAGTGATCAGGTTTACTTTGACTTCAAAATTTTCAGCCATCTGCAAAGAAACCTGTGGACAAATCTGTGTGCTGATTTCCTCTTCACCATTAGCCACTTGTACTCTAATGGGCTGCTGTAAGTCGGTGGGAACACAATTCAACTTGTACAAAATGGATTTATTGACAAAACTGTGGGTACTGCCACTATCTATCAGGATGAACACTGGCTTTCCACATATGCTTCCCTTCATACGAAGTGTATTAGGGTTCTTAGATCCCGTCCAAGCATCCATAGAGATAGAACAATTAGTGGCAGCAGGCAACTCATTACAAAATCCACCAGGATCAAATGGGATATCACCGCCTGGATCAAAAGGAAAAGAGTCAGATGGATCATAGAAGTACTCATGTCCACCATCATCCTCGAAATCTTCATTTTCAGCATTGATTGGGACTGTATTAACTTCATCTATGTCATTTTCAAGGTCCTCAAGAACTAGCATACTCTGAATTTTTGGCTTGGCATTTTTGTATACACACTTTGAAGCATGGTCAGGAGTATACTTTTCTCCACACTTGAAGCATAAGCCTTTGTCCTTTCTTTCCTTGTAAAGATCCATGGGAATATTTCTAGAATTTGTATTGGCTGAAGTAGACTTAGGCTTATTGTCACCTTGCTTAAATTCAACCTTTGGACTGTTTGCTGTCCTGAAATTGCCTTGAAGCCTAGAAGCATTAAATGGGGGATAAGTTGGTATCCGTAAGCTCCCACTAGGCATATGGTTGCTGCCATAGTTGTTACCAACTTGCCCTTGCTTTAAAACAGTCCTTGGCTGTCCATAACTTGGCTGAAATGAAGACTCTTTCCTATACTTCCTCCAAAGCGCTCTGCAAGCTCAATAGCCTTGAAAAGTGAAGTAGGATTTTGCGCCATAACATCAGCTGACAAGGATGGTTCCAAACCATACATGAACTTGTGTAACTTGGCCTCATCACTGATGTTTTCCACATACATGGTCAAGTTAAGGAATTGGTTTTTATAATCTCTTACACTTAGGCTCCTTTGTTCCAAGTTGTACCATCTTCGTTCTAACTTCTCTTTCTCAAGAGGTGAAACAAAGACTTCAGCCATAAGTGCCTTAAAAGCTTCCCAATTCTCAATAAGTACATTCTCTTTCTTGATATACCTCCACCAAGTGTGAGCAAATCCTTCTAAGTGGAGGGAGGCAAAATGTATCTTCATGTCATCAGTTTTAGGAAATATGTCAAAATAAGACTCCATCTTAGAAGTCCATTCCTCTAATTCTGATGGTGAAGATGACTGGCCATTGAATTTGGATAAAACAATTTTATCCTTGAATTCTCTATCATGGAAAGGTTGCTGTCCCAAAACTGGCTGATCGGAATTTCTAAGTACAGAACCCCCAAAATGAGATTGAAATCTTCCAACAGGTGGCTGAGAATTACCCTGTAATCTTCCTGTTGGTAAAGCACCCCTAGAATGCTGAGTATGCAGTCCAAAAGCTTGAGTATTGGCGCCGTTCAAACTGCCCAAATAGTCATCATGCCTTTGTGAAGCTTCTCCCACTTCATATTGACTATTGGGTATGCCTCTTCTTCCTATTATCCCATCCCCATAACCATTTTGGTTGGATGGCTGAAGTGGAACTGAGGGGTCACTATTTGAACAAGCCTTCTCATTTGCTTCTTTTGATCCCTTTTGTGACTGCATGAGTTGAGAAAATTGTGCCATAAGTTGGGCATTAGATTCTACCAACTTATCAATGGAAGCCTTGGTTTGGGTAGTTGATTCCATCAACTTATCAAGCGTAGACTTCGTTTGTCCATGAGATAAAACCATATGCTCCATTACTGACAAAATAGCTTCATGACGTTCCTTATGTCTTAGTTCATGGGCACACAAAGCGTCATTGAGAATACTAATCTCTCCTTGTTGAGGCTCTTCAGGGTTCTCTTGAAGTGTGCTTTCCATCATAGAATCCCTGATTTGCTGTGGATAATCCTCCTGGACCTTATTTTTGCCTTTATGCCCTGCCATACTAGTGCAGTCCTGCAGTACCCCCTGTCAGTAAAACGGCTATAACTTTGGCTAGAAAACTCCGATTGCAAAACTTTTTTGTGCGAATCGAAGCCTACAATGCCCTCTTCGAGATGAGCTATAGCACGCTATAACAGGTTTAGGACAGAAAATTCTGTAACTGACTTTCAGAGTCTGAACTGTCCAGTCCTGCACCCTGTTTAGACCTGTAAGTGCCCTGTTTTGACCCTGTAATGCAAGAAAGTAACCTCCAAAGGCTACCAAACCCTGCAAAGGGGTATATAGGACCTGTGAGTACCCTGTAGTACCTGCACCTGTACTTCAGTATCAAAGGGTGTACCTGTATCCACCTGTAAATACCCTGTGGGTAACCTGAAAATGCCCTGTTTTACCCTGTTTTACTCCAATAGGTACTTGAGTCGTTGGAAAGTCTTCAATCTTCAATTCTCCACTCGCTGTACCTGTGTGAGGGATAAAACGGCAGGACGGGCTCCCTACACGGGCTCCGAATCACCGGGAGGTGGGCAAAGTTCCCCCCGGGTCGGTTGGTTGCACCCCTTCGGGATCTTCGATAGTGAGGGAGGGTCACCTCTCTTTTGTCCCACTATCTCCCCCGGCATCCACCTTTTTCCTCGGTGGGAATATCAACATGGCAGAGGCTAGTGTACTAAGCAATCAGCATGATATGCATTTGGAAAATATTCATTCAGCCTTTCATGAGATGCAATTGATTGAGATAAAAGAACTTGAGATGGGAGAAGGGTTTACCTATGCAATTCAGTGACTCACTGATTGCTAGTACTTACCCTTTTACAATATTTCAGCTTGGATAAGAGAGAATTTCAACAAAACAGATCAAGGTTATGCATCAAGCTGATCAAATGTTACCTAAGATGAGTAATGGTTTTGAATCAAAAGGAATTCAATGAAATAGGCTGAAATTGAAGAAAATTAATACTATTCTCTGATCTATTGATCAATTCAGTGAATTAATTGATCAATAACCTCTCATCAACAAGTGGAAAAGCCATTAGCAATAGGATTATTGAGAGATTTCAGAGATTAGCAAAAGAAAATACCTCCATTAAGCTTGAAAATGATGATGGATATCAGCTTTAACCCGATTGATGCAAGAGTTCTTCATAATCCACCATGAATCCAACATAAAGCTTGAAATCTCCATGAAATCAGTCCATACATGCTTCAATATGATGAAATCCTTGAAAGATCAATACTCCAGCCTTGCTTGAACACTTGAACTTCAAAGATTCAAGCTCTCTGATGAAAAGCCCCAAAATATTCCTTCCATTTGAGCTTCATTGACATGCACGGGCTGAAATCTCTTCAATGTCTTCAATCTTGAAGTCTATCCAGCTTGTATTCAGCTTTAGAGAAGCCTTGAAGGTCGGGAAAGTCCAAAATCATGAGAAATTTGAGCTTCCATGTCTGTGGCTATGGCTGCCCTGCTGTGTATTAGGGTTTGAACAGAGGAATGGCTGATCAGAATACTTCAGAGGTTAAAGATTGTTGCCAATCAGTGCTTGATGAAGCCTTCAAGAGCTGTGATTAATGGCTGAGGTAGTGGAGCAAGCTGAGCAGGGAGCAGGAGCAGGAAAATCAGCGCATTTTTCGGCGCATTTTTCGGGCTGCTTCCTGGCTAATCTTCTTCAGCAATGGTCAAGCCTGGTACTCCTCTTGAAGCTTATGACACAAGGAATCTTTACCCCATGGTTTGGCAGTGAGATATTCAGCACAGAGAGAGAGATTTGTGAAGATTATTGACATCCACCATGGAAGCTTCAGCCAAAAGCTTGAAAGAGAGAGAGAGAAGCTCTCTTTTGAAAAGTAACTGGAGTTTAGTCTGTAACTAAGCCCAGTTAACCATTCTTTACCCTAGTTACCTCCATTTTTTGCATAAAATTTGATGACGTCCAGCCATTTAAGCCTTTACCCGCCATATCTGACCTTGGATAACTCCAGATGTAGTCATTGCTAACTGTAGTTGTCCTGCAGCACTCCACTAGTCACTGTCTTGTACCATTTTTGTCTGAAATTGGTTTGAAATAGGAAAATGAGAGTGAAAATGGAAGAAAATAATGGATCAAAGACTGAAGCTCTGATACCACTTGTCAGAGAGAGAACTAGGGAGAGAGAAAGACTGCAGAGGAGAGAGAAAGACTGCAGAAAGAGAGAGAAATAGAGTGACGAGGAGAGAGAAAGACTAGAATTGGAGAGAGAAAGACAGGAAAGATGAAGAAGCCATGGAAGCTTGGAGCAAGAAGGGAGAGAAAGTTTGTAAATGTATTGATATGTCAAAAAGATGTGAAAAATTACAACTTCTCTCCTTATATACCAGTGTCAGTGTGACATGGCATATTATTAACATTCTAAGTATTCCCAGCTTCTTACATAGTCACCTTTAAGAATTGGAATCATGAAATCCTTATCCTTGAAAGTGAGGGACAAAACATTGTCCAGATTGAAATCTGTCAATGATTATAGAAGTTGACATATCTAGAGAGAATACATACAATATGAGTTCGAAAAATCTACTTACCATATACGAAACAATGATGAAAGTACAACACAACAAGTCGTATGCAAAAGCTATGCTCTAATGAAAAATGTTTAGTTCAAAAAGCATACTCCAAAAGAAAGAGATCCAAGGTAGACAAAATGTGGGCAAGAATAGAACAACCCAAAGTAGACGAAATGCATGTGAGAATAAATCAGCCCAACATAGATGAGAAATATGAACAACGATCAAAACGTTATCAATTTACTTTTCGACCAAGAATAGATAATGATATGGATAATTTTGGCAGAAACTCAAGAGTGAGTATTTGTGATGAAACCTGTGTCGTATAAGTCTATACGAAAAGCTATTGTCCTATTTGTTTTCATGTTTCAAGTCCAATTTACCTGAATAATATAACTTTTGACACATAACTCCAAATTGACTAGGGATTTGCTAGGAAGAAAGCTCTTGAGAAAGGCGTTTCCTTAAGAGTTTCCCAAATATAAACTTTTAGGGTATCCAAGCAAGGTATATCTACAATTCAATATATTTGCAATCTAAATGATGATCGAGCAAACTTCTTCTATGCTTAAAATTCAAAACATAAGATGCTCATAACATACACAATACATCAAATTTAATCATGAAAAAAACGTGAATCAAGAATTGAAGAGATACTACATAGGTATACTTCCTGATTGTCTTCTTCAAGGAATTGGTTGTAGTCAATCATGATAGCTCTAATACCATGTTGAGATGTAGAGAGAGAAGGTATGTAGATATGCAAGAGAGAGATAGAGAGAAGAGACACACCATGTACACTCCCAAATACTATATCATATTGATCACAATCTACATATATATAGGTGAGACCTAGTCTTGTTAGGGTGAGCTATATATAGCTCTAACAAATGCAACTTTAGTGGCTTACTCCAAATTTCATAATCAAACTCTCCAAAGTGATTGGCCACTTCACTACATGATCAGGCGGCTATAACTTATTCAAAAATAGCATTACTACTCTACCTTTGTATAAAATATTACATTTTCATACGAGATGTAGTGTCTAAATTTCTTCGTTGCAAAGACCATCCCAAGGCATAGTTTCTTCATGTAGGTATAATTAATCTTTGATACCCCGAATTCATGACTAGCAAATGCAATTAGATGATACTACATCTCCTTCCAAATCTAGGCTAAATAATAGCTAATATTATACATCATAGCCACTGAACATATATAAAATACCTCACCCATTTTTGGTGCTTTCAAGATTGGCACCTTTGCCAATTCCTACTTCACATCCTTGAAGGATACTGGATATGGATCACTCCAAACAAACAAACAATTAAAGAATAATAGATTCCTTAATAGTAGTGTCCTCTTAACGAGTGTATTAATAAATCATGGATAATAACCAGATGATGAAAAAAAGTTATATACTTATTTAGGAGTACGTGACATACTCATAACAACAATAACCTTTATCTTTTCAAGGTTGGTTGCAATACCAGCCAAGCTAACCACATGGCCTAACAACAATCCATAAGACACTCCAAAGATGCATTTCCTTAGATTAAGAGCAATGTGAAACTACCTACATTGCTTAAAATATTTTTTCAAAATGATTAGCTAACATTCCCTTATGGTAGTTGCCCCTAGATCATCAAGAAAGACTTTTAGCTCCTCTCAGAAAATATTACTAAGAGTGTTATTAGCCATGCGTTGTGCATCGGGTGAAATCTTGGAAAAAAACGATGCTTGCAGCTACCCTATTTGAAGTATGGCGTATGGAGAAAATCTTGGCAAAAAATGATGCTTGTAGCTACCTTGTTCGAAGTTTGGAATTTGGGGCCACTTTCTAATGCTTGTAGATGCCCTGTCGGAAGTCTAGTGTATGGGGCCAGCAAAAGTGGCCCCAGATGCCAGACTTCGAACCAAGGCAGCTGCAAGCATAGTTTTTTGCCAAGATTTCACTGGTGGACTCTGGGGGACTCGACCCACCCTACCGTCAAGTTTCCTTGCTTTCTGATAACTCTAGGCTAGTTGCTAAATATATTGTTTGATTTGACTTTGTCATTCAATACATACTATATATAGATGAGTTTGCATCAAGGCAAGGAGGAGCTTGGCATGCAGATCGACACAAGGATTCAGCTATGAAGGAGTACATTGACAACTTTGTTGCAGACTTGGTGGTCTTTCATAATAAGTGCTCACCACGAGGGCAAGAAATAATCATGAAAATTTGAGCTTTGACCAAGTTTGGACCTTTTCGAGCAATGCCTTTGACATCTAGCTTGAAGAAGGTGGTGCTAATCAAGCGGTCAAAGCTTGTTTACTTGTTTGACCAAATGCATGGTGGAGCAATGTCTGTGCTTGCTACATTAGGTGACCTTGCTAAAGTGTTAGATCTGCTTCTTTTGGAGAAAGAGCTAAATGGGAAGCGCATCATTTTTGAAGCAAAGAAGGAACTTATATTTTCATCGCAAGTTGGCCCCTCCTCTCCACCGATGAAAAAGCCAAGGAACAATTGAGAGTTCTTATTGGCTATCGAATTTTTTTATCTACCATCACTATCAGCCATTGTATGTATTTTTCTTAATGAATATAAGATATTTTAATTTGTCACTATCAATAAATATTTATTGAAAAAATGTGTGGTTTGTGTAAGTGTGACGATAATGTGTGGTACGTGAATGACGCATTTGCATACGTTAACATATTTCAATGTGTAGTACTGTACTTGCGATTGTGTTAGTGTGACGATAATGTGTGGTACGTGAATGACACATTTGTATATGTTAACATAATTTAATGCGTAGTACTACACTTGTGATTGTGCATAAGCAATAACATAACTTCTATCCATACATATTACTACTTTCGATGCATTTGTAAGTTAAACAAAAATTAAGAGTCGTGTGTTTCAAGAAACAAAATAAAACAACTTTACTCAATTATTTGATTTTAGTATACATCGCATGAGATATTATGTATATATAAATAAATATTCCAATGTGACAGATATACAAAAATTTTTGGTCTTCCAAGATGCTATGGTGCTATAACTCTCATTACAAAACCTTGCATCATTAATCTCATAACCTATGGAGGAGTTCCCCTGCTGTGTCGAAGCTGAATCATAAAGTTCATGTCTTTATCTATGATTGTGACACACTTTGCATGGATGGCTGCAAGTTGTGTATCATCGAACAAGTCGATGAGAAACCCCTCTGCAGCTGTTTGTAGGGCCTCCATAGCTGCAGCAGTCCACCTTCTTGCTGGTGGGCCATCCCGTACTCATGCCCAAAATCTTCCCATCCCCTTTATCTCCATGCCTTGCATGACTTCCCAAACAACCTTATGAAAATAACTTTTTGGGATGAGAAGCTCGTATCCGCATTGGATTCTCCTTATCTCCCGAAAGGCGACAATGCCCATTTTCCATCTCCTCTTCTTCTGTAGTGGTCCTTGTGCTCTATGGGGAGCACTTGTTGCTATTGCACTTAAAGGAGGCTCCATCTGGTGCTCTAGGTGGAGGGCCTTGGGGTGAGGTCTTCTTCCCGGGGCCAAAATGGCGATATGCTTGCTTGGTGCATGCCATCCAAGCTTGAGGAGGGCAAGATGGAGAAGAGATAGAGGTTGGGGGAGTGAGAATGGAGGAAGCAAAGAAAACAAGATATGAAAATGAGAAGAAGAATGAACTTTTAACCCATTTAAACCCCAAAATCATGTTAATGCAGCTTCATATGCACTGTCCATCATGTGATCGCAAACCCATAACCTTTTATTGGAATGCGATGAAACTTCACACGCACACTCGTTAGGTGGCCAAGAGCCCAAATTTTTTTTTGAAAAAAATGCATGTAGACCCTTGATTTGAAGTCTAGCGTTTGGAGCCACTTTCCTATTCTAATACAGTTTAGTATTCTAAAAATGATCCCACACTAAAATTATGGATGGATTGATAATTGAGAAATCAACATCATGACTATCGGCCCTTAGAAATTTCACATCACATAGAGTATACAGAGGCATTAGGAGTAAAGTCTGCAACAAGAAATGACAAAATTTTACATGTTTATCCTATTGAAGTTGACAGTACTAACAAAAACTGTAAGTAAGAATTGAAAATATAGTGAAGATGCACAATCAAAGTTGAGAGAGAAGGACGAGAGTAAAAAATTAATTCATATTTTAAGGGCATATACAATAATTTTGCACTGGGACATAGTCACATTCCAATGCACGAGGATAACACCATGCCTAAAAAAAGAACATTACAAATTGTGTTCATTCCATTGGAAGGAATGCATCCTTCACTGCTTGAAGATTTCTTACAAGTTGGAAGTCCTTGGGAGTTATAGTGATGCGCTTTGCATGTGTTGCACACAACGCTGAGCATCAGTTATCAAGTCAACTAAAAAAGCCTCTGCAGCACATTGTAGAGCATGAAGACATTCTTTTGAGAAGCGAGCAGGTCTATCCTGACCTTGTGCCAAAAACCCCCTCCTACTTTCTGTGCAGTAGAGGACTTGCACAATCTCACAAGCAAGTCTCGAGAGGCTCGCCTTCAGAATGATGAGATCAAAAGAGCGTTGATACCTCCTAATTTCTCTCAAGGCCACTATACATGGCTTCCACTTGCATTTCTTGTGGGGATGCTGAGGAGGACCCTTGTGAGGGAGGCTTGAGGAAGCTAGGTTAGGTTGAGAAAGGGGTGCATTTGAGCTAGTAGATGCTCCAAGGAAATGAACATGATATGGGGCTCTGAGAGTGGAAGCTTATTTGCAACTACTTTAGACCTAGCCATATTTCCTACACAAGAGATGTGAGAACTCAATGAATAAGATAGAAAGTGAAACCCTATTTTATATAACCCTAAACTATAAGACTCATTCACATAGATGCACACTCTCTCTTTCTCTCTTAAACTATGAATTGCATTCACACTGAACACATTTTTCATCTTACTATCTTAGCTCTCTTTGAACCCATTTGCTACCTTGTCAAAGCCTTGTTTCTAGCCACTTGGCATGGTTTTCTTTGGTACTTGAGGCATCATAACACACTCTTTTAAAAACCAAACACTCCAAATATGGACATCATCCTAAGAACTTCAATGATATCTCTACTTCTACAACCCAAATTTCTATCTAAATGTGATGACTTAGTCCATTTTCCCCTAAGAATTTCAACTCCAAATGAGGCTTAGAAGAGCTAAAGAGGTCCCATGCACGAAGACCACACCTTCTGTGTGAAAAGAAAAGCTGAACTAGCCAGTTTTTCTAAGTTCAAGGCAAGCAAGAAAGATCTAGCAAAGAGGCCAAGGAAAACAATCCAAGTTCTTGACTTGGAGATGAGGACAAAGCGTCTTGGCAAACAAACCAAGAGACCCAAGTCCCTAAGGCCCAAGGTGATGGCTAGAAGAAAGGGAGGAATGATACAAGGAGCGACTCAATGGATTGCCTCTCTTATAAGGAGTGGTACAACATGGTAATAGTCATGTCACCATGCCTTGACCCCAACAGCATGATAACATGGCAATGGATTTAAAAAATTGAAGGGGATGATTACCAAGGCATGCATAAAAGGTGTATGATAGGATTGGATGTCTAGTTTTGTTCTAGTTGAGCTACCATGGTTGTCTGTCATGGATAATGATGATGATGCTTCTATGCATTTTGCGTGACTTATAGTTAGGGTATAGTGAAAAGCCCTCATCTAATGAATGCGGTGTCCATGAGGTTTCTGGCTATGGTGGCAAAGCCAATGGTGGAGTGAAGGAAGCTAAGAAGGCTATAGACCAGACTTAATGGGCCTCCATAGAAATACTGATGTACATATATATGGATCAAGAAGAAAATGGGACAATATGAGGAAGGATTGGCCACCTTCCCACTGTTACTACGGACCTTCATGGGACCAACTCATAACCTATCTTGAGGAACATATATGATAAAGTGGAAAGGCACACAAGATATATCAATAAGGAATCCTTTGTATTCCTGATATAGAAAGATATAATATTGAGGAACATCTTAGAATGCCACACATGTGAGGATTCACCATTGAGTATAAAGAATCGCATGTAGATTGGAAGCCAAGCAGGGCTTAGAGTCACTACTACTCCCTCTGTAGGTATTTCTAGCTCCAATGCCATTCTATAGCTACAAATCCCATACCCTTACACTCACGCTCAGGTAAGTTACTCATGAATATATGTGTGCATCATGTGGGTTCAAAATAAGATATTTTTAAAATACCATTTATATATATATATTTACATACATAAGGGAATGAAGGGATTATTTACAAATTGAATAAAAAAGGGTTATTTTTTATTGAGAAAAACTCACAGATAAGGATATTTATAAATAGGTCTTGATGAACGCACGTGATGTAGAGGATATACATATAGTAACTTCCCCAAGCACTCACCCTAGCTTAATGGATTGTTATCCTCAATAATTTAAGGTGGTTTTTTTACTCATTCTATCATCTAAACATAGCTCATTCTATAACTGCTTGTTAGTGTCTATTCCAATCTAGGACTTCACTCATTAGCAGGGTCTTAGTCTTGGGTAAGTTACTCATGAATATATGTGTGCATCACATGGGTTCAAAATAAAGTATTTTTAAAATGCCATTTTTATAAAATTTTTACATACAAAAGGGTGTAATATAAAGGGATTATTTATAGATTGAATAGAAAATGATAATGTTTTATTCATGAAAAATTCACAGATAAGGATATTTATAAATAGTCCTTGAATGCACATGATGTAGAGGATATAGATATAGTAACTTCTTGAGGTCTCAATATAGCCTTTTCTATCAAGCCGCTTAGTGTCTTCTGCACTATGACTAGGGGGTCTTAACATAGCTTTTTCTATCAAGTTCGCCATGGTAGAAAAATTTGTGTTAAGACCCCGGCTCATAGTGCAGCAGACACTAACTAGCTTGATAGAAAAGGTTGTATTAAGACCCTGCCAATGAGTCAAGTCCTTGATCACACTGACCAGTTGATATAATGAGCTCTATTTAGATACTGGAATGAGTCCAAAAAAACCCTTATATTATTGAGGATATCAATCCATTGAGTAAGGGTGAATGTAAGGGTATGGGATTTGTAGCTACAGAATGGCATTGGAGCTAGAAATACCTACAGAGGGAGTAGTAGTGACTCTAAGCTTTGCTTGATTTCCACTCTACATGCGATTCTCTATAGTCAATGGTGAACCCTCACAGAGGGAGTAGTAGTGACTCTAAGCTCTGCTTGGTTTCCACTCTACATGTGATTCTCTATAGTCAATGGTGAACCCTCACATGTATAGTCCTAAGATGTGCCTCAACATTGTATCTTTCTATATTCAAAATAGAAAGGATTCCTTATTGATATATCTTGTGTGCCTTTCAAATTTATCATATATGTGCCTCATAATAGGTTATGAGTTGAAGTCACGTAAAGGTCCGTTACAGGGGGGATGTGGCCAACCCTTCCTCCTATTGTCCCATTTCCTTCTAAATATTTACATATATACATATCTATTTCTATGGAGGCCCATTAATTCTAGTATGGAGCCTTCTTAGGTTCCTTCACTCCACCATTGGCTTTGCCACCATAGACATCATGGATGTTGCATTCATCAGATGAGGGTTTTTCACCATACCCTAACTATAAGTCATGCAAAATGCATAGAAGCATCATCATTATCCATCATAGATGGCCATGGAAACTCAATAAGAATATAACTAGACATCCAATCGTGTCATGCACCTTTTATGGATGCCCTAGTAGCTTTTGCATCTTGGCTTCTAATCTCTTCCTTTCATTTTCCCAACCATTGTCAAGGCATTGTGGCACCATGCGCTCTCATGAAACTGCTAAAAAAAACACCTACATAGGGAGTACTAGTGACTCTAAGTCCTTCATTTCCACTCTACATGTGATTCCCTATACTTAGTGGTGAACCCTCACATGTGCGGCATCACCATGGTGTAGTCCTAAGATAAAAGGGCTAGATGGCAGGCTAAAATCCTTAGGAGATATTTCCCTCAACATACCAATCTCATATCCCTATGAGGGAGATATTTTAGTGACCTTGTTGCCACAAACAATCCATTAGGAGGAGGAGGAAGCTCTAGAGCTCCCCTTCTCGTAGTAAGTCAACCAATCCACTTTAAGTCAGGTTGTAGTCGTACCATTACAAACTCCTATAGCAAATAGAATTGTCATTATGACTTAACCTATTGCAATTCCTATAGGAACATTGTAGTTTCTAGCTTTTGGTTTCCCTCTACCCATCTTTAATGGGTTAGCAAAGAAGGATACAAAGATTCACATCAATGAGTTCTAAAAACTCATGTTTAATTGCCAAATTTAGGATGAGGGAGATTTAATGATTCTCTTTAGCATGACTCTAAAAGGGGGGCTACAATGTGGCATCACGACTTTGAAGTTAATACCATGACCACGATTGATTTATTTATATAGTCTTTTGAAGGGAATTTTCCCCTAATAGAGGTGGATAATATTAGCAATGTGTGGTAAATGTGACATGTCAAGAGCTCCATGAAAATACTTGAGCATATGCCAAGCATTAGGGGAGTTTTGAGGTCTCGAAAATGCCTTTGAGGAGATAGAGAGAGAGTGCTCTAGACCAATAGGAGCAGAGCCTCTGTAACAGAAGTTCTATTTTTAAAAATACCGAAGCTTATTTTAAAGAAGATATATATATAATAATATTACAACTTTGTAATATCAATATCTATTTTTAGTCTCATATTCATGATTATGATATTCTTTGCATTAATGATATACAATCCCTACCACTTTTTTCAATGATATCTCTAGATTAATGATAATGATATGTTTAATCTAAATTCAAATTAACAAGGAGCTTGGCACTTATTTTTTTCGCTCCTTTCTTTTATCCCTCTCGTGTTTTTCCCTCCTTTCTTGTGGTAGCTTAGTCCTCTCTCTCTCTCTCTCTCTCTCTCTCTCTCTCTCTCTCTCTCTCTCTCTCTCTCTCTCTCTCTCTCTCTGTGCCATCATGGATACAGAAATTTGACCTTCAACAAGGCATCCAAGCTCCCAAATCACATCCATATCAGTTTTTAACTCGTTCCAAAAATATTTCAAGCTTGGAGTAAATAAGAATAGCATAAACGAGGTTTTGGTGCAACACGTGTTTACACATAGAGAGCTATATTTGGAACTTGGAAGTTCAAATCTTTCAAAGCATAAACCAAATTGTAAGGACTTGATTCTTAAACTCTTTCTTTTCATGAACTTGGTTTAAGGTTTTCCATTATAACATTTGTAAATTTTTTCTTGTAGATATCTATCCCTCTAATCTTGAGGAATGGCAATCGGTCGAGTCTATTGTTGATGTGATTGATGTGATGCATGGCTTGATTGGAGAAGAGATGTACAAAGGTAGAAAGAAGACAGAGCTTGCAGAGAATGGAATATTCTTCTATGACCATTCTTATATTGTCCCCATGTAGCGTTGCTTTGCCAAAATCTTCAAGCTTTGAGTAGCCTTTGCCAAGTCTAGCTACTAGTGAGGGCTATAGATGTAAAATATTTTCTGAGATATAGAGAGCATTAAAACCTAGTATCTTAAGTAGGCTAAGCAAAGTTACTTTGTTTATGCCTATTAATATATTTGTTGACTTCTTTTCTAATGTTGAGATAAGAAAATCAAAGGCTATGCTTTCAATGAGGAGACTAACATATGATCATGTTATACAATTTGTTGATGAGGGATGGACACTAGGACACAAGGGAAAATTATATATAAGATAGATCAAGACTCTATATCTTGTAATTATATGATTGCTACTCAAAATTTCATCATTAACTTTTATTATAGTAGATGGCATTAGGTTGGTGGTAGTCTGGTTGCTTTAGACCAAAATCTTGATAATTTTAGCAAACATCCTATAGTGGATCTTGATGTTTGGTACAATGAGGACATTATTGTGATCCTAAAGGTTAGATTATCATGTACGCTACATCAAGTGAGGATGGATTTATATAATGAAGATATTGAACTACCATACTCATTTGTGTTCCAACTTAATAACAAACGAGTAAGTTTTTATATCATATTATATCCAGTTAGGTGTATATTTGATTTAACTTCTTGATTAATAAACATTTGTAACATATTTTATTTTACAGATATCAATGAGGAGAGAGAAGAATATACAATGCAAGGATATTGAAGAAAAGATATCTTTACTATCAATATAAAACACATGTACAAATTTTTGTCAGCCATCTCCATGGTTTATACACAAGGGCTTACAATTGGAGGCAAAGCTACTTTTTTTGAAAATTTTTCTTAGGAGAAGGGACATCTTTTCTAGGATTCCTTTTGCCTATCTTTGATGCTTTGGTTGCCTTGGGTGTTGAAGGCATAGCTTCACTTGCTGTAGTTACATGCACCTCCTCTCCTTCAATGTCCAAGCCCCCACTATTGTCCATTCTTGTCGGTTGTATACAATTGGCCATTATGTACTTCATAAGCTTTACTCTTATATACCAAATGTGCTCACTTGTATAGTAATCCCTTATAAATTGTCATACATTTGTAAGAAAATATTTTTAGTTCATTGTTATCTTTTACAATGGACTATTTTTCAATAAAACTCTATCTTAAAGTTTAGTATGTTTCACATTACCTTTATAATTTTATCATCATTGAGATAAATAAACTGAACCAATATTTTGGCATTTAAAATTACTCTCCAACCACAAGAGTAACTATCATTGTGATGAGGACACTGCAATCAACAATATAAAGTAAAACTATGAAACTTGTTTATGGTAGTTTTTAGAATAAAAATTTTTAGTATGTTCCAACCATATTAATCAAGACCTTACCGCAACTTGTCTATATTGCATTGTTGCAAGTAAGTCAGAAGGCATGGGAGGCCTTTTCTCTAGCACTTCAATCAATATTTTTACAACTCTGTACAAAAAATGCAATAAAATTTAGAGTTATTACATAAGAAAGATCAAAATATCTAGAGTACCTGCAACAAAAAGATCAAAGTATCAAGGAGACCCTAGATTATATAACTTACAACTTGGTATTTCCATGGCTTCCTTTTATAGAATTGATGACGAAACATTGCCTCTCCACATAGTCTATTCCAATTAGGCTCCAATGAGAAATGAAAAAAAAAAATCAATAATCTAGCAAAATAAGATCTCATAAAATCTAAAAAAATATCAATTTACTTACTTTTCATTGTATGGGATTAGAAGAAGCTCCAAAGATTCAAAGTCAATTGAATTGAATCAATGGTCAAAAGCACTTGCATCAAGCTCACTCATCATATAGTATGAGATGGATGGATCAAGAACCTCAATCTTTTGTTGTATATCAAAGGGGAGCTCATGCATTATACACCTAGCAAAGGAATGGAGATACTAAGCATCAACATGACAGTCTATTGCTAGAAAAATACGGTGAGTAAAACCAAATTTTGGTATACTATACCTCATCCCAACAAGAAGAATCAAGTCATTTACTTCTCTCACTTTATTCTTGAGAATTTGAACACAATCAGAGTCCAAAAATACCATATCAGATCTTTTGTTAATATCACTAGGAAAAAAGCAACAAACATTAAATCCCTTATAACTCCTCTTCAAAAAATGGGAGTTGTTTTGCTTCCTTTTCTTCTTCATTCTTTCTTTTAAACTCTCTCATTTATCTGTGTGCTCTCCTATGGCCTTTTCCTCTTTCTCATGTTGTCTTGTGTCCTTTAGATGTGTAGCATCTTCAACCTTCAGGCCAAGATCATTTTTATTATTTCTATATAGAGGCACATTTAAAATATTGAAAGCCTTCACATCAGAAAGAGGGACTGGCTCAAGGACCTTTGAAAAATTGTATTTCAATCTCTTGAGAATTATCATGTCTTTATCAATAAGTGTAAGCCAATGTGCATGAGCAGCACATATATAAGGATATTGGAAAAAATCAATCAAAAAATCTTATGTAGCCTCCTGAATATAGTTGAGAGCTACCCTAGTCCATCTAAAACTATGTAGACTATGCTTGTCACGAATTTCTCTAACAAGCCTTTGAAAAGACAACTTTGGAATTGCATTATTCACAGCCTTTATTGCACTTTTAATCTCCTTAAGGGACCTCACATGCTGTGAGAACCTTCTTCTTGGCTTTGATTTCCTTGTAAGCTTGGAAGGCTGGATCTTTGAAGCAAGAACTCTAGGATCAACTTTGATTCCTTGCAATGGCCTTAGTTCTAGCCATATGAAACATCCAAAAAAATAAATAATACAATCAAATTAGGAAAGATACCCGATCAGTAAAAAGCAAGAAAACACTAATCACATAGTCTAAATCCAATTTCAATGAAACAGTACACAAGATGTATGACACGCGAGGAGGCCTTTTGGACCAAAGAACTAAACACCATATTGCGTTTCATACGTCAAAGGAGAAACGATGCATGCCTAAGTTGTATGGAATGTGAGGGACCTTTTTGACTAGAGTACTTAAACCATATCGATTTTCATACATTAATAGAGAAAAGATGCACACCTAAGTCATATGAAATGTGAGGAGCACTCACATGGAAAAGAGAAATCTCACACCCATCGCATTTCATACGTCACAAAATGATAAATGCACACCTAAGTTGCATGAATCATGAGGAGGCCTTACATGGAGAAGAGAAACCAACACAATCTCACGTTTAATACATATGAATCTTGAAATAGCTCTTGCTGATGTGAAGAATCATGGCTCATCGTGTTTCATACTTTTGGCATTTTTGGAGATTGTCTAGTAGGAATTCTCAAGTGATTCAGAGGCAACTTATATTTGCGCAAAAAACTTATTAGAATGAAATAAAGAAGAACTAAATTAAGATTGGTTGACAAAGCATGATGGATTTCAACATTAACTTGTGTGTATTGTATGCTCTAGTGGTTTGAAACAAGGTGGGTATACTTAGATACATAGAAATGCTTTCTTATTTACTATGATATATAATGTTAAATTGACGATTAAAATGGGAGATGGATGTGTGTAGCACCTATACTTTGTGCTATGCATTAGAAAGGTTGAGTATGAGGAAGTAAGTGAGAGATGATCCATTTATGTGAAGTAACCCATGCTCAAATTTGAAAATGCAATTTCAGATGTCTTGAAAAATCAAGAAATAAAGACCCAAAACTTTGTCAAGTAACATGTGTGTATGTGTGTATGTGTGTATGCTCGTGTGTATGTGCATTTGAGCGAGCTTGTTAACAACAAATTTGGAAAGAGATCAATGAGCCTAGATATGTAGGAAGAGCTTATCTATGTATATAAGAGGATGGAATTAAAGATATGATAAAACTCTCATGAATGAGTAGAGGCATGGTGTTTGAGTTGAAAAGTGAGTATAATAGTATTGTTGCTAGATCAAACATAGCTTGGAACATAAGTACAAGAGAGCAATAGTTTAAAAGTTTGAAATAAAGTATATATATATATATGGAGAAGACTTCTAAAAAGATGGTTTATGTCCTAGGTTGGGGTTGTAAACCATGAGGGTCTTTCAAACTGAGTTCGTTCTTAGAGGACAGATCATTCTTGAGATTCAAGATCCTTAGGTTATCTTTGTTTTTTGGTGGCTTGTTGGGTATTAGTTCTTGTAAGGGGCCCAAACTTGAAGCTAAACCATGTAGAGGCATGCAATAACATTGTCAATTATGGTAACACACCGACTTGAGTCATAACACACTCAATATGGATATATATATGTAATAGGACATCATGCCGTCAATGTTTGTAGTTCAACCACAAAAACAGTCGAAGGAGAATATATCACCTAAGAAAAGGAAAAGAAGTGGAGGGAGAAAGCTAAAATTCCAAACCCTATCAATGAGTTAGAAAAACAAAGAAGAATTGAAAGGAAGAGATTGAGCTTATATTGTCAACACTATAAGGAGAGTCGAATGAAGGGAATATGAAAGAGTAGAAAATAGATCATTAGTGTTGCCAAAATGACATTAAGAAAAGAGTGGAAGAAACTAGAGGCTTGAATAAAGCTAAGTCAAGAAGAACATGAGAGAGAAATTAAGACTTCCTTTAAGATGGTCTTATGCATGAAGGATCAATAAATCTCTCAACAACTAGAATTCTTAGATCTTGGCAAAGGATGGAGAGACATACAAGGGGAAAGAAAAAGTCTCGAAGGAATCACTATCACATCTAAGTCAACAACTATTTGTGAGCTAGTGACTTAGTTGGAGAGTGTGAATGCATAAATTAATGAGTTCACAAAGGTAACATAAACTACAACAATAAGTCAAGAATACAGACCACATCTAGAAGAATAATCCAAAATCATGCATGAAACCACCTATAGGAGGCCAAAAATGTAACAAGTAGAGTATGAGCTTTGGAACAATTATGTGAGGAGCTTAAAAGAGATCAACTTGAGGTCAAAGCAATAAGTTAGAAGCTATAGAAAATATTGAATGAAACTAAGGAAGCTTACAAAAAGTTTCTAGTTGCATTTAAGGACCAAGTGTAAGAGCTCTAAACTCAAATTAAGGAAACAAACTAAGATCTATATGAGAAAGACTTTGAGCTTTGATAAAAATGAAGCACTAATAGTTCAGAAAGAAGACATAGAAAATTGTGAAAGCAACTACTTAACATGGATCAAAAATGGATATAGATTTTCCTTGAGTTAACTTAAGGAAGAGCTAAAATGAAACATGAAAAGCAAACAATAGAGCATCAATAGGCACATGGACAATGGAAGGTTGCATATGCAAGATTATAGAAATTAGTCATTACTAGCTTGATAGAAGTTGCGGTTAGGTGGAAAATCTAACACAAAAATTATTATTATGAAACACTTCTAAATGAAGCTATCCAACAACCTAGGTGTAGCAATGTACACTGAGAGCTAACACTAAGTGTAGTTGAAAGTGTACAAGTCTGTGATGGCCAAGTATCACAAACTATATAGAGAAGTAACATTGATGACCCATAGCCCACATACATATGACCCTAAAGAGCTCAATTTGATCTCAAATGCCTTCAAAGTATACATAAAATCAAGATAATTACCTTAATGAATGAGAAAAAGACCAAGGAAGATTTATTCTACCAGCTGAGGAAGGAGGGATATGATGAGCATGAATTAAAGGTCACAGGTCTCTTAGAACTCAACATATCCTTGTCAAATTCTCCCATCACTCTTAATCTAATCACAATCATGACACCTCCTATTGATATGCCTAAGCTAGCATAATTTGACATAGGGGAGATAGAAGAATGCTCTATAGAAGAGGAGGAAAACCTAGAGCATAAGGAGGCCTACACAACCATGGTACAAATTTTGAGAACTTAGTTCTAGAAGATAACAAAACATCCCATTCTCCCTAAGCTTATAATATAGAAAGAGGAAGGGAATTTGAAAGAGACTGTGTAGAGATACAAAGAGAAATATGAAATTATCATCTCTGTACTATTTGATTTCAAATTTAATGAAGAGAATAGGTTCAAGAGACTCCTTTCCATCCATAATGTATGGTTGCTCATATACATGGCTAAAGACATTACAATAAAAGGGCTAGATCTCCTGGACATCAGAGTTTAAGAGATCTTTTAGATCCTCTAGTCCTTCCTTCATTACTAGCTAATACTGAAAGCTTTTAGAAAAACTAATGACACCTTATGAAGATAGACTAAAACTACTATTCTTGGATATAAATGCGAGTATCAATTAAATAGTGATGGTCAAGCTTTACCTATGAGCCCTACTACTATCAAAATTCTGTGCCCACTTATCAGAAGACATGGAGTATGGTAGGTTCACCATGTGCATGCATCCCTTTTACTTGGATTGATCACTACAATTGTGCTAAAATCATTTAAGTAATACCTTCTCAACAAGGCATGTCTTCAATGTACACTAAGGCCACTCTTGAGTGATGTGCCTCTCTCATTCAATCACTTATACTTGGTTCATTTATTGTATATAAAAAAATGGAAAAGAGAAACAAAAAGAAATGGAAAAGCACATTGTACTCTCACTACACCTAAGGTGACACCGTAATACACTTCCCCATATAATAGTCTCAGGGCACATTGAGGACATGACATTAAGGGCATTCTTAGATGACCTATCTACTTATTGATGCTAGAATTGTAAACATTACCTCTAAATTAAAATGATTGGACTACCTCAAGGTTCTAGATCATGAGCTCCTAACCTGAGTTACTTCTAGCCCAACATAACCAATCAGACGCCACAATGAGTTTGGATTTTGACTTAAATCGAGATAGGGACTCTGACCACCCTAAAATAGCTCAACCATCTCAATCCAAGAGTACTAAAGTTAAACCTCCAATCCATTTAAGAAAGAAGCACTTTAGAAAATATGCTTGCCATGTTGAGCTAGACTTCAGTAGTTAGAAAAAATCACAAGATTTTCCACCATGTTTCAGTAAGTTCAAGAAAAGTGGTAAGAGTCATTGTTTTGCTTGGAGCCAAGCAAGAAGGCATATCCAATGAACCTATTGAGGGACCGAAAGCTATAAACATTGCTAAGACTAGGGAATCTCCCAAACAATGATCTACTCTTTGAGAAAAGGTAAAAACACCCTCAAGAGTAGGGAGAAAAATAAAAAAAGACAAAACACAATAAATTTAATTGTTATAGGAGAAAAGGAAGAGAATCCCTATCATAACAAGCCTCACTCCAAGAAAAGGTGACAAACACCCTAGGCGGGATGCCCATGGAGGTCACTCATAAATATATGTATGTATCACGTGGATTTGACATAAGGTATTTTTAAAATACAAATTTTACACATTTTTTACATATAGAAGGGTCCCATATAAAGGGGTTACTTACAGATTAGAGAGAAAAGATTTATGTTTTATTAAGAAAGAAATTATAGATAAGGATATTTATTAATAGGCCTTGACACATGTGATATAGACGGTATACATATAGTGAATGACCCAAGGTGAGATGCTGACTATAAAATAGCTGGCGACACCCCGCAATCCAAAAAAATTGAACCTTTTGATTATCTTTCTAGGGTATAGTTCCAAAGCCACCTCCCTTGGTGTGCATTGTCTTAATCAATAGACTCGCTCCTTGGATATGTCTTGTCTTCAACATATATTGTTCAACATCATCCACAAGAAAATGTTAATCCTCATTGATAACCCCTGAGTGATGCAAAATTTCATCCTAATAGGATGGTGATATGACTATGGGCTACCCTTTGAATTCATCAACCAAGTGTGAGATACAGGGCAAGACAAGTGACCAATATTTTTCCTTGAACTCAATGGGAGGTGAACTATGTGAATGGAGTGTAGTATACATGAATTGGGCTTCTTAATATACAAAGCACAATCTATTCTTTGCATGGCACTATAAGTCTCCATGGTCTTCCTTCTCACATGTTTGCACGCACCAGGCAGGATGCACAAATGCAAGCCATCCCTAATAAAACCTTGTTGCACCCAAACAATGTACAACAATAAACCCTTGCATAAATCAAGGTATGGAAGCTCAAAACACATCCCAAAGCATCTCAAAACATTGGGCAAAAATCCCCAAAGAATTTGGGCATCAAATACCAAGCCTTAGGAGCATCACATAAGCTAAGAGTATGACAGTTTCTCAGATAGTTGCAAAAAAATTGTGATTAAAATTTGGCAAATTTGACATAGCTATTGTGTTTCGAGTGTGCCAAAACCCCAAGTTGGACTCTTACCTTGCGTAAATTGGGTTCCGGATGCTTGAGATATGAGAAAAAATGAGATTTTTTAGCCGGATTTTGAAACACACGCAAAAAAAGAACGTGAGCTACTACTGTGGGGCCTGCTGTTTATCTTGAGGATAAGGGGGCAAATGGACACATATAAGGTACCCAATGAAGCCAAGGAATACTTGCAAACAACCTATGAGGGCTGTGGAGAGGCAGGAGATAAAATCTTACCCTCGGGGGGAAGAAGCCATGGCTGGCATTGAAGCTCTAAGCTCTAGGTCTTCAATCCGGGCTCGGCCAAGCTCCATGATTAAGCTCTGATACCGATTGAAGGGGATGCAATGGCAATGGAGAAGGAGAAGAGGAAGATGCGAGAGAGAAGAGCATACACAATGTAGGTGCTGTCAAGAATGATATATAACAACCTTATTGCACTATCTCATATATATGAATAAAGAATGTGGGCGGTCAATGTACACGAGTAGGCCTAAGGGCCTTTTACCCCAACACCCTCCTTTAGAGAGATCATGGATTTAGGCTCATTCAAACCTTCCCTACTTGGATTATTGTATGTGTCATTGTTACAACCCAATCTAGATAGGGTTTCAATCCTAGGACCATTACCTGGATGCATTCCACAATGGTGCACATTGTTAGATGTATCATTATGACCTCTAGTCTCATCCACTTGGATATTGACCATGTTATGTCCCCTTGGAATTATTTTCTTTTGATCTAATCCACCAATTGCACTTTTCGAGATTGCATGGCTTGATCAGATGCCACCACTTCTATTTTTATATTCTTTCATGATGACTTATCTATATGAGCTCACTTGTTGTTGCCTATCACTTTCTCTGAATCAAATTCTTTTACTAAATCCAACCCTAGATGGGTCTTTACCATTATAAACCCTAGGTTTCCTTTCGCATGGACTCCCAATAGTTGAGGTGCCCTCCATGGAATAACATGTATCAACTATGTTTCGGGCGGTCATCTCATTCACATAAGTTTGTTCCAATTTTGGACCGTTCAAGGGTTTCTTAACCACTTTTCTTCCCTAATTAGGTCTACACTAATTTCCATCTAGCTCATGGCTTTGGAACATAGGATTGGCTACACTAGGATGCTAGGGTTCCAAGGCTTTGGGATTGTCAAAGTTAATGCCAGGATTCTCCCTAATATGCATCTCATTTGCACCTCCAACATGACTAACATTCAACAAATGTTACCAATTCTTATGAATTTCAAGGATGTGGGGAAAACTCCAATTTCTCTCCCAACACCTTTGGATATATCTCTCATAATCATTTGCTTGAACTTTTGCCTCCTTCAGTGACTTAGGGTTTCTTCCCCTAACTTGGAACTATGTGTTTATTTCCAAGCCATTGACAAAGAGTGTATCAAGTACATCTTTTGGTTGATTGACTGACTTTCCTTGGCCAAAGCTTTAGAATGTCATCAAAGACTCTTGTGTATTCTTTGACGGAGGTATATGACTCTTGTCAAATCTATATAAGCTGCCATAAAACTTAAGTCATGGGAACCTTCTTGTCATACTTATCTAGAAATTTACACTATAAGGGAATGAGAAAATAGAGAAGGTCATTTGTGATGTTGTAAAATAGCGGCGTCACTATTTGTGTTGCTAATAGCATTGCAATGCTATTAGTGATGCAAATAGTGATATTGATAGCAACACGGGTTTGAGAAAAAGAAAGTGTTGAAAACCCAAGCGCAGCATTTGCTGCAAATATTTTCAAGAGAGAGCGAAAGAGATCTTCACTTGGAGAGGGAGAGGGAAAGAGAGAGAAGGAGAGGGTTTCACTGCCGTCACCATATGTGAAGAAGAGGGAGAAGTTCACAAGGGAGAAACAAGGGACATTGTGAAGAGGAGGCAAAGAATCCATCCTCGGGCCTTTGTGGTAGGTACATTGCCTCTTCTTGCTTTGTTCTTGTGTTTTTTCTACTTTTCTTTTGTTTTTTTTTTCTTTGTAATGAGATGCATTGAGAGGGAGAGAGAAAGAGAGGAAAGGAGAGTCGAGGAAGAAGGAAGGAAGAGGAAGAGAAAACAAGAGAGAAAAAAGAGGAAAGATAACAAAGAAAGAGAGGAAGAAAGGGAGAGATAGAAAGGGAAAGAGAGAGAGAGAGAGGAGAATGAGTGAGAGAAACAATGAGAGGGGGAGAAAAACAAAGAGAGAGGCAACAAAAAAAGAGAAAGAAAGAAAGAAAAAGAGAGGGGAGAGAAAAAGAAACGGAGAGTGAAGAAAGAGGTGGATAAAAGGGTGAGGTAAAGAGAGGAACGAGAGTGAGAAAAAGAGAGAGAGCTAGATAGAGAGAGGGAAGGGGTGAACTGAGGGAAGGTTTTCTTAGATGACCTCCAGCAGTAGGAATGAACACCCAAAGCTTATACGAGTTAAAAATGGTCCATAAGGAGTCACATCCAAACGAAATATGACGGTTTCTCAGTTTTCTATGAGTTGCCATATTGAACCCACTTATTACAGATCAACCATTATGTGTAACGTGTCCAATTGTATTTTCAGGACATGTCTTAGCAGTCCATCGGAAAGGATGTCTAGAAAGCTTTGCCCAGCACTCCCATGGAATGTTACAGGGTTAGCGATCTAGGGCTTTCCGTATCTACCACGTAGCGGAAGTATTCCAGCTGTTCCCACTTAGGATCGACCTGAACTAGGGTTTTCCTGATTGGTCATTTTCTAACAGCAACTAGCATTGGACCTAAGCAAACTACTTTACGTAGAAACACCAGGTCCGAAGCGGATTCACGCTGCACTTGGTTCAAGGAGAATGGGAAAAGAGAGGGATGCAAAGCTCAACCTCTCTGCCATAAGGCATAGTCCCATTCCGTTCCCCTAAAACAACGTAAATCAGGTTCACTCTTAACTCTAGGTCAACACTTTAGTTGTTCGTGTTCTTTGACGATCTTCCTATTGTTCATCGCGATTTAAGAAAAGTTTTCGGCCAACCGGGACCACCCATCTGTAGGAGGGACCTATGACCCATCCTCCGCACTTTCCTCGGGTTGTTTTAGTTATTTAATTACCTAACACATTAGTTGGACATGTAACAACTAGCTTCTTTAATTAACTCGTTAGGCACTGGTTCATTCACGTAATCTTATCACTTGACATAGAAAAACAATATCAGAAAAGTTCTTATTAACAGGTTATCATATTTATCTTTGAAAATACAAAGAGTCCAGCCCGTAGGCTTTTCCACAATCCACACGAAGGCTATCCAGCAATCCACAGGGATCACTATTCCAAGTTTTTGCCCGTAGACTAGTATGTGGGCCTCGAGATCCAATCCCAAGTCACATTAGCCTCTTGTGCAAGACCCGGAAGGTGAGGGATTTATGGCCAGTGCCCCCCTTGGCACCCAAGCATCCTCCTGCTCCAAGTAGCGCTCAATAGAGAGACCTCTCGCGGCGGGTTCAGTCCACTTTCCCGGCGCGGTCAACAACCCCCTTGGTTAGGGTCAGGCAGGCAGTTGGGGGTAACTGAAGCTGCCTCTCTCTTCAGGACTTCAACCCGAAGTATAGATATCCATTTATCTTTTAATTCATTGATCAAACAAAGCCAAACAGTGCTCTAAAATCTATAGCAAGCACAAACATTTCCATTGATCGTTTTTGTTGTTGGCAAACTGCTAAGGAATGAATCCTTCCTTTCGAATGCGTCCAGCACTCGATCCGGGATAACTTGCAACTTGGAAAAATCCCCTATATCCTGGGTTAGGGCATACCCTATTAACTCGACTTTGTCAAACCTTAAGTTTATCGGTTGGTCATTAGTTTCCAAACAATCTTCCTTACTCAAGAAGGATATTAAATTAGGATGATTATTCATCCTCTCGCAAGATAACTTGCGTAAGGACGTGCCAACTTCATGGCAGGAACTTGGCCATTCCCTTGTGATCCAATCACAAGATCACATGATTCTGCACTTGTTGCACAAGTGCTGCATCGAGCTATGAGACTATGGAGTCACGAAACAATCTGTTTCAGGTTCTTTAAGCTGACATCGTTAGACCTAGGGTTTCCAAGCTTCATCTTTGTAAGATCCTCAGTGACAAACCCTAGTTCCTTTTACGATTATAATTCACTGTCCCTACATTCAATGAATGTGGAAAAGTATTTAAGGTATAGGCATTTCTCGGAATTTAACTCATTCCCAACGAGTATTTCGCAGCTTAGGTGTTTTAAGTTTATGTCAATTTGGTTAACTCTAGAAGATAATTTCGAGATTACTTCCACATGATTTGTTGTCTATGCCTAAATTGATTTTTCAATCCTAAACTTTATCGATTTGAGGTTAGGTTAATTCCAATAATCTTCCTACACTTTGCGAACAAAATTCATGCTAAATAAGCAACCTTTTACTTGATAATTTATGCTGTTGACAAACGATATTTTCCTAGAGTTTATGCATCGTAAGAATCATTTCATGCTTGCACTTTCCATGATGATTCATTGCAAAGAGGATATGGATTAATAGTACATGATGCAGTTTTATACTTCTAGGCCTAATCGAAGTATTACTGTTTCAATGGATAATAATCTAATCTTATAATTCATTTCAATGCATAAACTATTCGCTAGAAATGTGTTTATACTTTCTTAATTTGCATGTTTCATTTAAAAGTATTGATGTTTAAGTTCCTTCGTCGTGAACAACTAGGACGAAAATATATCCTATTTCTAATAATTAACCCTGCATGTTTGAATTACAACAATATCAAATAAAAATTAAGAAGGAAAAACCTGGGTTTGGGGTGAAATATCCACATGGATACCGGGAGATGACCCTCCCACTGTTGCGCCTTGGACTTTCTTAGGAGGCATCGCAATCGTAGTTTTTCGGATGTGGAAGCAACTTTACAATTCCTCCTTGGAATTCCACCGTCGCTCCCTTGCACCGTCCGTCGAAAGTAGTTTTTTGGAAGGCTCCTTCCTTGAAGTCAGGAATTCGAAAGGATGTTTCAAAATCTTTCACGACTAAGACCCATTAAACCATGGGGATAGCTTAATGGCCTTTGTCAACTTCGCACGAAGGGGAATAAAAAGGTGTGAAAAAAAAATACAAGGTGCGGGAGAGTTCCAAGGGGTATTTTTGCACGGCCTTCAAAGCCCAAGGAAAAGGCTTAAGAGAGATTAAAAGCACGAGGGGGGAGTGATAATAGGACCTCTAAGCCCACTCTTTATTAGGGGAAAAGGTCTTGTAGACCTCTAAACACGAGGGGGTGGGGGGGTAATAATAGGCACAAGTAGGGCCCTTGGAGAGTTTTACGATACGGGGGTGAAAGGGGTTTCAAGGGATAAAACACCGGGGGGGGGGGGGGGGGGGCTGATCCCGAAGCCAAGGGATATGGCTTTTAGGGATTATACACGGGGGAAAAAAAAGTAATAATACCCTTAAGGCCTTCGTGCGCTTGGGGGGAGTGACTCCAAAGTGAAGGGAAAGGGGTTTTAGCACGAGGGTGAAAGGGGGCTTAAGAGATTTTAAAACCCGGGGGGGTGGGGTGAGGTTCAAAAAAAACATAAGACGGGGGGCCTTGGGGTTTTCAGGACACGGGGTAATAGACCCAAAAGAAAGGCTTGTGGTTCCAACACCTCATGGGAGTGGGGGCTTAAAATACGGGGGTGGGGGGTGGGGTAATAAAAGGTTTGAAGGCACAAGAAGGGGGGTTATAGAGGCCCCCCCTTTGGAAGCTTCCAAGCTTCCAGAAGCTTGGGGGGTATTTAAGACCGTCCGACAGCGCAATGGAGGCGGCACCTCTCTCCTTCGATGGTGTCGTGTCACCTCAGGCCAGGCGGCCAGCGTAGAATCCCTCCTCCCCTTCTCTCACACTCTCATTGACTGCACCGGCGGCCCTCACATCCTCCTTCTTCCTCACAGCAGTAGCACAGGGAATTGGTAGCCCTTCATTCCTCTCCCTTCCCCACAAATTAAATAGGGGTCTTACTCCCTCCTTTCACCAACACGACGGCGTCTCCCATTCCTCTCTCTCCACGGCAGTAGCACCTCTGTTAAATAGGGGAGGAAGGGGGATCCTCCCTCTCCTTCGTGTCACAAGGCATGGCCATTGAGGTTAGGCAAGCTCCAACGAGGAGCTTGCTGGCCTTTCTAAATCCCTCTCCCCCTCCAGCACAAACCGTCGCCGACGGAAGAATAATAACAAAAATATTTTCCATGCTTTTGTTTATTATTTGATATATTACATTCTCTCCCCCTTAGAGGAATCGAGATGTCCTCATCTTGAGATAAACTAGGGATATTGATGGTTGAGTGTGCCTTCATCTATCCAAGTGGCATCCTCTTTGGGATAATATTTCCACCACTGGACGAGGCATTCTCTCAGGGTTTTGGATCTTAATTGTCTCTCCCTAACATCTAAGATCCTATCAGGCCTTATTTCAAGGACTCCTTGACTAGGCATTACAACTTGTTGGTCATCAAGTACATGGTTAGGATTAGGTACATATTTCTTCAATAGGCTGATATGGAATACATTGTGAACTTTTAGGTTCTCAAGGAGTTGCAATCTGTAAGCATTAGGTCCTAGTCTTTTGAGGATCTTGTACGGTCCGCAATACCTTGGACTTAGCTTCTTGTAATCTCCTAAGGATAGGGAACTCTTCTTTGGGCGTATCGAATGAAGACCATGTCTCCTTCTTTGAAGACTCTATCTTGACGCTTCAAATCTGCGTGTGCCTTCTGTCTATCCTTGGCCACTTGGATGTCCTGTCTTATTGACTTTATTTGGTCATCCATCTCTTCCAACATCTGCCTTGAAGCTTCGACCCTTAAGGTTGAATTTGAGAAGTTTAGGGGACTTCGACAGTCATGACCATACAATGCTTGGAAAGGGGTCATCTGAATGCTTTGCTGGTAAGAAGCATTATAGGCAAATTTAACCAAAGGCAAGTATTGAATCCACCTCTTCGGCTCTCGATAGTAGTATGATCTAAGCATATCCTTGATGATTTGATTTACTCGCTTTGTTTGGCCATCTGTTTGGGGATGGTAAGTGGTGCTAAAGCAGAGTTGAGTCCCAATAGCTTCAAAGATAGCTCTCCAGAAGTGTGACGTGAAGAGGGAATCACGATCACTAATGATTCTTCTAGGTAAACCATGTAGCTTGAATATCTCCTTGATAAACAATCTTATAATGTCTGAGGATTTATAGTTTGTCTTTACTCGAATAAGGTGTGCAACCTTAGTAAGCATGTCAACCACAACCATGATGGAGTTGTATCCTCCCTGGACTTGGGGTAGGCCTACAACAAAATCCATGCCGATGAATTACCATTTCATTTGGGGAATGTCAAGCGATTGCAGTTTCTCTGGCATCATGACATGTTCGGCTTTGATACGTTGACAAAACAAACACTCGGTGACATATTTGAGAACGTCACCTTTGAGCCTCTCCCAATGGTAGCTCTTCCTAATTGCATTGAGAGTCTTGGCATAGCCAGGATGTCTTGCGAAAGGGGAATCATGAGCTTCCCACAATATCTTATGCTTAAGTGACTAGCTTACGGGTATACACAGCCTTGTTCTATAGTAGACAAGTCCATTATTGATAGAAAATTCATGATACTTAGCATGCAGCTTTTGATTCTGATCCTTGATAGAGATTTCCCTTAGCATTGTTTGGTAGGCCAGATCATGGCATGCTTCCTCTATAGCTAACTCAAGTATAGGGTTGTTTGGCATAGATACTTTTATAGCTAGAGATCTGGCTGTTGATGAGTTTTGCAAGATTAGGGAATTAAGGAATGCCTTGTGACTAAGTGCATCGGCAACTACATTCTCTTTTCCTGGTCGGTACTTAATTTCAAAGTCATATTCCTCCAACACTTCAATCCACCGATGTTGCCTCATGTTGAGCTCATTCTGGGTAAAGATCCATTTGAGACTCTTATGTTCAATTACTAGAGTAAACTTGTTACCCAACAGGTAGTGTCTCCAAAGCTTTAGAGCATGGATGACAACTAACAATTCCAGATCATGCGTAGCATAATTCTTTTCATGACTCTTCAATTTCCTTGAAGAGTATGCTACCGGATGACCTTCCTGCATAAGTACACATCCCAAGGCAAGTATGCTAGTATCAGTTACTACCTCGAACTCCTTATTGAGGTCTGGAAGTTTTAGAATAGGCGCTGATACCAAACTTTGCTTCAATCTGTTGAAGCTATTTTGTTCGGGAGTTGACCATGCAATGGCTGTTTGCTTCTTTAGTAAGTCCGTCAAAGGTGTTGTAGTCAAAGCATAGTTTTTTATGAAGACCCTATACCATCCTGTCAATCCAAGAAAGCTGCGTATCTCTTTGACAGATGTTGGTATTGGCCATTCAAGCACATCTCTGCCCTTGGCTGGGTCCACTGAGATTCCTTCTGCTAATACTATGAACCCCAGGTAGTCAATCTGACGTTTGAAGAATGCACACTTCTTCATCTTAGCATACAGCTTATGCGACCTCATTGTCTCAGGGACAATCCAAAGTTGGGGTTCATGATCTTCTTCCTGTTTAGAATAGACTAAAGTGTCTCAAAGAAGACAAACACGAAATCATCAAGATATGGCCTAAAGATATCCTACATTAACCTGTTGAAGGTGAGGGGTGCATTCCTAAGTCCGAATGACATAACTAGAAACTCAAAGTGCCCATATATTGTATTAAAGGCCATCTTGGGGATATCTTCTTCCTTGATCCTTATCTGATAGTATCCTGACCTAAGATCAATCTTGGAGAAGATCTTTGCACCCTGAAGATGATCAAAAAACTCATCTATTCTAGGAATAGGGTACTTGTTCTTGACCGTTGATTGATTCAACCCTCGATAATCAATAGTTTATGTCTATGTGATGGCTACATAGAGCTTTGATCGCAACTTCTTGCGAAGGAGTAGAGATCTCTATTAAGGGGTTGGAATTTTCGAGGGGATGTAGTCCAAAGGTGACCACCTTTTTTATAAGATATCATATCTCAATTTTATATGCGACAACTAATCTAACTATTTCACTGTATAGTACAAAATCTACAATGCGACGTGGTCACGTGAGTAACATTTTTGCGTTAAGCACATCAGCAAAATGCATTCCATAACTTATTGTGGTATCATGGCAAAGTTCCAGCAAGAGAGCTTATGACCATCGTGGATCCAAACATGGTTGTAGATGACATGGAGTAGTTTGAAAACTTGAAAAGTGTTATCTTAGTGGATTATTGTAGCTTCTCCATGATCATATTCGATGTAGAGTGGTTCAAATTGATATTGGAAGGAGGTGGGGCAACCATTCGGTGGGTCCATTTGGATTTTTGAAAATAGATTCTGAGAAAAGATAGACGGATCTACATGACATGTTTGCGCCAAGTCATTGTGAATATGTGCATGGCCTATTTTTTAAAAGTTTTTTCAAGACATGAAACACTCACGAATATTGATTCACTCTTGTATGTAACATTGAATAGGTAATCTTCTATCCAAATCCTTGACAATCTTGATGGTGGTATGATGAAACAAATATTCCCAACATAGTTGAGGAGGCTATGCACAACATGGAGGGATCCATATTGTGGAGGGCGGATGTCGAAGAGGGCTTGGAATGTGTAGAAGAGGAGGCAAACATGGGTAATGATGACAAAGAGATAGGAGGCCAAGAATTGTTTGAGAATGAAGTGAACTTCTCCTCCCGGTGACCTATTTATAGACCTTTCATTGTATGCGGAGTTGTGCCAAGAGATTGATATGGAGCCATAGGCCAAGTTGTATTTATGTTTGTTTACTCAATTTATTGATAATTCACTTTTAAGGTACTTTAGAATATGCATTTTAATTAGCATCATGTTCCTCAAAGTTATATTATCATGCTTTACGTAAATATTTATATTGATTATGCTAACATCATTTTCTATCTGTGGTGCAAGTTGCATTTGACAATACTTAGAGAGCAAGATGAGTCGAGAGGGGATGAGCAATGAGGAGTTGTAGGAGATATTCACATGTATATCTCTAGATCAGATGGCCTGATTCAGAGATATGGCAGACCAAGAGTTGTCTCAAGCACCATCGGGCCGTTCTGTGAAATCTACTTTGGGACGCTCTGATGCTTTGATTTTGAGTAGACAAGGTCGATGCTCTAGACTGGGCCCGAACAGAGTGAGTACTTCTGGGGGGTCCTACAAAGATGTGGATAGTGTGAGCTTGCAATCAATTCTAGATAAGGGTGCTACTCCTTGCTCTCATACAAGTTCTAAAGAAGGTGGCTCAAGTGGGTGTTGTGGAGGCATGGATACACTATCTCCGTCTCATCACTTTGGTGGATACTTGTCACCTTAAGTATTTCTCACACCTGTAGGGACATCTACTCCAATGACTCCAATTGTAGCTTAGCTCTCCACAGGTGTGGCACCCCTATGGATGCTCCTCTAAGAGAGATACTACCCCCATGGGTACACTAGATATATAGCGATCTCCTGGTTATGCCCAGGAGTTTGATTGTAGGTGGGAGAGGATACACCTTAGATGTACCCTAGAGGCGTATGGATACCTTGTAGATGATAGGACACGTGATGTGATCATGAACGATGAGGAGAGGAGGGTGATATCTCGCATGAGAGAGTTGTGCCAATAAGTTTTTAGGCACAAAATCTTGGACCATTGGAAGAGTATATCTAAGGGGAGTAAGGACTATATAGTGGCATCCTTATAGGAGGAGTTTTTCGTACCTACCATGGTAGAGAGGTTTTCCACTAGGTGGATGATAGAGTGTATGCATACATGCATGTGATATAGACAATCGAACATATGAAAGGTGCTCAAAAGTAGTGCCTGAGATGAGCTTTCTGATGGCGAGGATCTGTAGCTCACCCTTGGATTCGTCGAGCGCATACTCTCTTCTTTTTTGGTCATGTGATTTTTGTAGGCATCTTCCATGTATTATTCCTTAGATGTACTTATCATCCTTTGTATAGAATCATATATTGTAATAATTATAGAAATAATTTCATGTTTGTTTTGGCTCTCCTCTCTCTCCATGGTTCCATGTAATGTCATGAGTTGAATCACTAGTCTTGTACTTATTCTATGAATTATCAATCTTGTGGATTCAAGTAGTTTTTGCACTCGTATTGACATGACCATTGCATACCCAACATGTAATTGTTTTGCAGAATATTATACAACACATGGTGCTATATGTGGTAGGGAAACTTATTGCCCTGCCTTCTTTGTGATCGTCGCTATTAGCGTCGATGATTTCTCTCCATGTGTTGCTATGCACGTCACAAATCGTTGCTATTTGCATAGCTATATGCATCACTATTTACGTCACAAATAGTGACACATATAATAACAATAAAATTGTGATAGTTTCTGTGACGATTTTGTAGAGAAATTTATATCGATGCTTTTAGCAATGATGGGGGAAATTTTTTTAATGAACATTTGCATCACTATGAATGTCGATATAAGGTCTGTATCTTGTAGTGTTATCACATAGTATCTCAAAGGTTCTGATTGACCCTCTTAGAAGGTCCCAATACCATTTTTTGGTCTCTTCCTTCAAGGTACTTGAGAACACAAGCATGCAATGTATATCATCAAACCCACTGACGAGGTAAGTTAGGCCATATTCTTTCAAATGTAGTGTTGGATCCTGATCTGTGACTGCCCATAAAACACTACAAGATCCCTATAAGGAGGAGGGAGTTTAGTTCTCTCCTTTGGAATCAAAACTGGGTTCTCTAGATATTCATATTAATCTTGACCAAATCTAAACAACTTAAGGTCTCTAATCTCTTATGTTTCCATCTTTATCAGTGTAGGAATGCTAATATTTTCATTGACCTCCCTTTCTACCAGCTCATAGAGTGGTCTAGGGAGTCCTTTTCTATGCAACAAGAAATATAACCCATTCCCTTTTGGTGATACTTTCGCAAGTCTATTCTCATTTACCACCATTTTCCTAGAACCAAAGATAGGTCCCAATAGAACCTTCCTCTCTAAAAATGGTTTCCCACATACATAGATTTCATCCAATGCTTTATGGATCTTAGAAATTGCATTTGGTACCCAACTACATCATGCACTAGTATCAGATATATCTTTAGATCATAAGCATGTATTATTCTCCCATGGATTATTACTCATGAATGCCACTCCATGGATGCTTCCCCATAGTATCCCAAACTTGAGCATGGTGTCACTTTTGGGGAAAATGATAAAATAGTCGGCCCGACTAAAGATCCCACTAAACCATTCAAGATGAACAAAGCATCTTTCAGATTATGGGGATTTCTTGGATAATCATCATGCTGATAATCGAGGTTTTAATAAACCTAATTCAACATCCACCGCTTCAAGGGAGCACCCAATTAGAGACTAGATATAACAAATCCCTTATAGCCAAGGTTCCAAACTACCACTTATTACTGGCTCCCCATACACACCACCTATTGGGATGCCTTGAGTTGTAGGCCTAGTGTTATCATTTTCTTTAGAGATAGATTTGGTAAGGATTATCCTATCTCATGAAACATTTTAATAAAAGAGAGGACTATATTGCACATATGCTATATATTGAGATGGCGCATCCTCAGGCTAATCCCTAGGGTGTAGGAGAGCCATAGTGGGACCACAATGATAAGCTGGGGGGTGTTCCCTTTGTATGTGTTATGAGGTGCTAGCCATCGATATGTTTGGATACTCCTTGTGCTTGGAGTAAGGAAGGGTATCACATTGGACTACAATCTAGAGATAGTATCTACAAATGCATTCTTTGGATAAATCAATTTATAGTGTCTATATGCTCCTGGTCGCAAGGCCATGGGGTTGTCTAGGTGACTGTAGGAGGCTCGTCGACTAGAGCCTTATTTCTTGTAAATATCCTCAAAAGGTGCAAAAAAATTCTAGAATAGGGTATCATGCAAAAAGAAAGTTGCCCTCAACCAATTTTGGAGATCTCATGCAAAAAAAAGAAGGGCTTTCGAATTCGTGTGGTGTGAGATCATAGTTTTTAGGTAGCAAACAACACTCTTGATGAGGAAGAGACAAACAAAAAGTTGCTTTTGGAGCCAATGGAACCATCAGATTTTCTATCTAAACGGCATAGTAGAAGCTAGTGTTCAGTGCAAGTTTTTGGATATAACATAGTGAAATAGGACACGCTGAAGGGGAGACTGATTGTAAATAGGTTTTCTTAATCAAGGATTGGTTTTGGGATACTTTGAGCATTTGATCTCTTGCATGTGTGTTGTTTCATATCTCATTGGTGTTTACTCTATGTTATCTCTAGCATCATCTCTGCTCTCATACAAGAATCTGCCTAATCTCTTACTATTGTTAATCCTCAAGGATCTCTCTAACATCGTGTACATCTATCCATCCATTACTACTCTTATTTACTTCCACAGCCAAAGACATGGTGTCTTCTCGGCATACATGCAGATTATCTCAACAGCAGAACATAGAGTAAGCATAGGGTAAGTATATGCCTAGCCTAGACTAACAACCTAACCCAACGCATCATAGTTTATTAACCTTATTCTTAGGCCTATGCATATGCTTAGCCTCACATAACCTAGTCTACTCTAACCTACACTCTAAGGTTCTATCTATAAGCTCAACACCTTTAGAACATTCACTCTCTTCTCTATCAGCCTCATAATCTAAAGAGAGCATACTCGCTTACACGAAGAAGATGTCTAATGGTAGCCTTCACAAGTTGCCTTTGAGAAAACAAGTTTTCTTTGCTCTGAGACAAGAGAGTAGGCCCATTAAGTCCACAATATTGATTGGATAACCATCTTTGTTTAGGTGCCAATGATAGATAAAAAAAGTAGAATGTAAGTTAGTAAAGAAGGAATTCCCATGGAGATTTTGTGTTTTTTCACATCAACCTACTAGAAACCTCCTAGGAGTTACAACATGGAGGTGATAAAGGAATTTGGTGGAGGATCTCTTTATGAGCATCTTATGGGCCAAGGAAAATGCTCAACATTCATAAAGAGCATCATTGCAAACATGGATTCACGGAAGCCCCTATCAAAAGAGAGAGGTGGGTAACATTCCACTCAATTGTTGCACCTTAAAGTTCTCCATGGTTGACAATGGCCATAAAGATTGAATGTAGTGATGGAAGCATGGGGTTTTTTTTTGAACCCATTAACATGATTGGATTTGAGTTCAACATCACTTTCTCATTTGAAAAGTCTAAAAGTTATCATAATGACAGTGTCATGGGTTTCACAAACCATCACATAGCTCTATGAAAAGTTAGCAAGATCAAAGGGTGCGTAGATGGGCAAAAGGCTAAAAGTTATCTGAATGAGAGTGTTATGGGCCTAATTCTAGCTTGATAAGATAGTTCAAAAATAGGAAACTTTTGTGCAAGATCTTTAATTCATTGGGTCCTTAGGTAGTACAAAAATCAAAGAACTTAGAAGTAGAGTGACCATGAATTTTGAGAGCATTGAGACCCTTGAGATTAAATTCCAATATAGAGGCTCTACTACTCATTTGAGTGCTCTTTAGAGAGTCTTTGAAATTAAAGTATGAAAGTTTTCCATGTGTTATTTGTTTTACAAATGCAAGGTAGAAACTTATATTGCTAAAAGTACCGCATCCAAAGATTTCGGCTAGAGTCATGGAATCTATTTGTGTACCATCAACTTGTCATGTCTGCAAACTAGCAATGGTCGATGATGAGGCCCTAAGTATATTCATGTTGTTTTGCAGGCATGCAACCACCTGTATTATTTTGCTCACCTTGCTAGGAGAGTGAGTGCATTAAACTTAGTTCAACCAACACATATCTTAGCTCATCAAGTCTTTGATATTGTTTAATAATCATTCATTAACAAGTGCAATAAGTGAGGTGCATATTAAAATTTTTCTTATTGTTGTAGCAAGGATACTGGCTAGTAACCTTTAACTATAATAGGGTTGAGATTCTTTTATAGTAGTAGGTATATTTTTAAGCTAGCTATTGTAGCAGTAGCTAACTAATAGTTACTAGAGCATTTTGAAGCCATAATAAATGTATGGCTATTCTGATAGCATTATTAGAATTCATTGATATCATAATCTAAACCATGCAGTGGGTACATCTATTATTGATAGCATTGATAGCTATTAGTACAAGTGCTAGCTATCTAGTAGCTACCAATAATAATGATATTGCTTGGTAGCTACTATTATTAGTATGATTGGTGGCTACAAGTGCAAGTGTACTGGTAGTCCTTAGTTCTATAGGTAGCTACCACATACCTATTAGTGTTAATATGATTGATAGCCACAAGAAAAGCATAAGGATAGTTGTATTGGTAGCTACTAGTTTAACTAGTAGCTATCTTATAGCTACATGTTGTAATTAGTTGGTTGTAATAAGTTGAAGTATATTGCTAGCTATCTGTGTAATTAGGAAGTAGCTACCAATTATGTTGCTATAAGTCTCAATTTCTTTTATGGCTAGGAGTGTAACTCAAAGCCAACTACTACTGCATTGGTGGATATAAATACACTAATAACAACACAAAGATAGTAAACACTATAACCAACATAATTGGAAGCCACTATATTGGTAAAAGCTAGACCAACTAGTATCTACCATTGCAAGTGGGAGTTAGCAATATAAGTGATAATCACCACTTATATTGTTAGCCAATAATTATACAAGTAGCCACCAATTGCGCCACTAGCTATCAATGGTATTGGCATCTACCACTACGCTAGCACTCAGTCATTGTATAGGTGTATACCACAATATAAGGATCTTAAATAGGATTTCACATTTTGAATGCAAGGAGGATGGTGTGAAATTTACACGAGCCCATAAGAAACAAGAACATATATGGATGTTGAGATATTTGCAATCACACCTACTTCGGTCCCTTTGTGAGAAGCAGTGAGGGCTCAGGACCAGAATTCCATATGCACAATAGAAGAAAGTACCACCACTCATTTCCTATAAAGCATTGTACTTGCACTCTTTTCCTAATGCAATGATAGTAATCTTTTCTTTCCAATAAAGTGTCTTGTCACTGTCAATACACAAGATTGTGTTTATTAGTCCAAGTCTCAATCTTAGAGCCTAATTCACTTGTGTGACAATTTGTCTTTGTTGAGGTCAATGTCTACATGAGTTTCTTCTTTCTCTTTCAACCTCCATAGCTTCAGCATTTTCCATGCTCTAGATCCCGCATATTTGTCATGGTATTAGAGCCCAGTTGGGCATGGAAAAGCTTCTTATATATTCTCTCAGTCCCTCTCCAGTTCAGCCCAAGCTCAGGGTGTGTATCTAACTTCATCTCTATCCATATCTCCAAGTGACCTTCCATGGCAGCCATAGCCTCCTGCGGAACCTACCTTGCTTGGAGCCTCTTGTTCTCACTCTGCAGGCCATAATACATCACGATTTCTTTTGTGAATGTGTTCTTCTGCTCAGGGCACAACATCCTATTACCTTATATCACAACATTGGTGCCATATTAGTTTGGCATTGGCGACATTCTCCATTGCAGTCCAAATCTGCACCCTGTTTGGTCATACAACTGGCAGCGGAATTATAGGGTGCAATCGCTCGACTGACCATAGGGCAATTGTAGCCCATGCCTTAAGATTCTTGGCCACCAAGTGTTGTGGCAAATGCCTTCGTCTGTGACTCACTGCAATAAAAAATATAGACAGGTCTGAAACCGTAGAAACAGTCTACCATAGCCACTCTATTATAAGCTCATTCTCCACTTCTTCCTTCACTCCCATTGGGAAAAACTAACATCTTGTCATTCTAATCTATTTCAAATTAGAGGTCTAAACAAAACATTGAGGAGGGTAAGTGCTTGAAGATCCTTTGAGGTATTGAAGAAAATTTTTAAGTGCTTGAAGGTCCTTTGAGGTCTTGAAGAAATCAAACATCTTATTCTTCCCATCCTTCTTACCCTACTCAAAGTTCTGTCACTTTGAGTTCCCAACAAGTAGTTCAACAAGAAAATCAAGGAGGGGAATAGAAGACCAATGAAGACCTATTGAGAATTTACCAAGAATTTGGCTCCACAAGTATACTGATCACTTACTGTTTTTTGGCACTTTTTGCTTGTTAGCACACTCAAGATTATCTCTTGTGCTACTTAAATCTGATAATTATGAACCTGATTTGATGTTGTTCCTGCAAGTCTAATGTGGTCAAAGACTCTCCAACTGCTCGTTTCAAAGGAGTCGGGTTTCATACCTGGTAGATTTGGATTAAACTCATCCTGATGAATAAGGGACTTTGGGCCATTACCACTGGAAAAGAAAAGAAGCCTTGTGATGCGGATCTTGCTGTCACTTGGCAAAAGAATGATGATAAGGCTCAGACCATTATCAAACTGGAGCTAGACGACAGTTATATCCACCATGTGAATAACTGTGAGACCTCACAGAATACATGGAAGAGACTTGACACTTTGTTTAGTGCACAATCTAAATCATCAAAGTATGGTCTCCTGATAGAGTTTTTCAGGCTTGAAATGAAGTCCAGCACATCACTTGCCATGCATCTAAATTACATGGAAGGACTTCTAACCCAACTAGCAGGAATCAACATTAAAATGGAAGAAGATGATTGCATCAGTGTTCTACTTAAGAGTTTGCCTCCTAAATATAATAATGTATCAACAAATCTAATTAATATGCCAAAACCTGAACTTGTTGATATCCAGGCATCATTGTTAGAGGAGGAAAAGAAGCTAAAAACTAAGGAAGAACCAACTACCTCTAGAGATGAACATGAATTATATGTTGCCAACATGTACAAAGGCAAGAAGGATCAACTCTTCTGTGACTTATGCAAAACACTAAGAAGTTCTGCCATGCCAAAAAGAGGTCCCAAAAGGCCTATCTAGTTGCAGTCAAAGAAGAAGAAGAAAATGGAGCAAAGGAAGAAGAAGAAGAAGAAGACCACCAGGACAAGGACAAACCTCATCAGTCTTTCTATTCATATAGACTTTTTTAGTTTTTTATTTCCTAGCCCTAATGCCTCAAAACATAAACTTGTAAACTCCTCAGTTATCCTTGTACTATAGCCTCTGTACACTTTGTGAGGCCCCTGCTATAGCCTCTGGATGTCCATCATGTTTGTGGTACCCACACTTATCCTTTTCTGCGATAGCCTCTGGTGTTTTGTCATCTTTATGGTGTGCCCACACTTTGCAGGTGTTGCTTTCACTAAAGCATCTATATGCTTTGTACTTCTGGTTGTGACTGAGGAGGGGTGTTGAGATATTTGCAATCACACCTACTTCAATCCCTTTGTGAGAAGCAGTGAGGGCTTAGGAACAGAATCCCATATGCATAGTAGAAGAAAGTACCACCATCCATTTCCTATAAAGCATTGTACTTGCACTCTTTTTCTAATGCAATGATAGTACTCTTTTCTTTCCAGTAAAGTCTCTTGTCACTGCCAATACACAAGATTGTGTTTCTATGTCCAAGTCTCAATCTTGAACCTAATTCACTTGTGTGACAATTTGTCTTTGTTGAGGTCAATGTCTACATGAGTTTCTTCTTTCTCTTTCAACCTCCATAGCTTCAGCATTTTCCATGCTCTAGATCTCGCATATTTGTCAATGGAGAGTGTTAAGTCTTAAAGAGACCATGAAAGAAGTAGATCTAGGTGATTATGAATGTGTTTCCACTGATGGAAAGATCATCAATGCCTTGAAAAGGGGGTTACAAAGTGCTCAACAGATTTGTGAAGGTTTGCAAATGAAGCCAAAAGGTAAAGAGGATAAGAAGTGGTGGTGGCTAGAGCCTTGGTCTGAAGGCTTGATTGAGGCATATGCCAATTCAAGTTTGCAAGAATTTGACACAAATGAGGAGTCTTTAGTTCTTGTAGATGATGGAATAAATTCTGATGAGGACATGTGTACAAGTGAGATAAGGCATGTATTGGATTCTATGTTGAATGAAAAGAATGAGGAAAAAGACAAAGAACCTAGTAGTGGAGCTTGAGAATAGTAGTTTTGTTTTCAAGTCTACATTGGTAAGTCAACTTAATGGCAATCCCATGTTATCCAAGGATAGGCTTACAAGGTGCGACAGGGAGTATAGTATAGTAAGGAGGAGAAGTATCAAAATCAAACAAATGATAACCTATTTCACATTGGTTTAGATTGTGTTGTATTCTTTTAGGAAGAGAATAGTAATGGAAAGATCATGAGGTCATCAAAGGAAAGCTTTTCAAAAAGTACAAGAAAAAATAAAATTCGAAGTGTTTGGTACTTAGGACGAGTTCAAAAGATGAGAAGAAAAGTTAGTGGTGCCTATGTGGAGTACAAGAGAGGGTTTAGCCTCTCAAATAAACCATCATGGGTGGAGGTTCAACTTGGATGGTATCAAAAATCAAAGGGTCCAAGGAGTTTTACATATGATTTGACTTATGTTAATATGGTAGACATTGAAAGTATCATTACTCTTGCACATCTCACATATGATTGTAACAATAATAAACATGAACTTGATGAAAATGATTGGAAGATCTTCAATGAATTTGTAAAGGACACTTGAGAGTAGGTAAATAAATGTTAATTTTTCTCTCTTTTAATATTTATTGCTATGTAAAATGACCAAAAAATTCTTATCCATCTCATTCTTGGCATTTCCCTTTTATGTTAATCTCGTGTGTTTTAAAGTTTGCTTCTTCAGGAACATGACTAGTGGATTATGGTGATGCATCCATGTATATAAAAACAAAGATGAACTCTAGCTTTGACAATGTTGAGATGCTAAGTAGAGCACATGGCTAGAGGAAAATTTTGTATATTTAGTATTTTTTGTATAGTTGTAGCAACTTTATGGAAGAAAATGAGATAAATTTTGTATAGATGTAAACACTAAAAATCATGCTTTTAGTTACATCTTCATGCAAATATTTTTGGAATCTAGTTGGGGGCCATGGAAAGGAAATATAATTTTTCCTTCAATATCAGCCCAATATAGCTATCTTTTTAAACTATAAATTAAGTTCATATTCTTTGTCTTTTGTTATGACTTGATAAGATTTCAACCGGGTAGAAAAGTTTTAGGTATATGTCTCTTGTTCTCTCTAGAATCTATATGCAGGTGTGTTATATATATACTTGATATGGTTTTTAGGAATGATGGACACAATAATGTAAAATGAGTTAGATACAATAGATACACTGATATTATAGTCCACTACCATCGCAACAACATGAAAATGCTAAGATCAATATGGTAATATAAGAGAGCCCTAGGATAGTAGTGGGATGCTCAAAATGTGTATTCATATATTTCTATTTCAATTCTCATGTTTAAAGGCATATAAGACTCACTTCTTAATCATTTTAAAGTGGGCTTGAGCAACTAACTTATTAGTAATTATGCATCATATCTTGTGAATTTTAGCCAATGCTAAATGTGTGAGACTTGGCAACAAAGCTACTAATGTGAATGTCCTTTGCTAAATATCCCCAAGTTATGAAATGTATACCCTAGTTATAAATCTAAAGTTCTATATGAAATTGTCTTAAAACCCTAATTTTATCCATAGAGCTCTAGATTTTACCATTGGATGTCATATAGCATGAAGCTACTTTATGATGTCTCATCATAACTCAAACTAGTAAAAAATATATATATAAATTCTTAAAAGCCAGTTTGTGATTAATTCTATGATAAAACTAGTGTTTTATATCTATTACATAAGGATTTGTTAAATTCTTCATGAAAAAAAAAACTTACAATAAGGGATTTATAAATTGTGGTAATAGGTCACAAAAGGGTTAAATAAATATCACAAAATAGGCTACATAGGGATATATAAAACATACAATGAACGCACGTGATATCTAGGATTTATACATAGTGATCTCTCCTAGCCATCAACCCAAAAATCAAAATCTATCGTTTCTCTAAACAATATTGTGGAAAGCTCATCTTCCATCTAGACTATACTTATCCTAAGGTGTCTTTATCATATCATACACTTGATTTCTCATCCATTCAAACAAGAATATCCACTTTCCTCATATGATGTCTTATGGCAATAAGTAGATCCATTACACAATGTAGGCAAGGAGAGAAAATTCTGTAGATTGATTTTTAAAGTTTAATATTCGTTTGAAAGGACTAGAAGGACAGGAAGAGCATGAAAAAATCTTAGTTGAACATATATTATGGTTAGGCACCTTTGAATATGGAAAAGACTACTTTTGGTAGACAAGGGGAAAAACCCAATTTCGAAGGCAACCATCCAAGCATGGCACAGGGAGAATGTGATATGCCTTAGTAAATCCAAATTCAACTTTCTCTTACATGTGTGTAGATAGTGTTTGTAAATTAATTTTAGGCCATTTTAAGTGTTTTAAGAGTTTTTGGTGGTGGCAATTTTTTGGCCAAGTTTTTTTTAACTTAGATGTAAGACCTATTTTATAAGTTGATTTGTGATCAAACAAAGCAAAATTTGGTCGAAATTCCTCTCAGTGAGTTCGAAATGGAGATCAAGAAGAATATTTTATCATCTCACAAGCTCGGTCCAATTCTTCACCATTTTGGAGATATGGTCCTTTGAAAATGAAAAATCAAATAATTTCAAAATGTATCATGCTATTTGTACTTTCTTTCCATTTTTGGAACGCTTGCATGCAAATGATGATTTGGGAGGATTGTGTCAACTTTGGTTTGGGATTCTCTATTGGAAAAAGTCTATTGTAGTTGCATAAAGTCATTTTGGCAAAAACAAAAACTAAGCCAACAATCTCCATCATATTCTTCATCCAAAATCTGAGATTGAGATTGTGAATATGATTGTGATTGAGATTGTGAGTGAGAGTGAGATTGCAATTCTTTTCATGTACTTAAAGTCAGGTCGGGGTTGGTCGACAAGTTCGAGCTCTGCATTTGAGTATAAATCCTGATTGTGTCATCTACTATTTCTTTGTTTTTTTACGACTTCTCTTTCTACTTGTGTCTCTCTATCAAAAATTGTGATTATTTTTATCAGATTTTGAGTAGTGGTGTTGCAAAGAAGTATTGGAGTACCAAGTGGTTATGTAACTTTGTCTCAAGGGTCCAAGGGACCATTATGAAAAATGTCAAGTTGTTTAGATTGGAATATAAAAGGTTGGATCTTTCAACATGCAATATGGTTTCACACCTTTGGAAATTTTAAAATATCTTCATTTGTGAATAATTGAAAGGATCTTTTCTTTCGAATAAAAATTAATTAAACTTGCAAATATGATGTTTTGGGACTTATGAATGTTGTACTTTTGAAAGAGAGGTCTTGTGAATTTCATCTTAGAGGAAGAAAATGGTAGCTAGTAAGGGGAAGGCAGAGAAAGATTCCCCACTTCGTACATGGGATCCACTAGATAAACTAGGGTGGAGCCAACAAAGGCCATGGGATTGGGGGCCAAAAATGCATGCAATGTTTACCTTTGAAAATGGACTAGTCCAAGTTTACACTTTCCTAATCCCTTTCTTACGAGGCTTATTTTAAGTCCATATTCTCCCTAATGGAATCATGGTGATCAAAAGGGTTTGTTTGATGAAGGAGACTTTCCTACCATCAATTCTCATAAGCAACTATCGATTATTATCCATTTGGAGAACTATATGGTTATGTGTTGGCATAATGCATGCTCAATCAATGTTCTTTCTTGAGAACTTAATGAAAACATGTAAGAATTTCATAAGTCAAAATGCAAGGCTAGAAGATAATACATTCAATACTTTATTAGTGTAGGAATCACTTATATACATCTTGAGATTTCTTCCTTAAGTGGATTCCTCCCTTGCAACAATATGGAGCAATGAAGTGGACTTTAAGACAACATTCCTTGTACTTGAAAGGAAATGGTGAAGGAAAAGTTAGCATCCCTTCTGCCTAGAAGAAAAGGGTGCAGAAATGTAATGGATGAAGAGATACATTGAAAATTGAAAACCTTTTGTGTCACAATAGTGATGTCATGAGTTAATGGATGGTAATGTATGAGAAAATAGAAGTACACATGTAAAGGAAGATGGTGGCCTTTCATGTACACAATGGACACAATTTCTCATACCGTGCATATCTAAAATCATTGCCAAATGACATTTATGTGGATTGTCTATACCAAGAGGTAGAGAGAGTAGATAAATAAAAGAGAGTACACATCACAACAATTGATTAGGAATATGCTCGAGGATGCTTATCAATTATAATGCATATAATAGTTGGCTTACTATTACTGATTTATAAAAATGATTATATAGAATACTTGTCTAATTAATTACTCATGTTAAGAGAATACACAATGTGTAATGCTATGTCATGTGGGATAGACATTTTAGATGAAAATATTGATGATAATATATAATCCAAAGATTGTGGGTCATTGGTAGCTTTGAGAGTGTCAATAGAAACATGGATGTTTGATGTGGCATAATCCAAGAATATAATTAAGCTCAACTACCAAACTATGTACATATATACATGTGTATATGTATGCGTATATAGAGGATGTTACAAGTGTGGTGAAAACATGCCCTAATGCAAAAATCAAACACATACAAATGACAATTAGAATGTTTCTATTTATAAGTCTTTCTATCAAAAGCAAAGATGGGGAATAATAGATGATGAGACTTGATTGCCCTCTCTCCAACTATGGTTGTATATCTTTCCTACTATGAGCCTTGGAGAATGAGGGTTACGTGTGGTAAATGGATGGACTACGTCAATTAGTATATGGCTTTGCATCCTCATACTTGCCAAAACACCAATCCAGTGCTTACATAATTGGAGTTTGGTTTGCGACATCAACATCATGGACTCAAACAAATGGGATAAGGGAGGTTGTGCATGGAGTGTTTGATGACGGGTGCCAAAACATACTATAACTATCATCCCCCAGGGTTTTGAGTGATTGGAGCTTACCTTCCTCGAGTGTATTGCATCATTCACTTCACCTGCTAATCCAAGTCGCTCTCTCTCCTAACATGGTTTATATCCCTTTTTGAGTATTAAAATAGGTTTAGAATGGAGGATGGCATGCGATAGAAGGTGGAAGTGCTAAAAATGACAAGAAAGTTCACAAACTTTCACCTAATATGAAAAGGTTTCGAGACGGAATACAATGTAAGATGTGTTAGGTAACCCATATTGGGAATGCAATAAAGTTTCCCTTTTCCATCATTGTTCCTGCTCGAAACACACTGTGGGAAAGTCCTCTAAGAACTAATTCAAGTGACCAAGGGAATGATAACGATGATGATGATAGTGATGGCGGTGATGAGGAGAACAAGGATGATGAGGTTATATGAGCTGCTACTACTCACGATGATGACTAGTGTTAGTATATTTTGTGTGTTATATTGTCTAGTATATTGGAGAGAGAGTGTGTAAACATGTGTGTATTAACATACGTTGCTACCAAGCTAAATATGTGGTGTAAATATAATTTGTGCCTCTGCGTGTCAATATGTGCGTATGAACCTATGTTGCTACCAAGGTGGCAGGTATCATCAAGAGATACAAGTTCCTGAAAGAAGACATACAGATAGGGTTCCACGGTGGCAAGAGGCTGGCACGAGTAAAATATAATTGCAAGCACACGAAGACAACTAAAGTCTGCAAGTGTCCTTCAGAAAAGCGCCCTCCAGAAAAGCAAGGAAGAGCATGCACAAACGCATCGATCAAGTTGATGGGTGGCTGTACAAATATGGATTAATACCGCAACTTGGACCATTCTTCAGACGATATATGCAATATGGGTTATTGGAATATAACTTTCTGACCAGCATATCCAACGTGCGTGAAATTATGGATGTCTCTTGCCTTTGGCCGACGAGGTGTTTTCCTTTCCGCGTTTTCCTGTATAATAACAAATGTTTGCGAGCTGGGAAATAACAGGAATAACGTATCAGCAGATAGAGAAGAGATGTCTAACTGTGCTACTTCGCCGACGGTACTGCAACGTTCAGATAATATGATGCAGAGCATCATCTCTTCTTTGTTTCCCTACCGTTGCAAGGTGGCGCATCAGGATGCAAGGGAGGATGTGGATGATGATCATAGGAAGACCCTGAAGATGACGATTAGAATGAGCTCTCGTCATTATCCGCACCCGGGAGAGTGCAACGTGCTGGAGCTGCCGGTGAACGTGAACACGCACGTGCGAATGGAGGAGAGAGAGGACCGTCTTGTCTTCTCCGTGCGCTTCCCTCGCTCCTCCTGGGACTCGGGACCCGCGAGAGGACCAGAAGAACCTCCGCGTGGAGGTGACGGAGGCATTGGCGCCCGCGGGGCCCAATATCGTGAAGGTCCCGTGGTGGGTCCCGGGACGGGCCTCATGAGGTCGCTGGTGAGGGACCTGGGCTTGCGAGAGTGGCGGTGCCGCCTTCCTCCGTGGTGCTCCCCCGCCTCTGCCACCGTCGCCTACTGCCATGCCGATGAAACGATCATCCTCACCTTCGCCAAACTACGACCCCGGAGAAGTTGGTGGCCCTCCTAGCGAGCGCGCTCTTGCTCTCTATTGTTTTGCGAAGAGGTTTGATTCAGTGAATCGAAGCCACACATTTACAAAGCACAACAAGATTCACAGTTTCAATACAATATAATAAGGAGATCGCTTTTCATCTAATCATAGAAAGTTGTGGCCGTACATTAACACTTTAAAGCCAAAACCTGGCTTGAACTACAAATAAGGAAAACATTGTAGCTGAAGTGCTCATACATGACATAGCTAATGTAACATGTGTTATGTACTGGTATTAGGACATGCTACCGCAATGGTATTATGAATGCTAATTCCTCAATGGCATGTTTAGAACTCACTCTATGGCACGAGCATGAGGATTTTGTTGTGAAGTGGCGCATCATGCATGGTGTCAAGCTAAGCTCCTCCAAATCCAAGTTTTTTTTTCATATTTTGTATCTTGTGATTCTTCCCATGACACGTTAAATGTGATTGTATAACATATATATGATTAATTGTTGTTGTAGCGATACATAAAAGGTGAACATACACCTAATCAACTGGAATCCTTTATGATGCTACCAATACCTTGCACATAAGATATTCCTTGTAGTATTAAAAAGGTTAATATGTTTTTCCAAGTTTGAGATCCACTCGTTAATAGTGTTTGTAAAGCCTAAGCATAGAGAAGCCTAGTTCAGGCTATGCACAGCCTACGTCCCCAGCCTAGATTATTGACGTGGACTAGGAATATGATTTGTCAATTGGCTAGGCATTGGCATGGCTAAGCATAGCTTAAGGTACAGGAATTGGTGGAACATAGGGTAAACGTAGGCTATGTTAGGCCTTGGTTAGCATAGGGTAAGTATATATGACTAGCGTCAACTAGCATATGGTCAACCTAACCTAATGTATCATAGTCTATTAACCTTATGCTTAGGCACAAGCATATGCTTAGCCTCACATAACCTAGTCTAGTCTAACCAGCTACACTCCAAGGTTCTATCTATAAGCTCATCACTTTAGAACATCTATCCTCTTCTCTATCAGTCTCATAATCTGAAGGAAGCACACTCCCATACATGAAGAAGATGTCTAAATGGTAGCATTCATCAAGAGCATCATGGCAAACATGGATTCGAGGAAGCTTCTAGCAAGAAAGAGAGGTTCACAACATTCCGGCAAATTATTGCAGCTCAAATTTCTCCATGGTTGACAATGGTCATAAAGATTGAATGTAGTGATGGAAGCATGGGTTTTGTTTTGAACCCATTAGCACAACTTGATTGGAGTTCACCATCACTTTCTCATTTGGAAAGTCTAAAAGGTAGCATAATGAGAATGTCATGGGTTTCACCAAACATCACATAGATTTGTGAAAAGTTTACAAGATCATAGGGCATTGTAGATGGGCAAAAGGCTAAAAGTTATCCTAATGAGAGTGTCATGGGCCTAATTCTCACTCAATAAGGTAGTTCAAAAATAGAAAACTTTTGTGCAAGAGCTCCAAGGAGAGCACAAAGACAAGTGTATTGGTTGCCACTAGTTTAACTAGTAGCTATCTCGTAGCTACTAGTTGTAATTAGTTTGTAGTGACAAGTACAAGTATATTGCCAGCTATTTGTATAGCTAGGAAGTAACTAATAGCTACGTTGCAATTGATAGCTATAAGTCTCAGTAGCCTCGATAGCTAATTTTTCAACTCAAAGACAACTACTACTTGCATTCATGGATACAAATACACTAATAACAACACAAAGATAGCTACCATTATAACCAACATAATTGGAAGCCACTATACTAGTAAAAGCTAGTCCAAGTAGTATCTACTAGTGCAAGTAGAAGTTAGCAATATAAGTGATAATCACCACTTATATTGCTAGCCAATAATTGTACAAGTAGCCACTAATTGCGCCTATAGCTACCAAATGGTATTGGCATCTACCACTACACTAGGACTGAATCATAGTATAGGTGTGTATACCACAAAATTAGTTTATTATGTTCTTTTCTTAGTCCTTGCCTCTAGCAAGCCTTGCTTGTTTGCTTCTTGAATGCATCTAGGAAAGGCATGAATCTGCATGTCCCAAATGCATTTCATAGCTTCATCACCATGTGTATTCTTGACAAGGACATCACACATGGAATAGGGGAAGAAGTATGATGTATAAGTAACCCCATCTTCAAAATATCTAGATGCATCATATTGTCTTAGTGCAAGTCTATCTATCTTCAAGAGGCCAATCCAAGAATGCAATCAATTAAACCAATAAAAAATGGTTTAAAAGCTATTTTATTTTTTATAAAAACAATTACAAAGAACCTTCTCTTTTGTGATTGTAGATATGCTAAGAAAACTCACAATAAGTTTGAGCCTTGACTACTCTGATGCATTGCCGATATATTAAGAATAGTTCTTAGGCAAAGATATTGTTGTTACATATTTTTCTTTGTCTACTGAAGCTACTAAAATATCTAAAATACGAAAAGTCTTGGACATCCCTACCCTCTGAGCTATTTCCCTCCATATCTATACTCTCTCATGGCTCTATTGTGACCTCTTCTCTGTGTTTATGCAACCTTCATTAACAGAGTGAATTACTTACACCCTCCTTTCCCTTGGCACCTTTGTGTGCCTCTCTATGCATCTCCACTCTACCTCTTGTAACAACCAAGTAGGCTCCCCGTTTCTATTAATAGTAAAATGAATACAGGAAAGAAGGAGCTGCATATTGAGGTAGAGATTGAATATGCCCCATTATTCAAAAGAACCCAACGTACCAGTGTCAACCCTTAGGTTTTGTAGAGTTACAAGCAAATGGGATTGAAACATATGGATATGTGGGTTGATGGGGGAATCTACCCAATTGACCCCTTATACAATAGACCTCCAACTTTCTCAAGAATCACAAATTTGTTGAACTATGTGTGCGAGGGTGAAAATGGGTTACTTGGTTATACTAGGCGGCTCAATGATCAGGCATTCAAAGTATTTACAACTTGCCAGGCAACCATAAAAAATTACCATGATGTGATTGTTGCACATCAACTTCATATACAACACCTCATAGGACAAGTGGTACAACTGAATGACACTATAATTCAACAAAACAATCAAATTATTTCAATGCAGGATACTATCCATGACATTGGTATCTCATATGAGGAGGCAAAGACACAATTGGAAGACTTGAGAAAGATCAATAGCAAGCTAACACAGGAGTGCAAACAAAAGAAGAAGCCAATCAATGAGTTAATTGTGAATAGTGGCCAGTGGAAGCGACGTATCAAAGCATGTAAGGTAGCTCAGAAAGAGAACCTAGGTGAGGGTGAGGTTGGATCGTGTATTAGTAGATTGTTGAAGGCAAGTGCACTGGAAAACACTTTGAGCAATCGTAAGTTTAAGGTTGTGAAGGAAAAGGTGATTGAGTGCACATTAAAAGATGTGTCAAATGAGTTCTCAACTGTGGATACACATTCTATTTGTGACAGGGCCGGCATTAGCACAACGACTTACTCAAAGATATTCAAAGGTGTGAAGGTTGGGTTTGGTCGTGTGCTGAAGAGAAATAGAATCGTGCCTCTTTCTCAACCTTCAAAGTTAATAGAGGGCCGACGGCAACTTAATACAAAGGTTTTGGAGTTGATAGGAGATCCCATGCATGTTCAATGTGTGGAAATACTAAAGATTGGGACCAAAAATGCATATGAGGTGAAGTTTACCGAACTCAATAATTACTATTTAGATTTGAACAAGGTACAGTTGGCAATGGTAATGTACTACAATATGTCTGTTGAGCAATGTAATGGTAAATTGCACTTTGTTATAAAATTAGATGAAAGTGAGGTCGTCAAAGGAGTAAAGCTTGAAAGAGTTAGTGTAACTTTGATTAATAGAGCTTTACAATTCGACAAGAACAACCCATGGAACTTTAGTGTTCAATCTCAGCACCATGTGTGATGGCTCGCTGCATTTGAAGTTCCTAAGGAAACATTTGAGGTGTTGCAGCTATTCTTTATGCACACAAGCATTCCAAGTATCATCGATCGTCAGGAACATGGTGAGATGCTCTCGGTTGAAGGGTATGGTCAATACTTGGTTGAATGGCATCTTGTAGGAGACTTGAAAACTTTAAAATGCATGTGTGGAATCTCTAATGGTGAAAATACAAAGAATCCATGCCTATATTGCTTGATAGAGAGGGTGGAAGGAAAGGACGGAAAGAAGAACTGGCGAAAGGTGACAAGTGCTGCACCGATGCGCAATAGAGAAGATCCCACTTGGAAGCCCATCTTCAACATTCCCTCGGATCGTATTCACATTTGTTCATTGCATGCTTTTGTCAGAATCATGGAGAAACTTGTATATGAATACATTTTCTTTGCTTATAGGATGCAACCAGAAAAAGAAGCCATTGCAACGTGTAGGAATGTGGAGCAAGTGCTATAAAAAAATTGGGCTACACAAGCATCAAGTGACAATTGAAAAAGATGAGAAGAGATCAGGAAAATCTGGTAACTTGCCAAAAAAATCTTGCTTTGGAGGAGCAAAGGCTAGGAAGTTTCTCTCAGTACCTATCAATGAGGAAGGGAATGTCATGGTTTGTAGGCCGCAGGTCTACGATGGGTGGAAAAAGTTACATTTTGCAGTTCCTGATCGAAGTAATGAAGGAAAAACAAGATTGGCCAAAGCTAAGGTTTGGATAAGTCTTAACAAATTGGCTCCCTTACTTTGCAAGATGGTGTTTAATAATGAAGATAAGCAAGAATTTATCAATGCTGTGCATAGCTTCTACAAAAACATGTTGGAAGCATGGGGCAAAAGCTCTATCAGACATTACATGGTGCATACTAAGTTAATATTTTAAAATTGTATGAATTGTATAAACTATTGAGCATAGTTTTACTCATGTGTGATGTGTCTTTGTAGCATATCCTTGAGGCACATGGGCCATACTTTGCACAAAAGGAAAGCATTGGAATTTGGTCCACACAAGGGATGGAAAATTCACATTGGATAGCGTGTAGTGCATATCAAAGAAAAAACTAATCATGGTGGAGGGGTGAATGGTAGCAATCCAATGATCCAATTGCTATCTTCGTGGTATAGGATTATAGTAGCAGATGAAGCTAAACTCTCACAAAAGAGAGCAAATGATATTGCTAATGAATTGGCTACAGACATGATGGAATCACGTCGTGTCACTAAAAGAGTGTGTTATGAAGTCTCAAGTGCCAAAGAAAACCATGCCAAGTGGCTAGAAACAAGGCTTCGACAAGGCAACAAATGGGTTCGAAAAGAGCTAAGATAGTAAGATGAATAATGTGAGTCAGTGTGAATGCAATTCCTAGTTTAAGAGAGAAAGAGAGAGTGTGCATCTATGTAAATGAGTCTCACCGTTTAGGGTTATATAAAAGAGGGTTTCACTTTCTATCTTATTCATTGAGTTCTCACATGTCTTGTGCAAGAAAGATGGCTAGGTCTAAGGTAGTTGCAAATTTGTTTCCGCTCAGAGCCCCATATCGTGTTCAGCCTCTTGGAGCATCTACTAGCTCAGATGCACCCCCTTCTCAACCTAATCCACCTTCCTCAAGTCGCCATCACAAGGGTCCTCCTCAGCACCCCATAAGAAATGCAAGTGGAAGCCAAGTACAGTGGCCTTGAGAGAAATTAGAAGGTATCAACGCTCTTTTGATCTCATCATTCTGAAGGCGAGCTTCTCAAGACTTGTTCACGAGATTGTGCAAGACCTCTACCGCACAGAAAGTAGGAGGTGGTTTTTGTTACAAGGTTGGGATAGACTTGATCGCTTCACAAAAGAATGTCTTCATGCTCTATAGTATGCTACAGAGGCCTTTTTAGTTGACTTGATGACTTATGCTCAACGTTGTGCAATACATGCGAAGTGCATCACTGTAACTCCCAAGGACTTGCAACTTATAAGAAATCTTCAAGCAGTGAAGGATGTATTCCTTCCAATGGAATGAACATAGTTTGAAATGTTAGCTTTTTTGGCATAGCGTTATCCTCGTGCATTGGACATATGACTATGTTCCAGTGCAAAACTATTGTATGAGCCCTTAAAATATGAATTAAAATTTTACACTTGTCCTTCACTCTCAACTTTTACTGTGCATCTTCGCTATATTTTCAATTCTTACTTACAGTTTTTGTTAGCACTGTCAATTTCAATAGGAATAACATGCAAAAATTTGCCATTTCTTGTTGTAGACTTTACTCCTAATGCCTCTGTATAGTTTATGTGGTGCGAAGTTTCTAAGGGCTAGTAGTCGCAATGTTGATTTCTCAATTATCAATCCATCCATAATTTTAGTGTGGGATAATTTTTAAAATACTAAAATATATCGAAATGCGACGAAACTTCACATGCGCACTCGTTGGGTGGCCAAGAGCTCTTTTTTTTTGAAAAAAAAGTGCTTGCAAACCCCTGATCTGAAGTCTGGCATCTGCAGGTACTTTTTAAAAATAATAATAATAATTTGGGCTCTTGGCTTCCCAACGAGTGCGCGTGTGAAGTTTTGTTGCATTCATACAAGGTTATGGATTTACGATCACACGATGGACAATATGTATGAAGCTCCGTTAACCCAGTTTTGGGGTTTAAATGGGTTAAAAGTTCATTCTTCTTCTCATTTTCACATCTTGATTTCTTTGCTTCCTCCATTTTCACATCCCCAACCTTTGTCTCTTCTCTGTCTTGCCCTCCTTGGATGGCACAAACCAAGCAAGCATGTCGCCATTTTGGCCCCAGGAAGACATCACGCCAAAGCCCACCACCTGGAGCACAAGGTGGAGGCTCCTCAAGTGTAGTAACAGGTGCTCCCCGTAGAGCACAAGGACCACCACAGAAGAAGAGGAGATGGAAACCGAGCACTGTTGCTCTTTGAGAGATAAGGAGAATCCAATGCGGATACGAGCTTCTCATCCCAAAAAGTTCTTTTCATAAAGTTGTTCAAGAAGTCATGTATGAACTTTATCATTCGGCTTCGACACGGCTAGGGGACCCCGCTATAGTTTACTAGATTAATGATGCAAGGTTTGTAATGGGTGTTACAGCACCATAACATCTTGGAAGCCCAAAAAAATTTGTACTCTACCACATTGGAATATTTATTTATATATACATAATATCTCGTGCGATGTGTACTGAATTCAAATAATTGAGTAAAGTTGTTTTGTTTTGTTTCTTGAAACACATGACTCTTAATTTTTGTTTAACGTACCAACGCATCAAAAGTAGTAATACACATTGAATTATGTTAATATATGCATATACGTCATTCACATACCACACATTATCGTCACACTTACACAATCGCAAGTGCAGTACTACGCGTTGAATCATGTTAACGTATGCGAATGCGTCATTCATGTACCACACATTATTGTCACACTTATAGGAACCACATATTTATTTAATAAATATTTATTTATAGGGACAAAGTAAAGTATCTTATATTCATCAAGAAAAATACATGTGATGGTTGTTAGTGATGGTAGATACAAAAATTCGATAGCCAACAAGAACTCTCAATTGTTCCTTGACTTTTTCTTCGGTGGAGAGGAGGGACCAGCTTCTGATGAAAATATAAGTTCTTTCTTTGCTTCAAAAATGATGCGCTCCCCCTTCAGCTCTTTCTCCAAAAGAAGCGGATCCGACACTTTAGCGAGGTCGCCTAATGTCGCAAGCACACACATAGCTCCACCCCGCGTTTGATCAAACAAATTAAGAAGCTTTGACCGCTTGATTAGCACCACCTTCTCTAAGCTAGATGTCACAGTTATCGCTCAAAAAGGTCCAAACTTGGTCAAAGCTCGAATTTTTATAATTATTTCTTGCCCTCCTGGTGAGGATTTCTTATAGAAAACCACCAAATCTATAACAAGGTTACCGATATACTCCTTAAGAGCTGAATCCTTGTATCGGTCCGCATATCGAGCTCCTCCTTGCCTTGATGCAAAGTCATCTATATACAGTATGTCCTGAATGACAAATTAAAATCAAACAATATATTTAGCGACTAGCCTAGAGTTATCAAAAAGTGATGAAACTTGATGGTAGGGTGCGTCGGGTCCCCTGGAGTCCACCGGTGAAATCTTTGCCAAAAATGATGCCTGCAGCTGCCCTGTCTGAATTCTGGCGTTTCGGGCCACTTTCTAGCACCTTTTTGGAATCTACAAAATCCTTGGTAGGAAGATGGGGCCTTGGTCCGAACAAATCATGCTGTAGTGCTTCAAATTCAGCATCAGGCACAAGGTAATCTTCTTCAACCAAGGTTATATACTCCTGTGCTGTTATGATCGCACTCACAGTATCTAAGCTTGTGCCATCATATCTTCCAATCTCTGCCATTGTTGGATGCACATCCGTGTAATCATAATCGATCAGCTATTCCATTGAATCCCTGACTAGGATAGAAAACAACTCTTCTTCCTTCATTTCCAAGTATTGCAGTACATCTGATAGAAGTAAGTATTGTACACCATCTACTTCAACGGGTGTCAAGGATGCAAGGTTGGGTTTGTTGACTTGTGGCTGTTCTGAAGAAGATGACACCATGAGAGCCAACCCTTGCTCTGTCACCACTCGATGTTCCTCTTCAACATTAATGAGCTCTAAATCGGTTCTTCTCCCGTGTATGTGATAGAAACAGCCTGTGGAGTTGTATCTTCATCATTCTCCTCCTCTAGGGGTGTATCCAATGCAAGGAGGTAAATTTCCAATGCGCAATCACACTCCACAAGATCCAAAGGTGATGTACGTGGTGCACTTCCCATGGGAACAGTGCATACTCTATGCGAAAGATCCACATGGGCCAGACACCTACTCACCACTTTTTGGTGATTCTTTCCTGCCTGAAATACCATAAGCTATTCCAGAGGCACCCAAGTCATGTCGGATCCCTTGATGGAGTATGTGCATATAGCAATGGTGCTCACAAAGTCTTCCAAAACCTGAAGGGGGGATCCAGCGATGAGAGCACACTTTCAAGGTTGAAGTTCTTAGAGAAAACCTGGAATATCTCGTCATCCTGGTTGGCAAAGATAGTCTTGTGGATTCACTCATCAAAGTGTGCACGAGCATCCATCGTAGCAGGTAGAAGGGATGTGGTGGATATAAAGAGATGAAGAGAGAAAGTGTGAAATGAAACAATGAAACAAGAACTAAACTAGTTCTACCTTAAAAACCTTAAGTTTTAAACCATTAAGGATTGTTCGCATACGATATTTAGTTATGGCTTTACTTACATCTTTGTAAAGTTTACATGCATATGTAAATGTGTTGATGTGAAAAGTGTGTAACAAGTGTATGATTTTGTATAAATACCATATTTTTTAAATATTGCAAGTTTGTAAGAGACAATGTGTAAGAAGTTGGGAATAGTTAAAAATGTTGATAATATGCCATGTCACATTGACATTGGTATATAAGGAGATAAGTTGTAATTTTTCATATCTTTTGACAAATCAATACATTTACAATCTTTCTCTCCCTCCTTGCTCTAAGCTTCCATGGCTTCTTCATCTTTCCTGTCTTTCTCTCTCCAATTCTAGTCTTTCTCTCTCCTCGTCACTCTTATTCTCTCTCTCCCTGCAGTCTTTCTCTCTCCTCTTTCTCTCTCCCTGGTTCTCTCTCTGACAAGTGGTATCAGAGCTTCAGTCTTTGATCCATTATTTTCTTCCATTTTCACTCCTATTTTCCTATTTCAAAACCAATTTCAGACAAAAATGGTACAAGACAGTGACTAGTGGAGTGCTGCAGGACAACTATAGTTAGCAAATGACTACATCTGGAGATATCCAAGGTCAGATATGGCGGATAAGGGCTTAAATGGTTGGACGTCACCAAATTTTATGCAAAATTGAAGGTAACTAGGATAAAGGATGGTTAATCGGGCTTAGTTTGAGAACAAAATGTGGTTACTTTGAAAAGAGGGGTTTCTCTTTCCCCTTTCCTAGAAATTCCTGCAGGTTCCATGGAGGTTTAGCCCCAAGATCTGCTCATATCTTTCTTATCTCTGATCTTCCTGACCAACAATCACCTGGAATAGAATCCATTCAGCATGAGCTTCAAGTTGAGCACCAGCTTGCTCAAGATTGAGCAAGCATTCAAGCCAGGAACAACCCCGAAAATTGCAGCGCAATTTTCGGGCTGATTCCAGCCCTGCCCTTGCTCAGCCTGCCTCACCTCCAGTTCTTGACACTCTCCTTGGTCCTTGGCAAGAGAAATCTTCAGCAACAAGGGAGGATTCAGCTCCATTCATGAATCCTCAGCCTCTCTTGAACCCTAGGTGAACAGTCCATGGGCAGCCATGAAAGCTTCAGCCCAAGCTTCCATTTCTTGACAATTTCTTGAAGATTCTTCATCCTTTTGGCCCGTGGAATCATTTCAGCAAGGATTCTTCAACAAATTGCAAGGATTAAGCACGGGATGGCTAAAGATTGAGGATCAAGAGCTTCTATGGAGCAAAAATTTGGGGGAAACGGGTTTAATGCTTCAATTTCAAGCATTTGAAGCTTCAAGATTGGTCTCAACCATCAGATAAGCAAGCCTCATGGATTATTTTGCTAACATTGGACAACCGGGAGCCCTATCAAGCATTTGGCAAGTTATTTTCAGCCATGTCAAGGTATTTCTCTTCAATTTTTAATCTCTCTCATTAATCCAATTGCTGAGCTTAAGCCATTTGACTGAGAGATTAAAGAATTGAACATTTTCATCAAATTCTCAGCCAACCTTTGCTTGAATTCACCTACTCATGAATGCAATGCTTGCCTAATGCATATTAGCTTCAATCAGTGAATTAAAGGTCTCAATCTGAGATTTCAGCATAACATTTGAATCTTATTGACTGAATACATTGATTGATGCTTTTGTTTACTCTAATCCAATTGATTGGTTGATTCTCTTTTGCCTAAATTGGAAAATTGTAAAAGGGTAAGTACTAGCAATTAGTGAGTCACTGAATTGCATAGGTAAAACCCTTCTCCCATCTCAAGTTTTCTTATCTCAATCAATTGCATCTCATGAAAGGCTGAATGGATATTTTTCAATTGCATATCATGCTGATTGCTTAGCACACTAGCCTCTGCCATGTTGATATTCCCACCGAGGAAAAAGGTGGATGCCAGGGGAGATAGTGGGACAAAAGAGAGGTGACCCTCCCTCACTATCGAAGATCCCGAAGGGGTGCAACCAACCGACCCGGGGGGAACTTTGCCCACTTCCCAGTGATTCTGAGCCCGTGTAGGGAGCCCGCCCTGCCGTTTTATCCCTCACACAGGTACAACGAGTGGAGAATTGAAGATTGAAGACTTTCCAATGACTCAAGTACCTACTGGATTAAAACAGGGTAAAACAGGGCATTTACAGGTTACCCACAGGGTATTTACAGGTGGATACAGGTACACCCTTTGATACTGAAGCACAGATGCAGGTACTACAGGGTACCCACAGGTCCTATATACCCCTTTGCAGGGTTTGGTAGCCATTTGAGGTTACTTTCTTGCATTACAGGGTCAAAACAGGGCACTTACAGGTCTAAACAGGGTGCAGGACTGGACAGTTCAGACTCTGAAATTCAATTACAGAATTTTCTGTCCTAAACCTGTTATAGCGTGCTATAGCTCATCTCGAAGAGGGCATTGTTAGCTTCGATTCGCACAAAAAAGTTTTGCAATCGGAGTTTTCTAGCCAAAGTTATAGCCGTTTTACTGACAGGGGGTACTGTAGGACTGCACTAGTATGGCAGGACATAAAGGCAAAAATAAGGTCCAGGAGGACTATGCACAGCAAATCAGGGATTCCATGATGGAAAGTACACTTCAAGAGAACCCTGAAGAGTTTCAACAACAAGGAGAAATTAGTATACTCAATGATACTTTGTGTGCCCATGAACTAAGGCATAGAGAGCGACATGAGACCATGCTGTCAAGAATGGATCAGATGGTTCAATCTACTAATCAGACCAAGGCTTCTATTGATAGGTTGGTAATGTCCAACGACCTACTCATGGCACAAATCTCTAAACTTTTACAATTACAAGTGGCATCAAAAGAAGCTAATGAGAAGGCTTGTTCAAATAGTGACCCTTCAGTCCCACTTCAGCCATCCAACCAAAATGGTCATGGAGATGGAATCATTGGAAGAAGAGGTATTCCAAATAGTCAGTATGAAGTAGGAAAAGCTTGACAAAGGCATGATGACTATTTGGGCAGTTTGAATGGAGCTAATAATCAAGCTTTTGGACTGCATACTCAGAATTCCAGGGGTACTTTACCAACAGGAAGATTACATGGTAATTCTCAACCACCTGTTGGAAGATTTTAGTCTCAATTTGGAGGTTTTGTACTTGGAAATCCTGATTAGCCAATTTTGGGACAGCATGTTAATGCTTATAAATATGATGTACCATATCATAATGCAGAGTATCATCCCATTGAACCTTGGCAGCAGAATGGTTATTATGGTCAACATGCTTATGCTTATGAGCATCCATCTCTTCAGCAAAATAGTTCTTATGGATGTAACAGAAATGGTTATGCTTATCAGTACACTTCTAGCTTTGATCAACAGCAAGCAAGTGATTATGACCAATACAGTGGGATCAATGATCAAAGGCAACATGCTTATGTATATGAGCAGCAAACATCAGTAGAAGCAAATGTATATGCTCAACCAAACTATCCCTCTGATGTGCAGCAGGGCTATTATCACCATATGCAGTATGAACAGCATGAGCAATATGGTTATGAGTATGGACAGCCATCTGTTGTATATGATGAGCATGGACAGCCATCTGTTGTACATGATGAGCATGGACAGCCATCTGTTATGCATGAGCAGCATGTCAAAACTATCATAGAGTTGACCAATGGTGATGGACAGGTGTGTAAATTGCTATCTAAAGCTAAACGTGTTAGACACCTTACTAGTGATACAATATGGGAACTGCATGATTTGGGCTTATGCTATCATTTTGCTAAGCCACTATCTTGTAATCACCAAGCCACATGTAGGGCAAAGTCTGCCAAAATAATCTTGCTATTTGAATATTATGATGTAAATGATGGAGAACATCTTTTTGAAGACCATTTTGGTATGAGTCCACAACAAGAAGTTCAACAACAAGAAGTTCAGTTCAAGAAGGCAGATTATGGACAGCATGTGGATTTGGAGGACCATCATGCAATGGAGACTTCGTTAGTGAGTACCATCATGATGATCGTGCTTCCAGCAGTATTTGATTTTGATCTTATGAAAGTTGATCCAATGCATGGCAAAGATACAACTTTTCCTTTTGATCCGGGAGGCTACAGGCTGATTTTGACCTCCTGTATAGATTAGTACTACTATTGAGTATTAGGTAATCTTTTGCTTTATCCCTTGTAATGTTGTACAGAATAGTACTCTGTTCTATCCATCTCCTCTTTAGCTTGTTTCTAGGTTTGTTTTTTAGGACAAAAACTTTTGGGAAGGGATGGATTTTAAGAAGTTGGGAATAGTTAAAAATGTTGATAATATGCCATGTCACATTGACATTGGTATATAAGGAGATCAGTTGTAATTTTTCATATCTTTTGACAAATCAATACATTTACAATCTTTCTCTCCCTTCTTGCTCTAAGCTTCCATGGCTTCTTCATCTTTCCTGTCTTTCTCTCTCCAATTCTAGTCTTTCTCTCTCCTCGTCACTCTTATTCTCTCTCTCCCTGCAGTCTTTCTCTCTCCTCTGCAGTCTTTCTCTCTCCTCTTTCTCTCTCCCTGGTTCTCTCTCTGACACAATGTTCTATTGGCAAAAAAAATCCAAAAATTTACAAGTGTTGGATATTACAACTTATGATGTTGGGATTTTTAGGGAGACTCTACAATTTCTAAAATATGTGGAGCCACACACTTTCTGTTGATAACAGTATCCTCAGCTCGGCTTCAAATTTTCCTACCATCTAGTTTAAAAGAGAAGCTCACATGTGTTTTCTACATTAACATTGTAATTTCCTGGCGCATTATACTCAAGGGCCAATCATCCTCCATTTGCAACACTTGGGGCTCACGGCCCTCACAAATCACAGTAACATCCACAGTTGCACTTTCACGCATGTCTTGATCAAGGCACAACCATTTACCCTTGAGCATCCTCCATCTACAATACTTGAACACTAGGTATAAAGTTTGTCATGCGACAAAGTACCTATAATTGGAAAGGAAAGTCAGTCGATTCATCCCAAAGTAAGATAATAGTCAACTAAGAGAGAAATTTTTTACCTGAAAGCCATGTCACTTGTTGTGACTCGACACTCCACTGTGTCAAGACTGTGAGTTATTTTTTATGTCCAAGCTTTGCCTAGAATCCTTGTTACATAGTCCTCTGATGTATTTTTTATGATGTATGTGCTTTTGGTACGTCTCAAACCCTTACATTCCTTGAACATGTGTGTAAAAATTGCAATTGATATGAACCAGCTTAGATATACATTCTTTGAGCTCGTGCTTGGCTTCATAGAATTCAATATGTCTACTACAATTTTTGTGCTACACATGTGCAAAATGTCACTACTACACAATGGCATTCTATGCTATTGAGCGATATGTGCATATACTCAAGGGTTCCATATTCTTGACTCCCCTTGGGATTATAATATGTACTTGGAGTCATAGGAAAAACAAGGTCCTCTGCAAGTTGCTTAGTTGTACGCCCCTCAAAGAGCAATCTACCGATTTCGAGGTGGTAACACTTAAAAGAACCAATGAAACTCTCAACATTTTGCCACTCACAGCAATCCGAAGGGTATACTTCTGTAAATACAAGACAAGTTGTTACATAGGTATCATGAAAGTCTCATTCTCAATGAGTTGCAAATACTTACTGTTTGCAATGTTTTGTTGAAAGGGAACAGTGGGCGCAATGTGTATTTGTTTTTGCATGAATACATGTTGTAGAAGCGCCTCTGTTACAAGGTGAGAATCAACTTTCCTTTGTTTGAGAGCTAAAATTTTACCCTTCAAGTGCTTTGATACATTTGCAATTGTAGATGCTTTCACCCTGAAAGCTCCCTTCATACTTGGATGCATATGTACCCAAGACGAGCAATGATATGTATCAGTGATCCAATTCCCTTCTTCATCTTTTATGTTACGTACTTCCATCGAGAGAATGCTTGTTCTTCTCTCAGGCATTATAACCTATGCATTAGATGTAAAGAAGTATGTATTAACCCCTAAATAATAAGCATTTTAAGTCTGTCTAGTAACCACCAATATGCCATACAATTCAACATGGCATTAAGAGATGTTTACACTTTTGTAAACAAACATAAACATCGATATCGAAATGCATGTGGATATATACATCAACACAAAGTATAGATTTAATTTCAAGACATCACTTTAATCATACCATTTACATGAAATATAATGAAAAGAATAGCACAAGAATACTCAGAGAATTTTGCCAAAATAAATTTTATTATAATGAAGAGGAGTTTGATTTGACTCAATACATTGTGTGAAATGTGGGTATTATAGAGTAGTTGTTACAAGGATAGCAGCCACATGGCATGCAAATCTTAATAGGCACATTGGATTGACACCTGAGATATTCTAAGATTCAACACATTGTGTATTATATGGATGATATGATACAAGAGTTTTATGGATCATTTCCAATTGGCATGGAGATCCAAATGGACACATAGGACCAATAAAGCAGAGGATTTTTGAACCATTGACTTCCAACAGATCCATATTATCCAACACAAAGGAATCACTCACCACATCAACAACAAGGGTTAGAACTAACATTGTGTTGTATTGAAAAGATATCAACAAAAAAAAAACAAACAGAGAGAGAGATTAACACCTTTGCCACTTGCTCCAAATAAACTATGCAAGAAAACAACAATTAGAACCAACATCAAACTCTATTGAAAACACAACATAAAAGAGAAACAACACATAGAGAGAGGGGGGGAAAGAAAGGAGAGAGAGACGAGCACTTCTATCTCCTGCCCCAAACAACCTCTGCAATAAAACAACAACAACCATAAGAAATGACATCAAACCCTATTGAAAAATAGCAAACAAGAGAAAATGCAAAGAGAGATGGGCACCTGTGTTTTGCCCAAAATCTGGAGCTGCGTGGAGAAGAAAGTGCAGAGGTAAGCAGAACGCTCAAACCTCTAATTACTCTTAGCAGGGAGCTTCAATGGAGACGAAAATTCACGAGTATAGAGAAGAGAGGGAAAGTGGTCTGTTGCTCAACTTTTGGGTCAAACTGATTTTGTGAGAGGGAAAAAAACCAAAATTGAAAATTCTCCAAAAAAAGGGGGGAAATACAAGGTGAGAGAAACTCAAATTTTGTGTACTATTCGTTCTCCCTTTTTTTAATCCCCCACTACCCCTTTTTTAAATAGAAAACCCAAGATTTGGAGAGAGAAGATTCACCCTCCATGGATGTCAACATCTAGCCTTCCTATTGGACAATCCAAAAGGCCCACATCTTAAACTATATTATTTTTAAGGGCCCATTTGTGAGTTCATTTTTTTCCTAATGAGTGTGAAAACTTGTAACTTTCATAATCCACACGCTAAGATGCATCTACTAAAATAAGTGATCAAGCATATAGATTTATGTAAATCATCAAATGGAGATCTTTAGATCACCTTTTCCACCATAAATCATTGAATATGCTCTCAACCATGGGAGAAATCTCCCATGGGTGTAGTACTTTGAGCCCCTTCGTTGTAAACAACTCTAAGTGTACAAAACTTTCATAATGGGGGCCATAAGATGAATCTTGGTCATTCATGTTGAACAAATTGGTGTGCTAAGGGTGTAGGTGTGGTAGACCATTGCTAGTCTTTCTCCTTGAGAACCCCCTTAGCGAGACTGTGGGGGCCATAATCACCCTAGATTAATCTTCGTCATTCTTGCATAACAAATTAGTGGCCTAAGGGCATAGTTGTGGTGGATAATTGGTGGTATTTCTCCTTGAGAATCTCCTTAGCAAGATTGTGGTAGTTACACTCCCATTTTACTTTGCATGTGACGAATAACGCCATAAATAATCTCTCACAGGAATACTCTTGGTGCTTTACTGTTAGGTTTAATATGGAATTTACTTGCATTAGTAGATGTTTTCTTAAAATAGACATTGATATTGTGAAGTTGTAACATGAAGAGCTATGAGTTATGACAACTACCGAAAAGAGAGGGATTATATTCACCAACATCATGCTGAATGCAAGCTTCCTTTGCCATCATTTATAACTTCAAGAGCATGTCACTATCTCAAAAGCTCCTCAATAACCAAATTCATCATAGCAATCTCAAAATTCTTATCATCTTGGCAATTTTGTCACACCACAAAAGCCTTCATTGCAAATATAACTCAGAATTTGCATAGAAAAGGACATGCATGTTATGCCCTTTTAGCCATGTTTTTGGTTTTTCCTCTACTAACTTTCGTAGTCAAATAATGCCACGAGTTTACAACTTATTAGATCCATTTAGAATATGAATTAATTATGTTAAACATGGTGGATAATCACTAGCAAGTGGTTTCAAGAGCACTGATAAACTTCATGACACTAAGCAATCAACAATTCTGAAATGTGAGAGTGAACATCAAATGTTTCAAATGCCCACCTTCACAGTTCCAATTCCATGCTTTGTGTCAACAAGATACCTAGCATGTGTGCCACATTAATTGCATAAGAGTTTCCCACTATTTTTGTAAGCCATTTCCTTGTTTTGTAAAGGAAATCTTAAAAATAATTCCAAAAATTGCCAAAAAAGCCATAGTTCTAAGAAGGGAACTTGGCACTTGAAATCAAAGTTAAGCAATTTTTGAGTTTTACTACCACAAAGATTGGGTGATCAAGAAGTTAACAATGACTATGTGGGTGACACCCTTACCATTTCACATTATCTTTTCTTTGTACATGGGACAACCATTCTATTTTCCTTCGATAATATTTACAAACGTAATCTAAAATTGGTAATAGTTCAAAGCATAGTAAAACACAAACTCTTGCATAGAATAATTCAACACTACAAACATTAAGAAAACACAAGAATTGTACAAGAGCTAGAATTTCTCCGCACAAAGACACAGTACCAAATTGGATCCAATCAAAGGCATCATTGCAATATCACTTTACATTACTGAAATATCTTTGATATCATAAATGATAGTAAAGTTGTCCCAAATTTGATTCAAACTCTGAACCACAAGCCAAGCAATCACTTCTAATATTTGCAAGGACTAGTTATCCCCTCTAAGAGATTTAGAAATTCCTCCAATATGGCTTCCACTTCAAGGCACTCATATGTCTCTTCTCTCTTGTTGCCAATCCCCTTTGCAACATCACATGAGCATGAAGGATGAGTCAACATTGATCACAAAATACGAGTCTATTTTTTTTTAAATCTTTGGTGATATAATGCTTATAGGAGAGTCATCCCTATGTATTTTCACTTGTCTGAATAGTCTTCATTGAGGCTCTAAGGCCAAGGCTATCCAAGTCAATATTGTGACTTGGTGTTTGGAAACTTTTGTGGGATAAATTTCTCCTCTCCCTCCCTCCCTCTCATAGAGGAGGAGATAGCCACATTAAGTGAGGAACCAAACCACATGATGGGATCATACTCACTAGAGGACTCCTAGAAGTGCCTAAACCATAGTGTAGTAATTGCATGCAAGTGCATATTACACTTTGTATACATGTCCACCGAAGCACTTCCAAAAATTGGATTTATCTCTAATAGCCCTAGTGTGGCAACTTGACTATGAACTTGTTTTGCTTTTCTAGCTACTCCCACTATGGCACAAGCTTTCAAGATGCAAACAAAGGTGACTATGCATGGACAAAGGCCCTTGCATTATATGCATTCATAGTAGTCAACTCCTTCCTCACCATCAATATGGTGGGTATATCCATTGATTAGTGCATTCTAAGATACTACATCTCAAAATGGAAGGTGCTAAAGCACTTCTTATGCTTTTGCAAGAACTAGGAATCAACATATATGACTACTAATGTAGTGGGGCAAGCATTGCCCGTAGCAATCTACTAATGAAATTGTTTGCCTTCTGTTAGCTACGCCCAAGTTACCACATGCATTCAAGTCGCAAACAAATGTGACTACATTAGCACCAAATACCTTTGCACTATGGCATTCATTCATAACATTTCATTTTGCCTCAAGTTGTCCCTATTGAGCATACCCTACAACTAGTACAAACACAGTAACTTCATTGCAAACTAGAAGCTCATCAAGAACTTCTTGTGCTTTCAACAACACACCACATTTTGCATATTCTTTTTTGCCATGATAGCATATTATTATTATTGTTGTTATTTCTCTCCTATTTTCCTCTTTGTTTTGTTTTCTCTTTTCTTTTCTTTTATTTTCTATACTCTCGAGGGTGTTATCACCTTTTCTAAAAGACCAAATCACTATGGCAAGAGCCAAATTTCTTTTCTCCATAACCTACGGGTCTTTTTTTTTTCTTTGTCTTTACTTTATTTAGAATGCATCATGATTTCTATGAATAGTTTATTCCAAGGATAAATCACATAGAATCTCATATTTTCCTTTCTTCTACCACCATTCAGAATGCATCTTCATTACTTAATGTGTTGCAGAGTGATGTACATAAACTTTCTACTAATTTTAACACAATGACTAAAGGCAATGTGCTTGAAACTCGAGATCCTAGGCCTACAACTAGTGTTGTCTCTATTAACCCACCTCAATAATGAGTTTAAGTTGAGCTAGCTAAACCCCATGATATTTTAGTGGATGTTGCTCAACACACTATATTAGGGAATTCGGGAGCTTCCACGCACTTTGGGAGCCCCCAATATCTTTATTATTTGACCACATGGTCAAATATTTTTGTCTTACTTAAAGGTGGAGTCTAGCCTAAATGTGATATAAGCTATCTTCCCAAATCCTACTTTCAAATATGAATCAAGATTTAGCCACGTGGTCAAATATTTATCACCTATTTGAAACTAGAACTTGGAAATTTTCCAAATTCTCTAATATGGTCTTTCAAGCTCATTTCTGTAGCAACCCTACTAAACTTGACCCTCCTTTCAACCTCCGTCATTTTCTAGCATGTCAGCCCTTAAGTAGCATGGTTGCTTATTTGGCAAAGAAATTCAATTCCTCTAAAAGAGAATTCCTACTCTAATTTGATACTATATTCACCACTTATGGCAAGCTATCTCCAATTCTTTGATTTAGACCTTGCTTGATGATGAGGTGATACAAGTTGCTTCCAAAAATGGCATCCTACTTGGGAAGAGAGTGAATATATCTATGACAAAAGCCTCTTCATTCAAGATAAATATGCTAAGTCCATCATAAGAAATTGCAATCATACGGTCTTAATTGCTCTTATGCTTTTGTGACCAAAGTCAATGACTGCTCAACACTTGATGAACTTGAGTAGAATTGCAATTTCTCAAGTACATTCTTACACAAGTGGTTTTCTCATTGACTTGACCTTTCTCATGATTCTAGTCATCTTATGACAATGACTTAGCAACAAAGTATAGACAATACACTTGAATCTAGCCCAAATAGTACAATCCAACTTTCTACATAGGTGGTGGATTCCAAAAGTAATAAAACATTAAATTTTGTGTATAATTAACCCCAGTAATGAACTTGTACATTCTTCATTTTTTTTCTCAATATATTGCACTAATAACATCTAAAATTCATCTAGCCAAATATCCTCTTCATTTTGGAACAATGCTCTATCTTATGAGAGGGAAAGATACAAGATACAAGATCTAACTTATGGTTTGGATACCATGGCAAAAACTACCATTGTAATCTATTGTTTCTATCTTTTCCACTACATGGCAGTCTCAAAGTTTCACTAAGTGAATGTAGGAAACATGAGGTGACAAATCAACGCAATGAAATCTTAAGGTTTCAAGTGAATATCCTCAATAATAGAAGCTTTCTTTAAAGATTCAAAGCTTCGGCAACATCAAGAACATAAGATCCTCTTGGTGCCTCAGTAAAGAGAAAAAGGCAATTGATATCCATCCACAATGAGGTACTCAATTTCTTCAATGAAGATCTCCATTCACTACAACCTACAATGGTCATCTACCTCTTGTGGAGGAGTTGCAAATTGGTTTATCAACTAACATATAATTCTTCATCAACAATTTAGTTCTTCATCAACCATCACTTCATCAACAAAAAGGCAATGGGATTTCCATGTCTTAGCTCACTACTTGATCTTCATTATGCATGCTCATGTGCATAGCTCCACCATTGTGAGCCAAGTTTACTATCTCCATGTCAATCATTAGATCTCTCATATTTCCACTTCGATTTTATTAGGCTACTAGTTGTCTGAGATTTTATTATTTAAGAAATAGAGTAGAAGAAAAAACACAAAAAAGAGGAGAAAAAAACCTTATTACCTTGTAAAGAGGAGATTGCCACCTTCTGGACTTCTATAAACTTAGTTTAAGACTTCATCTGCCGGCTGAAAAGTTTGAAAAGAGTTTCCTTACAGTAGGCAAGCTCAGCGGTGGTAACCTTATGTAACTCGTCCTTGGAGTGCAATTGCATCTCCTCATGAAAAGAAGAATACAATGGCTGAACAAAAGCTATAAGCTAAGATCTCTATAAAACTCTTAATTTTCTTATAGAGGAAAGGTACGACATCTCCTAAAACTAGGCAATGCGAAGAAGGAGTTGGTATATCCAAACTACCATCTTTGTATGACTTGAACAAATTTAGAGTTGTGAGGCATGGATGAAGGGTACTGCTTGATATAGTAGGGATCGGCACTAGAGGAACGAAAATAGGAACTGTTTTTGCTACTCGCTTTAAGTGCTTCCTCTGAATGATCATAGGAGAATGGGAGTCATGATCTTCAAGAGTTGGTTCAGAACCTTCAATAGAAGAAGGGGGAACCATGGGAGGATTTTCAAGAGGTGGTGGAATTTATTTTCCAAGGGTAGAGTGTGTTACAAAAACATACAAATGAGAGCCATATGTGACATTAGTCACATTATGCCTAGTTACCTTAATAAAATATTGATCCATTTTAGCCGTGAAATAGGAACTCCAGTTTATAGTTATGCCCGTGAGCACCATTCTAGAAGTAGTGAATAACTCCTTGGACATATAATTGGACTGTCTTGGCACAGGCATAAACCTATCCTAAAGGAACTTACACATCTGTTTCCAAAAAGGATTAAATATCATGGAGACATAGGCCCCAAATGTAGTGATGACACGTTTGGCACCCAATAATTCTTTGGTTTGTCTCTCTAAGAGCTTCAAGATATCAACATTGGAAAAGAGCTGGCAGGTTGTTACAAAGGTTCCCCCACAGATAGAGAAGAGACAAAGCCTTCCCCAACCAACAGAGCTAGATTGCTTGCTGTATGAGGCTAAAAATTCATCACATAGGGTACGATAATTAGGAATAAGTGGCAATGAGAGAGTCACAAACTGGGAGAGCCTAGCCTTAGTAATAAGGTCCAATGTCGTCAATCAAAAATAATCTCGATTAACCAACGAAACATATCGGATATAAGGGAAGGAGTTTGGTGTGCCATTCAAATAGAAAAACAAAACACACACCAAAAATAGACACATAGGAGGCTTGCAAAGTAATGAAACAAAGAACTAATAAGATATTGAAAGAGGATCAATTCATCCACCACAACACAGAAGACCACCCCAAGCAAGCCACATCCTAGAAAAAAATTTGACATGACCTATCCACACGTGTGACTCATAGCTTCATGAAATGCAACAAATAGGCACCCTAGTCCACGTATTAGTAAGAAAATAAAAATAAATAGACATAGCATATCCCAAACCATATCAACGAAATTATCAAAGCAAAAGAAATACCACAAACTACACCACCTTAGAGACAACTGAAACCTGTCACATGGACTAAGCAATCAATTGTGTCCCCCTCATCCCACATGCCACATTCATTGATTAGATGAGAGATGTGCAATGAGAATGAATCTAGATCTAGTGGAAGGTGGATTTTACCAATTATTAGTAATGGATGAAGTTTTAATTAAATGACTAACCTTAAAATAAAAACTACAATCCATTTTATCCTCTTTAAGAAAAATTATTATGTTTCATGATGCATTATATGAACTCTAACTTCGATCTCAACTCCATGGGTCTCTAACTACATATTCTTTTGTTATCAATTGATTATGTGTGTAGTGCATCTATGGCAACATATGCAAGAGTGATTGTTGGTTTATTTTATTACCAATTAACAAATTTTGCATGTCTAGTGCATGAAGCGTGTGCAAAGTGAATGGTAGGTTGATTTTATTTTATTTAAATTGGTGTGTGTTGAGTGTGGATGTGTGTGAAAAAAGTTATTAGCTAGTACTTTTTAACTATTAAATGTGGTTGGGTGTAGTAAAAAGCAAAGAAAATGTGGTCAATCAGGTGTGGGCAACAAGGGCTCCATGGGTGCGGCTCTCGGGAGGTGGTTCAACAAGCGGTGAGACTAGCGGGTTGATGGGTGCTAGCAAGGGAGTGATGGTGGCATTGCGGCGAGTAGCAATGGGAGGAGGCGGAGTTACGAGGGAAACGGGGGACTATAAAGCGGTGTGGGTTACTGGCGGTGGGGACATAGACTGCAGGCGATAGGGGGAGGGTGGGGGAGGCATTCAAATGGCATGGGTGGCAGTCAAGCAAGGCGGGAGGGGAGGAAGGGGAGAAGAGGAGAGAGAAGTAGGTAGGATGGGAGGGAGAGAAGATAGGAGGGGAATGGCGGGGAAGGGAAGAAGGGAGGGAGGAGAGAGAGTGAGTGAAAAGATAGAGAGAGAAATAAAGAAAGAGGGATCCAAGAAGAAGAGAGAAAGAGAGAGGGGAACGGACTAGAGCAATCGGGCAGGTTGTTGGGGGGGATTTTTTTTCAAATGAATTGAAATATGTGTTTTTGTTGTGTTGTTAAATTTATAAATAACAAGCATGGATGGTCAGTCCCTTCCATCCCGTCCCCATACAAAAACTTGCAATGCCGAAAGTAGACGAGGGTGAGAGGGGCATTGACATGGTGGACATGGCATGTCAGATGTGATGGCACACGTCCCGAGGTGAAGGACAATGGGCGTTCGCATGGACACACTAGATTGTTTTAAAAAATGCATGGAAAAATTAATTCGGACACTAGATGAATGTGTCAAAAGAAAGAGGAATGGGTAGGCAACAAGGGGAACAAAGGGGACAACTCGAATGACACGTCCGACGGCCAAGATGGATGTTCATATGGAAAAAATTAAAAAAATACACTCAAAAATGGAATTAAAAATTAATAACAAAAAACTCGTTGGTCAGAAGGAAATGGTGAAAAAAGAAAAAATGATTAGAGTGAGAAGACAAACATGCTCATCAAGTCAAAACATGGATTCGATGAGAAATTGGAGCATTCACGTGGAAAAAAATGATAGAAATGCATATGAAAAGTGAAACAAAAATTAGAAAAGAGCGTGTTCACATGAAAAAAGATTAAAAAAACATTTTAAAAAACTCGCAAATACGCAAAAATGAATAACGACCAATATGTGCATCGAACAGATAGGTGCAAAAAGAAAATTTATCCGAGAGAAGGGGGACATCAAGGATATCATGTCAAATTGGAGTTCTAACGTGAGGAAGATGCATTCCTATGAAAACACGTCCAATTCTCATAAAATTCTTCAAAAACTAATAATTGAGGAACTATTACTCAAAATAAAGGGTAGTAAAAAGAAAAGTGTTAAGTTCAAAGGGACAAATAGGGCTATAAGATCAAATTTCAATTTTCGTGAACGTAGGATGCATTCAGATGGGAGATCAACAAAATAAGAAAAAAGGAAAAATGGGCGAGGAAAGACTTCGAAAACGGAGTAGAATAGGATAGATGGATAAGAAAGGGACCTCAATAGGGCATAAATAAAGCATAATTTCTTTTAAGGAGCAAAGAGTAGGGTGTTCATGAATATATGCAAACAAGACGAGCAAGGATGCATCCCCACACTTAAAACTTGAACAAATCGGTTTGTCTAATCAGTAGGGGCCAAGCACTTGACCATGACTCACACCCTTGCACCCCCACACTTAACACATGACACATATATAAGTAAACATAATAGGTAGGGCTAGAAACACTTGGTTTAGTGAGTTGGTCGATGTAGGCCGTTGTTGATGCATAGGGAGTCGAAGTCGTTCGTAGGAGGTACCATGGCCTGCCACAGCACACATCCAGCATGGCCAAGGACCATGCAACAATACCGAGGGAGGTAGCGATATTGATGAAGACAATGACAGTTGGTGAGATCTAGTTAGCTTGATTTATCGGGGATATGAAGCCAACTCATTATACTTGGTCCAGTTCTTCATTGACTTGATTAGTTACATGCAAATTTATCTCATATCTCTAAATTTGGTGTAGAATAGCATCTGGCTTTAAGAAAATGCCATGTTGGTAGAATGGTGGATCCAATCCTTTCATTTTTTAATATCCTAAGTGAACATATCCTCGAACTCTCCAATAAACTGATTAGTTGCTCTTGGAATCGTAGCTCAATGTGAACATTGATTCCCACTGGTTTAGTCTCCTCTAGACTAGGAAATATTGTAGCTAATTCGTCCTCTTTTACTCTTATGAATTTCTATGTCCAAGCTTTAAACTCTGTATTGTCTCAATCCTGGGGGGTCCACTAGGGTTTACCGTATGGTACCACATGAGTGTAAGGGAGGGGGTTATTTAAGGGAAGGTACATTTTATAAGGTAAGGTCCCATAAATAGGGGGTAGATAAGGGATATTTTCATAAATTTTCTTGCACGCAGGTGACATCTCCTTATTACTTCTAGTGAATCCCCCGTGGTCTCAATACTTCTATTATCTCACATTTAGCAATGTCTCTGATGTCTTCATCTTCTATTTTAGATTCTAGGTTTTGGATTTTACCAAAATAGTGACATTAATTGGTCCTTATCTAGTTGATTCTTTGGATGATTGTAGAATAGCCACAACTCTTGGCCTGTCACCTTCTACTTTTGTGGGACCATAATCAAACATCTAGCTCTTAGTGACTCAGGGATTAGCTTCCCAGGTCTCACCATGCTTCTTTTTGGAATGAACTTTTAGTTATTACTCTTTTGTTTACCAAGATAAACCTCTGGATACTTACCTTTATCAATTTCAAGATGTACATATAGATGGTTGTTTAGTGCTATTTTGAGAGAGACTTTCGAATTTTTAAACTACATATTAATCCTCATAGTATGTAGAGTTCTTGTCTTTAGGGATAAAACTTCACTGACACCACTAGGTTGCGGATTCTTCTTTGATTTTATCTTGCTTCGAGGTTGGTACTTCCCAAATAGTCTCGTACTATGGCTTAGGCTTTGCAAGCTTCAAGCCCATAGCCATTCTCTAGGTTTGTTGATCTCATCATGAACTTGAGTGCATATTTTCCTTCACACTTGGTTCACTTGGTTTCACTCCTTGAACCGATGGGGTTTGTGCATCATGTTGCTAGCTATACTATGATAGTTTTTTAGAGTGTAGCTTCCATTCACTCTTCTCGATATTTTATTATCGTGACCACCATTTTGATATGGAGGACTCTTTGCCCTGCATGAGTTTCTAGACCATATTCTAGGTTGAACATCTGAGCGCATGATATTTCATCATATCAAGTTTGCTTGTGGTCCATTTGACCACTTGATGGCAGACTCTCTCTTACTGTATCCATGAAGTGCCTATGGGTTTCCATACTCCTTTCTTGTAAATTTTTTTGGACTAGGTTACCATGTTGACATCCAGATCCATTAGCACCTCCATTTCCAATATATTGCCTCTAAGCATGGATGTTGGACGTTACCATGCCTTCTTTAGGCATCATATGCCTAGGATTTTAGACACTTTGATCTCTAATGCTCTTCATGCATATAAAATCCCCTACCATGTATGCCACAACTATCCTTGGTTTGCTAATACTTCTAATAAGTGTAAGCTATTGTGGGTGACTAAGCGTGATTGGCTGGTATGGTATTCCCTTGGACAGGGAGTGTTGGGATGCTCCAGTACCTTGCCATCCTCTAGGGTGGGCCATTTGTTATCTACCATTTTATCAAAAGTAGTCCATATTGTGAGTGGCCTTATTACAAATGCTACACCATCGTTGATTCAGGCCACATTAAACATATATATGGTCTGAATTATTGCATTTTGTACACTAGCTTCTTGATCTCGTTTTTTGAGAGTCCTTGGAGGGTTTCTTGCTATTTTCCTTCTACTTGGGCTTGCTAGGCTTCTTGTCCTTCTCATCCTTGGATTCATCTTCCTCATTGCTATTTTTTGCCTCCAAATTCAAATCAAAGTCCAAATCACTAGTGTCATCATCCCAAATTTTTTGAGGCCAACATTTTGAATCTTTTAAAATTTCAAGATTTAACAACATATTAGATATTTTGGGAACCTCCCAAGTCCAACTTTTAACGAATGTCTTAATTTTGTAAATGAAAAAGAGCAATATTTTTAATTTTATTTTTGTCTTTAACAGGCACTTTGTATATTACAAATGTGAGATCACACATCTTGAGAGCTTAAGTGATGAAGTGTAAGCTATGTGGCTATTAGGAGATTTGAATTTCACTCTATCTTTTCTAGCATACAAACAAAATGTGATGTTATATGGTGGTGGAAACATCAAGGAGGCTTAGCTATGATATACCTAAGAAATTTTCAAGTTTGATGTAAGAATACAAAGGTTTGGAGTGTAGAGACAATTTACAATACAAGAGCCTTAAACATTATATGAAGATATGTTATCATAGCCAAATTTTATAATGTTATGGATTTGAAGATATCATAATATGAGTTTTTTCTTTTAGATATATCATCATTTAAATTGACATGTATAAGTTTCATAAACTAAGATCTTAAAAGAGTCACCACTATAACTAGGTGTGGTTTAAGAACTTGATCTCATACCATATAGTAATAAGTTTGGATAACCTATGATTTGATGGTTCTTTTTCTGTCTAAACCAACAGACACATGAAGTGTGTTAAATAATTGATCACCCCATTTGAGTTTTTTGTATGTGTATGCATATATAAATGTCTTTTGTTTAAAAGTTCCATCTATCTTAACAATATATAGACAAGATGGATATTGGCTTTGGCCAAAGTCAACTAGTTTAACACTTTGAATAGGTGAATGAACTTTCATATCATAAAATAAATATTTATATACCAAGCTAGAAATTTATAAATTTTTCAGACCAAAGATTCAACCTTTAACTAATGGCTTGTGTTTCCAAAAAATAGCCATAAATTTTATTATTAATTAAGACTGAGTTGTTATTAGCTAAGATATAAAGTACAAAATTGGACTTAAACCACTTTATAAGAAATTTCAACACAATTAACTAGTGTTATTGAAAGAATAAAAAACATTAAGTAGATTCTCTCATTGATATTGCTGGTGTTTTAAAACACCAAGGTAACCACATAATTAAACACTTTAAATCTCTAATAAGAATATATTTCATAGCCATGCAAAAGCCCTTAATATAAGGGATATACTTATTATGGGAGTCAAAATTAGTCTATATAGAGTCATTACCTTGTAAATCATGTATATTAGAAAAATACAACTTTTGTAGATTTTGTATAAAACATTTAGATGCACTACCATTTATGAAATGTTTGTGATATCCTAAGTGATGAGCAAGTTGCATTGCTTCCATATCATTCAAAGTAGAGACTAAAGGAGTTTGCTTTAACTTGGATAATTGTGAGCTATTCAATGTAAGAGATGGATGATGTGAGACATTTGTTGATGATGTTTGTATATTAGATGATCTCTTAAAGCAAGAAGAAGTGATTGAAGATTGAATATATATTCTGTCTTTATCAATCATGGTCTCGTGCACTGCTAATGATGAAGATAAAATATCATCATTCTCTACTCTAGTCCATTCTTCAATGAATGAAAACCTTCAATTATGCATACAATTCATCTCCATATTGAACTAACTCGTGTCCATATCGATCAAACTTGATGACTTCACGTGTATCATGGCATTTGCTTAAGCGAGTCAAGTATGGCATAAGTTCTTTGATTAAGATAGAGTCTCCACGCTCAATATCAAATGTTTTTGGATAAGTGTAGTTCTCAATAGGATTTGGACATCCTTTGTAAGGGCTTTCACCTATGAGAATAGTCTTGGTATGCTAATAAACATCTCCATATTGATCCCATATATACTTCAAAGACTTGAACATTGCTTCTACTTGTTGAGATGTAGAGAGAGAATATATGTAGTGTTCATGAGATGTAGAGAGAGAAGATCTGTAGAGATGAGAGAGAGAGAGAGAGAGAGAGAGAGAGAGAAAGAAGAGACACACCATATACATTCCCAAAGACTATTTCATAATGATAACAATCTACATATATATAGGTGAGACCTAGTCTAGATAGGATGAGCTATATATAGCTCCAACACTCCCACCTAAAAAAAGGTCTCTAGCTACGGATGAAAAAACCCTTGGGGAGTATAAGCAAAAAACTCGAGCTCCTATATAAAAATGTACAAACATGATCAAGAAAGTTTATTGTGTTCATGTAAAGTGAACCCATGTATGTGAAGTGAAACTAAATATGTATGTACAAAGATGACCAAGATGTATGAGGTGTATGTGCATATGTGAAGTGTATGGTATCTACAAGGAGTATGTATTATGGCACTATAATGTTATGGTAGATTAATTCCCAAAGATTGAATTTGAGAAAAATCCAAGTTCCTAGTGCGACAGAGTGAAGCATGCTTCATTGAGTCCTTTGGTGAATATATTTGCAATCATCTAATCACTTGGACAATGTTCAATCATGATCATGCCTTTCTTTACTTCATATTGAACATAATGATAATGCACTGCAATATGTTTAGACTTGTTATGTTGAACATAGTATTTAGAAAGACTAATAGAACTTTGGTTATCACTTCAAAGTGGTGTGCTAGAGAGAGGAGAATGGCTAATATTTGATAGAACTTGTTGAAGCCATACTAACTCTGGAGCCGCTAAAGATACAGCTACATATTCACTAGCCTTTGTAGTGGGAAACAAGAACACATCATTGTTTCTTGTTGCTAGTCCAAGAAATAAGACAACCATTGATAAAGAAACAACTTCCACTTGTAGAATGCATAGATAAGTGAGAGATTTCCCAATCTGCATTTGTATAACCAAAACATTGAAGTGAATGTAGATAATTAGAGTTTTTTTAGTGCCAATAAACCAACCCAAAATCTTTAGTGCCTTTCAAATACTTCAAAACTCATTTAGTTGATGTCGTCCAATGATTAATGCATGGAGAACTAAGATGTTTTCCAAGAAAATTTACAACAAAAAGAATGTGAGGGCGAGAATTTAAGCCAACAAATTGAAGATACCTAATAAGATTAGCATAAGGTTGATATAATGCTAATTGTCCATCATTCTGCAGAAAAGCGAGAGTTTTTGGTAGAGCACACAAGACAAGGAGTACTAGCAAGATATGCAAAACCCAAACCAAGATTGTGAATAATATCTTCAATGAACTTTGTTTAATGCAATATTAAAACACCCTTTTCTTGATAGCATTGAATCTGAATACCAAGATATGAGTGATCCACCATGTTAAACATAAAAGATAAAACCATCTTTACTTGTCGAAGGAAGTTGAGATTGTTAAAAACAAGTATGGTATCATCCACATGATAGAGCTAGAATAACAAAGCTATTATTGCAGCACTTGAAATATAAGTTGGGATCAAAAGAACAAGAGATAAAACCTTGTTTTGTAAGGAAGATATTAATCTTTTGATACCAAGCTCATGAAGATTATTTGAGACCATAGAGTGCCTGATGAAGTGTGCAAGTAAGATTTTCCTTATGTTTGACTACAAATCCCTCTCGTTGCTCCATGTATATCTCTTCCTTTACATTTTCATTAAAAAAGTAGTTTTCACATCCATTTGGTGAACCTCTAAATCAAACTCAATAGTAAAAACTAATAAGACCCTAATACTAGTAATATGAACAATAGGTGAGAAAGTCTCTTGATAATCAACTCTTGAAATTTATGAGAAACCTTCAACAAATAGCCTTGCTTTGAATTTCTCAAATGTTCCATCTACTTTTTTTTTAGTCTTATAAACCCACTTGCATTTAATAGTAGTACATTGAGGTAGTAACTTAGTTAGAACCCATGTACCTTTAGAGAGAAGAGATTCGTACTTAGCTTCCATGGCCTTCTACCATTGTTCCTTTTGTGGAGATGACATTGAATTACTATAAGAGATAGAGTCTATATGGAGAGCATTCTTAAGAATATCAGTATCATGAACATGAAAATTACCATGCTCATTATCAAGTGGAAGATCAACATGAAGATTAGTGCGCCAAGTTCATCATCAATACAACCATTGGGACAAATAGGTCATGTTTTCCATAGCACCAAAATCAATAATAGAAAGAGATCCATCACGAACCTCAAGTATCCTTTGCGGAGAGGTAGAATAACTCACTCAATCTTCTTCTTCAATAGTGTTGTCATGTGTAGGACCATACACTCTATTACGATCTGAATCAAAATGCCTCTTAGATGGGTTGGATGATCACTCTTTTTGTAGTAGTCATTACGAGGAGAATAATCTTTGGATAAACATGGTTGTTTATTTGTAATATCATGTTCTTCACCATATTGTTTTGCCCAGCAATCATCTATAGTGTGACCATTTCTATTGCAATAAACACAATGTCAGTTAGGAAACTTGAGATGAGAGAAATTGGCAACACGACGAATCCAGCTACATATATAGCATGGAAAGGGATGTCTTCAAGCAAGTAAAGCTTGGTCGATTTGTTCTAATTGTGTGTCCTCTTGTGAGATCATAACTATTTCCCAATTTGTGTGTCCTCGATGTTCTTGTCATTGTGAATATTCAATCAAAGATATACAAGCCTGATCAAAGTTGATTCCATCTTTGTTAGATAATATGGAGGTGTAGTGAAACTTTTTTTGGGTGTCTTATCCTAAGGTACATGCATAGACATACACTAATGATATAGTAGTTGCTTAACATACAGGTCATTCTTCATAACATTATGTGATTCCATATTTGTCGTTCGTGAAATCTCAATGCACATTTTGATAGGACAATCAACTAATATTCTAGCATTTCTCATGTTGTATCAATGCTTGGTTGCTAGACAACATGTAGTATTACTTTGAATATATATATTTGCTGCATGAATTGAGTGAAGCCTTGATATAATCCAATGAGTATAAGTGTTCAACTTATTAGCATCCACCTCATCATGATGCGTGGGTCTCTCCTCATTGTTGTCTTGTACAAAAGGCATAAGATATGTTGTTCTTGCTAGATTCATGGGATTCTTTATGAAAATCATGGTTAGTTGCTCCAAAAAATCCCAACATAGTGACCTATAAGCATACAAAGAAGGTGCCTCGTACCACCTATCAACAAGAATAGGAAATTGTGTTGTTGGATCAAATGGGAAGAATGTTTCAAACATGTGAAATCTAGATTATTCCTTCTTTCCCTTCTTCTTAACTATCTCAAGAAAATAAAATGTTCTTTCTAGTTCCCTTGACCTCAAGAGAACTTATTGGCTTTATAGGTGTAGCTTCCAGCATGGAAGGTAAAGTGGCATCATTCTCACTAGTGTTAGTAGCCATACTAACAACTAGAGCTTGTGACAAGGAACTTTGTTGAGGTGATTTTGACTTTGAGCTTGTGGGATTTGGTGTATCATTTTCTTCTTGTGACAAGGAACTTTGTTGAGGTGATTTTGACTTTGAGCTTGTGGGATTTGGTGTTAGTAGAAGATCACAAGTCTGTTTGTTTATGTTGGAGCTTTATTCTTTTGTTGGGGCGATCCCCTCTTCTTGATAGGGAAGTAGCTCACTATTTTGGATACCTTGAAATGCTTATAATATCTCATGTTCCCTTTACCTCCTCAAATAAAGTCCAATCCATTTTTTTCAAAGAGTATTCTTCATCCTCTTTAATACGTGCAAAGTGAAATGACAAAGGATCAAGTTTGTGTACTACATTTTTTCCCTTGATCTTAACAAGATGACATGGTATTCCCTCTTTCCCAACACATCCATCTGTTAGCTTCTCTATGACACCATCTTGTTGAAAAAATGCAATATCACTCTTTAAAGTAAATAAGAGAGCATTGTCAATCCCTTTTCCTTAACTATCATAAAAATCCTAATAACGTGGATACACAAAATCACCACTAACTCTATCAATGGTTTGGGTCTCCCTTTTGGATGTGCTATCTTTCTTTCCCATTGAATAGTTCTACAAAGAGAAAAAGTTGTCAAACAAAAGTGGATCTACAAATAGTCAAAATTCAAAAGACCTAAATATATGTATAAGATTTCCAGGTTGGAAAGTGAACCACAACAGCACAAGATTTTACAAAATACAAGATAAATATACTCTAGAGGGACTCTTCCGCAAAATGAAATGTTAAAATTTGAGATTAAGTGCGGTATGAGATCTAATCATAAATAGATGTGCTTACGTATCAAATCTCATGAATTATTTTGCAAGGAGCAATCCACTCAAGCAAGAAATCCCAAGATGTATATAAGGATTCCTATAGCAATCAAGCAAACATGTCATCTTCTAGCATTTCATTTTGACTTATGATTTTCTTACATGTTTTGATGAAGTTCTCAAGGCAGAATATCCATTGAGTATGCATTGTGTGCATACAACCATTTAGTTCTCCAAATAGACAATAATGTATAGTGGCTTATCAGAATTGATTGTAGGAAAGTCTCCTTTATCAAACAAGCTCTTGATCACTATGACTCCATTAGGGGGAATATGGACTTAAAATCAGCCTTGTAAGAAAGGGATTAGGAAAGTGTAAACCTAGACTAGTCCATTTTCAAAGGTAAACATTGCATGCATTTTTCACCCCTAATCCCATGGCCTTTGTAGGCTCCACCCTAGTTTCTTTAGTGGATCCAACTTATAAATTGGGGGATCTTCCTCTCCCTTCACTTTACTAGCTACTATTTTCATCCTCTAAGATGAAATATACAAGATCTCTTTTTCAAAAGTGCAACATTCATAAGTCCCAGAGTGTCATATTTGCAAGTTTGATTAATTTTTGTCCCCAAAAGAAGATCTTTAAAAAATTTCACAAATAAATATTTTTTACTTTCAAAATGTGACAAACCATATTGCATGTTGAAAGACCCAACTTTTTATATTCCATTTTGAACTAGAACTCCTCCAAATAACTTTACATTTTACATAATGGTACCTTGGACCCTTGAGAGAAAGTTACATAACAACTTCATGCTCCAGTTCTTCTTTGCAACATGACTAGTCACAATGTAGTAAAAATCAATACAATTTTTTATAGAGAGATGCAACTAGAAAGAGAGAAAGAGAAATCTATATTATAATTTGAAGGAAATAATGGAGCATCTGATAGCACAATTAGAACTTGCACTCCGACATGGAGCTCAAACCTTCTTACCACCCCCAAGTTGATTTCATGTACATGAAAATAATTGCAATCTCACTCTCAATCTTACTCTAGCTCACAATCTCGATCGCAATCACATTCACAGTCTCAATCTCAAATTTTGAAATAAGAAGAAGAAGATGATGATTGTTGGTTTAGCTTTCTTTGCCAAAAAGGCTTCATGCATCCAGAATAGGATTTTTCCAATAAAGAAACATGTACCAAAATTGACATGATTCTCCCAAATCATCGTTCGCATGCAAATCTATCAAAAATGGAAGAAAACCACCTTTCAAAGCCTTATGAAAAAAATATTGGAACCTTTGCTCTTGAATTTTGTTTTTTAATACTTTGATAATATCTGCATTTTTAGCAAATAATTGAATAATCATATTATGCATATGAGAAAGGTATTTGATGTATTGAGGGACCACGGGCGATTTGCTAAGGAGACCAACTGTTCACTCATGTAGACTAAGGTTGAATACTTGGGATATATTTTGCTAGTGAGGAAGGAATGAAGGTTGATCCTAAGAAAAGAAATGTATTAGAGAATGGCCAATGCCTACAAAAACCACTTCTCCTCATGGATTTCTTGATTTATCTTATTTTGTCAAAGTTTCATTAAACACTATACAATTAGTGCAACTCCTTCAATAGATAGACCAAAGAAAGAAGCTTTCTTCTATAATTCCATAACTGATTAGCACTTTAATCAATTGAATGAATTACTTATTTCATTTCCTATTTTGGATTTGCATGGTTTTTCTAAAGAGTTTACTATTCACTATGATGCAAGTGGACAAGACTATGATTTATCTTCAATTGGTGGATTCTTGTAGACTTTGTTTGGCCTTCAATATAATCTTTGGGAAAATTTTAAATTTTTGGAAGATTTTGCACCTTTCTTCATGCACCTTTCTTCATCCAAGAGAAGATAATGCTATCTACTGTTTCCCATCATTCAGGATCTTTTTAATTTCACATCCAATATTTATCCCAACAATTAGCATATGCCTCTACATTTGTAACATTTTGACGACTATAAACTAGTGCTTAATATTGTATGCGTACCTTGTTGAAGTTTTTGGAGTTTCTATTTGTATCTATCTCACTTTGTGAAACACCAAGCCATATTGGATATATTGGACCTAAAGGTCTAACAAGCACAAAGTCATCTTTCTTAACATCAAGCATTGGTTCAAATGCATGTTTGGGTCGTTTTGCTGAGAGGACCACAATAGCCATCATTCAATTCTTCCAATCCAATAAAGTCATATGCATTATCTACATCTATACAAGTTACATCACTTTGGGTTCTTGGCCAAAAATCTATGAAAAATATATCTTCTTGGACATTTGGAGTTTGAAGAGCATAGATCATGTGTTTCCAATAATCAACCATGGGTGTTATGAACTTTGTGGACTTTGCTTCATGTCCTTGTACATTTGACTCTCTCTCCTAATACTTCAAATAATCTTTAACTCCACTTACTACTTCTTGATGATCCTTAATGTACTTGAACATGGGTAGCAACATTGGAACACCCTTTTGAAGAGTAGGCTCTTCTACAAAGTCTCTCTTCCATAATTCAATGCCACCTTCTCTTGATAACCAATTTGGGGACTTTGGATGCATCTTGTATTGCATAATAGGTGTATCTCCTTGCACATAAAACTGAAATTGAAGAGGTTTTGAGTAACCAACAAGTCTATATTTAGAATCACAACAGTATCCCTCAATGTAACTCTTAAAGGCAGTCACATGTGTCAATAAGAAAGATGTACGACTTCTCATCTAGCATGATTGAAAATGTTTCATAAGATGAGGAAAAGTGAAGATCATGCTCATCATTAGCTTCTTTAAAAATTTGTATGCATCTTGTATTGCATGAGAGGTGTATCTCCTTTCACATAAATTGAAATTGAAGAGTTTTTGAGTAACCAACAAGTGTATCTTCGGAATCACACAAGTATCCCTTGACAATGTATCTTTGAAAGTTGGGCACATGTGTCAATAAGAAGTGTGTAGGACTTGTCATCTAGCATGATTAAAAATGTTGCATAAGATGAGGAAAAGTGAAGGTCATGCTTGTCGTCCTTAGCTTCTCTAAAAAAATTGTGAGCATTGGATCAATGTCTTCATGTGTATAACCCACCATGAGAAACCCAAGTTGGATCATCTTAAATATTCCTCATGCAACAAGCTTTCACTAAATTTATTGCTTATTACACATTCTCTATTTAATAAATTCATGTCAATAAATTAATGACTCCCTTTTCTTTAAGTGTTGATGATGATCTAGCATGGCCATGAGACCATTTAGAGACCAATATTCCTAGTGCATCACTTAATGGGGTGATCAAAGCACTGTGATGGGGATATTTGGTACAAACAATACAAGTTATGAAGGGGGAAAGAAGTGTCTGCCCAGTATAAGAGTGTACACAAGAACCAAGGAGTTACACATAAATGAAGATAGATTGAGTTCTAAGAAGAGGAAGTGTATATGTATTTATGTGTGCATCCAAGGATGTCTGGGAATGTTTACTTGTGTATAATGAGCATTGCATTCATTTGGGGTCATCCTCTACCCTACAAGTCAAGGTTTAAGGTCTTTTCTTCCATTAAGAAAGATGAGAGAGGGAATTCTCTCACTAAGAAAGACAAGAGATGTGATCCTCTAGAAGTGAGGAGAGAAGTGATTTTCTCTTTCTAAGGTCTAAAATGACACAAGATTTTGTGTGGAATTCAATTTTAAGGTTGAGGCCCAAGGCAATCTAAAGAACTCTCCTTATCTATGACTCAAGGTGGTTGCATTGACCACAAGTTAAGAGTACAATTTAAAAAGTTATTTTTTGAAATATCCATTTTTAAAATATCTCACAGTATAAAAACAATCTCTAAAAATGGGTCGTGTAGATTATCGAAAACAGCGAGATCTATAACTTTCGTATTGGACGTTTTTTCATCCAAATAATGCACAAAGAGATATCTCGAAATTAGTGCTGTAGAGTGAAACAACCACATCTTGTATGAAGATCAACTCAACTGTCTCTCCAAGAAGAGAATCTCTTGAAAGCCTATAAAAGAGGAGGCTCTCCTTGGGTGTAAGAGAGAGGTGAAGGAAGTATCACTTTGCATGTATCCAAGTGGAGAAGACAAGGTGCAAGTGCTGTGAAAGCTTTGCTAAAATCAAGTGCTATGGAAGCTCTGTTGAAACCAAGTTCCAAGAGGAGAAGAGAAGGTGCAAGTGCTACGGAAGCTCTGCCAAAATCAAGTTCCAAGAGGAGAAGAGAATGTGCAAGTGCTGCAGAAGCCCTGCTGAAATCAAGTGCCAAGAGGAGAGCCCTACACATATTGTGTAGGAGAGAAGGAGACTCAAGAAGGATCAAAAGGTGCAAACTTCCAAGTTGTGCAAGTGTTAGCCAGTTGTATACCGTGCAAGGAACCATGATCTTGTTTCCAAGATCTACAAGTAAGAACGGAGGAGCTTACTCCTTGTCAATAATATAACTCCACAAGGGGGGGGGGGGGGGGGGGACTGGCCCATCTTCCAGTCCCTAATGTGCTGCCAATTTCTATACCTCTCTTTCTACATCTTTCTTTTATCTCATCTATTCTCCCTCTGTGCCAACATAATATTTGCCATATATATTTTAAGTATTTAAGAAATTCAAGCGTGTATCTCGGATTCTATAATAGTGGTATCAGAGCAGGTCTCTTTGCTTTTCTCAAAGTAAAGGTGATCTTCGCAAGAAGAAGCTAAAGATGGCAACTGATGAAGCACCTACAAGTGACCAATTACAGGCTCAATTGACAGAGTATCATAGCTTGTTGGAGATTCCTGAAGTACATCAATTGATTGACAACTTAAGGGCAAGGGAAGAAGCTACTTATGAAGGACCGAATCCTCCAAAAGATGGTGATACTGGAGGAAACACCATTGCATCAATTGATGGTGAAGATGCAAAGCATCCAATTGTTGAGAAGCTTCCTAGAAGGAAGAAGGATTCTCGGGTCAAGAAGAGTAAAAAGACCTCACCTCGAGTGAGGCAGATAAGGAGGGAGTCATGTCCCTTAGCAACCAGCTACTCCCCTGATTACTCAAGTTCCTCCTCCTCATCATCATCTTCTATTTTCTACTCTCTTGGTTCTAAGTCTTGTGCAATCCGTAAATGGACAAAGAGGGACCATAAGAGGAGCAAGCTTAAGAATACTAAGACTTTCAAGTCTAGGGATAAGGACATAAAGTTTGACTCTTACTCCAGAAAGAGAGATCTTGCTAAGGCGTTAGCCTTTGTCAGGCAATTTGAAGTTGCTTTCTCTGCTGGTAATTTCTCAGAAAAGTCCAAGCTCAGGCATGTAGGCATGCACTTAAAAGACACTACTAGCACTTGGTGGTTAACTCTCATTTTGGAGGGAAGGAAACCTATGACTTGGAAAAAGTTCAAGAAGAAGTTTTATGCTCAGTTCTTGCCTCTTGATTTTGAGAATGATGTCAAGAAGGAGTGGAATTGGCTAGGCCAGAAAGAGCATGAAAATGTCACTATTCTTCTCAAGGTTACTCCTTTCATGGACATCAGCAATGAAGAGAAGAAAAGGAAGTTTGAAGCTGGCCTACTCCCTCACTTACACAGAACCATGAAGGTGTATCCACATGAAACCTTATCTCGCATGATGGAGTCTACCATCATAGCTGAAAGTTTGCATACACCTGGTACATCTCAAAAGTTGGAGATGAGTCCTTATAGATCTAGACAAGAGCAACTCTATGATCAACCAAGAGATAGGAATAATCAAAGAAGACCTACCTTTACCCATAACCAATATTCAAAGCCAGAGGGTAACAAGAAGAAGTGCAAGTATCTCTCACTCTCTAAGATACAAAAGTACAAAGAGGAAGGAAGGTGCTTTCTTTGTGGTGAGTTAGGGTATATAAAGCCTGATTGTCCTCACAAAAGGAAGGAAGTAAATATGGTTAAAGATCCTGCTGCTCTGCCATCATCAAATCCCGAACGTGCAAGCTAACACTCATTCAAATGAGAAGAAAAGACAACTCTTAAAGGGTTGGGGGACACTCAACAATCAACGAGTTTTGATACGCTTTGATCTAGGGTCCACACATAATTTTTTGTCAGTAGATACTCTTGAAAGGCTATAAATTCCACCGGATCGATTGGGAACACCAATTGGATCAGGTTCGGCATTTGAAGGACTTGCAACCAATTCTACTCCTATTCAATGGAAGATGAATCTTAGAATTAGGGATTACCGCGACTAATAATCTTTTCTACTTGCACCCATAAGTAACTGTGATGTTATCTTAGGCATGCCTTGGCATTACAAGATTAAACCTCTTTCCGATTTTGTTAAGAAGACCCTTGCATTTCAATTGAAGGGTCAAAACATAGTATGCATTGCTAATGCTGGAGATTGTGCCAATGGTTAGTCATGTTAGCATTTCTAAATAAATGAAGAAAGCTATTTCTGCATACATGATTTTTGTGAGAGAGTCAAAAGAAACTAATGATTCAAGGGCACTTGGTGCCTCTAATGAACATACAATACCAACTAATGCGTGTAAGTCTCAGACTTTAAAAGAACCCCTCTCTTTAATTGATCAAGCTAGACATGATTTTGTCAAACAATATGAAGTTTTTTTGAGTGATTACCTCCTAGGAGAGTAAGCACCCAAAAGATCACACAATTGATCTTATCCCAAGAAGTTCACCACCTAACCAACCACCTTACCAAGTAAGTGCAAGTCAGCAAGAGGAGATCCTAACTCAAGTAAACGAATTGGTGGAAAAAGGGTTAGTTCAACCTAGCTCTTCTCCTTACTGCTCTCTAGTCTTACTTGTTCAAAAGAAAGATGATTCTTTCCGTATGTGCATAGACTACAGATCTTTAAACAAGATCACAATCAAGAATCATTTTCATATCCCAAGGATAGATGATATCTTGGATAAGTTACAAGGGGCTAGTATCTTTAGTCACATTGATCTCAAGAGTGGCTATCACCAGATATGGATAGCACCTGAAGATGTTCATAAGAAAGCTTTTCATATGACATTTGGACTATACGAGTTCTTAGTCATGACCATTTGGTTTGACTAATGCACCCGCCACATTCAATCGAATGATGGAGAGAATTTTCAGACCTCACTGAAAGTTCATATGTGTCTTCTTTGATGACATTCCAATATTTTCACAATCTGAAGAAGAGCATAGAAAACATATATCCATTGTTTTTCAAGAGCTTCGCAAGCATAGACTACAGGTCAATGCTAAGAAGAGTGAATTTTTCCTTTTGGAAACTCATTACTTAGGCCATATTGTTTCTCAAAATTTGGTGAGAATGGATCCTGAGAAGATTCGAGCCATTGTTAAATGGCCTACACCTACTTCTGTACATGAAGTTAGAAGTTTCTTGGGCCTATGTTCATAGTATAGGAGGTTCATACGAGGTTTTGTGTATGTTGCATCTCCTCTATATGACCTTACTAAGAAGCGAAATCCTTTTTGATGGGGATCAAAGCAACTACAAGCCTTTAAAAGAATTAAGTTTCTTGTGACTCAAAAACCAATTCTTATAGTTCCGGATCTTCAGAAACGTTTTGAAGTCCACTGGGATGCTTCTGGGGGTTGCATTGGAGCTATGCTTAACCAAGAGCATCATGCAGTAGCATTTGAGAGCCGACGCCTCAAGGACCATGAGCTACATGCTCCAATATATGAGAAAGAGCTTATGGCGATGGTACATGATCTTAAACTATGGAAACACTATTTACTTGGTGCAGATTTTGTTAGCAAAATAGATCACCAAAGTCTAAGATACTTTCTCACTCAGAAGAAGCTCTCAAAGAAACAGATGCGCTGGGCAAATTTCTTATCTATGTTTCATTTTCAAATCCTTCACACATTTGGAACTAAGAATGTGGTAGCATATGCTCTATCACGACAACCTCGAATGAATGCAATCACAACGGTTTACCATAACGAGTTCATGGATTTACCCAAAATGTATGCAACTGATTCCGACTTCTCAACCATATGGGATCATCTTAACTCAAGTCAGTCGATTACACCTTACTCAATTCGAGATGGTTATTTGTATCATCATCAAGCCATTTGTGTAGCATTACCATTGCGACACAAGGTAATGGATGAAGCACATGCATCTCTATATGCTGGACAAAGGGGTATTCTAGCTACTACTCAAGCATTGGAAATATATTTCTTTTGGCCCACTCTTAGAGCTAACATTGAAAGATATGTCCGCGAGTGCAAGATATGCCAAAAAGTAAAGTATGACAGGCAGAAACCACCTGGTCCACTAAAGCCATTACCTATTCCCAATGAGCCTTGGGAAAGTATAGCCATGGACTTTATCATGGAGCTTCCTCGCACACAAGTAGGAAATGATGCAATTTGGACTATCATTGATAGATTCAGTAAGCAAGCTCACTTTATACCTGTGCAAAAGACAAACAAACTTGATCATATGGCTAAGCTATTCATTGCTCATATTTTCAACCATCATGGCATGCCTAAGTCCATTATAAGTGATTGAGATCTCCACATGACCAGCCTCTTTTGGCAAGCTCTCTTCTCAAGAACCTCACGAAAAAGTTAAAGTTTTCATCCTCTTATCATCCTCAAATGGATGGGCAGAGTGAAAGTGCTAATTCTACTATTTTGGACCTTTTGAAATCCTATGTCTTTCATAATCAAAGAGAATGGGAAAAGTATTTGCCTTTAGTAGAGTTTTTATACAATAATATGGTGCACTCCACTATTGGTAATGCACCCTTTGATATCATTTATGGTAAGCCTCATTTACCACCCATTCTTCTTAAAAAGGACAAGATCTTTACATTAGATGATTTTGTTAGAGACATTGATACAATTTTCACTCAAGTAAAAGCTCTTATCTAAAGGACACAAGAGAAGCATAAATGCAAAGCAGATAAGAATCATCGTAAGTTAGATCTCAAGTTGGGACAGTATGTTCTTCTTAAATTTGAGAAGGCTCTCTTGAAGAAGCAGAAAGGTTAAAAGGGTAAAGTGGTTAAGCTTTCTAATTGCTATTATGGCCCTTTTCAAGATCGCAAATAAGATAAACAACATGACTTTTTGTTTGGATCTACCAAGTCATTGGAACATTCATAATGCTTTTCATATAAGTTTGCTATGTCCTATATTGGAGAACTTCCAATGGAACCAATCAAGGAAGATTTACCTGACATAGAAGAAACAGAAGAGTTCCTTGTGCCTGAAAGAATTTTACACCATTAGGGCAATACTCTAAGGTCAAGTAAGGTATTACGGAAGTATCTGGTTAAATTTAATAATTATCCCCCATTGGATGCTCACTTTATGATTGAGAGATAACTACAAGACTTTCCAGATCTTCTTAAGGACTATGTATCCCCTCTACAGTTGAGGTCAAATGTTTAGAAGCCAAAGGATGTCACTAAATTGATTGCTTATTACGCATTCTCTATTTAATAAATTCATGTCAATAAATTAATGACTCCCTTTTCTTTAAGTGTTGATGATAATCTAGTATGGCCATGAGACCATTTAGAGACCAGTATTCCTAGTGCATCACTTAATGGGGTGATTAGAGCACTGTGACAGGGATATTTGGTACAGACAATACAAGTTGTGAAGGGGGAAAGAAGTGTCTGCCAAGTGCAAGAGTGTACACAAGAACCAAGGAGTTACACATAAATGAAGATAGATTGAGTTCTAAGAAGAGGAAGTGCATTAGCATTGTGTATATGTATTTATGTGTGCATCTAGAGACGCCTGGGAATGTTTACTTGTGTACTGAGCATTGCATTCATTTGGGGTTATCCTCTCCCCTACAAGTCAAGGTTTAAGATATTTTCTTTCATTAAGAAAGACAAGAGAGGGAATTCTCTCACTAAGAAAGACAAGAGACGTGATCCTGTAGAAGTGAGAAGAGAAGTGATTTTCTCTTTCTAAGGTCTAAAATGACACAAGCTTTTGTGTGGAATTCAATCTTAAGGTTGAGGCCCAAGGCAATCTAATGAACTCTCCTTATCTATGACTCAAGGCAGTTGCATGGACCACAAGTTAAGAGTACTGTTTAAAAAGCTATTTTTTGGAAAATCCATTTTTTAAATATCTTGCAATAGAAAAACGATCTCTAAAAATGGGCCGCGAAGGTTATTGGAACAACGAGATCTACAACTTTTGTGTTGGACACTTTTTCATCCAAACAACGCACAAAGAGATATATAGAAATTAGTGATGTAGAGTGAAACAACCATATCTTGTATGAAGATCAACTCAACTCACTCTCCAAGAAGAGAAGCTCTTGAAAGCCTATAAAAGAGGAGGCTCTCCTTGGGTGTAAGAGAGAGGTGAAGGAATTATCACTTTGCATGTATCCAAGAGGAAAAGAGAAGGTGCAAGTGCTGCCAAAGCCCTACTAAAATCAAGTGCTGCGGAAGCTATGCTGAAATCAAGTTCCAAGAGGAGAACAGAAGGAGCAAGTGCTGTGGAAGCTCTGTCAAAATCAAGTTCCAAGAGGAAAAGAGAAGGTGCAAGTGCTGCGGAAGCTATGCTGAAATCAAGCGCCAAGAGGAGAGCCCGACACATATTGTGTAGGAGAGAAGGAGACTCAAGAAGGATCAAAAGGTGCCAACTTCCAAGTTGTGCAAGTGTTAGCCTGTTGTATACTGTGAAAGGAACCATGATCTTGTTTCCAAGATCTACAAGTAAGAATTGGCTTATGTGTAACGGAGGAGCTTGCTCCTTGTCAATAATATAACTCCACAAGGGGGGGGACTAGCCCATCTTCCAGTCCCTAGTGTGTTGCCAATTTCTCTACCTCTCTCTCTACATCTTTCTTTTCTCTCAACTATTCTCCCTCTGTGCCAACATAATATTCGCCATATATATATAAGTATATAAGAAAGTTGAGCATGTATCTTGGATTATATAACACAAGCAACGATAGATATGCAAATAGATAGAGATTTTTATTTTCTCATTCACAATTATCAAGCTAAAGTAGCAAGTTCTCTGGCAATCGTTTGAAACTATGGTGGCCATCATGTGGTGTATTATCTTCCATGTATGCTTTATTTTGTGCATCACATTGATGGTGGTCCAGTGCTTTTTTTTATTTGAGAGCTTTTAGTAGCATAGAGGTTGATCTAAGCATTTCATCTACTTGTAGATCATCATTTGTATGCATGTGTAGTTACTCCAAGTTTCTAAAGCATAAGGGCAATGAGGCAATTGTGAAGTTAGAATTGTGAGGCCATAGATCAAGTGAGAAATTTCCATATATGCCTTCTCCATGCCCACATGTAATCATGCCTATTAAAGAAACTGGTAGTTGAGTAGATCTTTTGGTCTCTTTTGATTGAATCCTTAACCTAGGGATAGCTGTCCTTTGCTCATCCATCTTATCATGTATGATGGACAAGTTCTTCTCTAGATCTAATGCTAAGGCCAAGTGCCAACTATAGTATATGTTTCCACAACTTTGTTGTTTGTAGCATGTGACATTGATGCTTTCTGAGAAGCTCATCTTGCTCTTGAAGACACTTTGTTGCTATAAATTGCTAGCTAATCTCTGAGAAAATACTAAATTTGGAAAACTCACATGTCTTTCCTAGGGTTACATGCTTAGGTTCCAAATACGATTGAAGGTGGACAAGAATATTTGCTTACATCCAATACCATTCAATGTTGCATTTACTTCTACCGATATATCTACCTTCTTGTAAACATCTGGGATGACCAATTGTGTCTCCCTTGATTCATCTTGCATTGTTCTTCTCTTATGTGGCATTTGCTCTGTATTCTTCTTGACAAAGTCTCTAAGGATGGCTCTTCCCATCTCTCTATGATCCCAAGCTGCTCTTATTAACCCCCTATTTCCATGCATTGCCCTCCTCACTCCATGCTTAAATTGCATTTTGTACCTGTAAAAGGAAATCTTTGGGATTCCATGGGTCTCATACCATGCCCTTCCACGTGCCACTTGTCGATTGAAGATGAAGCTGTATTTCCTTATTCTACTTCTCTATCAACAAATTGACAACACTTTTCTTGGCAAAAAATCAATCGTGGAAACCTGTGTAATGGATTCCATAGAAGTTCTCAATTTTGCATCTTTAGAAAAAAAAAAATTGAGGCTTTCTATTGACCATACAATTTGATATTTTCTAAACTTTTTTTTTTGCAAAAACATAATCTTCATTTGTATCTTCCAGGTTTTTTGCATAATCATTTGTAGAGATAAAATGCATGTATGATGCTATTGTAGCTATTGAAAGGTAGAGAGAGAAGATATGTGCAGATGCGATAGAGAGAGAAGACACACCATATACACTCCCAAAGACTATATCATATTGATCACAATCTACATATTAATAGATGAGACCTAGTCTAGATAGGGTGAGTTATATATAGCTCCAATACCCCCACTCAAACAAAGATGAAAAGGGAAAAACCTGAGCTCCTATATACAAATGTACAAACATGATCAAGAAGGATTGTTGTGTGCATGTAAAGTGAATCCATGCATGTGGAGTGAAACTAAATATGTATGTACAAAAATGACTAAGAGCTCTGAGGTGCATATGCATATGTGAAGTATATGGTACCTACAAGGAATATGTACAATGACACTACAATTTCATAGTAGATTAATTCCCAAATATTGAAGTTGAGACAACTCCAAGTTCCGAGCATAGTAGGGTGATGCATGCCTCATTGTGTAACATGTCCACTAGTATCATCCAGGACACGTCTTAGCAGTCCATCGGAAAGGATGCCTAGAAAGCTCCGCCCGGTACTCCCATGGAATGTTACGGATTTGCGATCTAGGTCTTCCCGCATCTAGCACGTAGCAGAAGTATCCTGGCCATTCCCACTTAGGATCGACCGGAATTAGGGTTTTCCTGATTGGTCATTACCTAACAGCAACTAGCGTCGGACCCAAACGAACTACTTTACGCAGAAACGCCAGGTTCGAAGCGGATTCACGCTGCACTTGGTTCAAGGAGAATGGGAAACGAGAGGGATGCAAAGCTCAACCTCTTTGCCATAAGGCATAGTCCCATTCCGTTCCCCTAAAACAGCATAAATCGGTTAAGACATAACTCTAGGTCATCGCTTTCGTTATTTGTTTCCTTTGACGATCATCCCGCTGTTCTTCGAGATTTTGAGAAAAGTTTCCGGCTAACCGGGACCACCCAACCGTAGGACAGACCCATGGCCCATCCTTCGCACTTTCCTCGGTTTGTTTTAGTTATGTAATTATCTAACACATCAATTTGGACATGTAACAATCAGCTTCTTTAATTAATTCGTTAAGCACTGGTTCCTTCATGTAATCTTATCACGTGACATAGAAAAACAATATCAAACAATTTCTTTATTAAAATATTATTATATTTATCTTAGAAATACAAGGAGTTCCACCTGTAGGCTTGTCCATAATCTGCCCGAAGGCTATCCAGTAATCCATAGGGATTGCGATTCCAAGCTTTCGCTCGTAGACTAGTATGCGGGCCTCGAGATCCAATCCCGAGTCACGTTAGCCTCTTGTGCAGGACCCGGAAGGCGAGGGATTTACGGTCAGAGCCCCCCCTAGCACCCAAGTGTCCTCCTGCTCCAAGTAGAGCTCAACGGAGAGACCTCTCATGGTGGGTTTGGTCCACGTTCCCGGCGCGGTCAACAACCCCCTTGGTTAGGGTCAGGCAGGCAGTCGGGGGTAACTAAAGCTGCCTCTCCCTTCAGGCCTTCAACCTGAAGTATAGATATTCATTTAACTTGTAATTCATAAATCAAACAGTGCTCTAAAATCTCTAGCAAGCACAAACATTTCCATTAACTGATCTTGTTGTTGGCAAATTGCTAAGGAATGATTCTTTCCTTTCGAATGCATCAGCACTCGTTCCAGGGTATCTTGCAACCTGGCAAGATCCCTTATATTCTGGGTTAGGGCGTACCCTATTAACCCAACTTGGTCAACCCTAAAGTTCATTGGATACTTTAGTTTCCGGTTTTTAACCTTCCTTATTTAGAAGGATATCAAAGAATACATCCTTTCGCAAGATAACTTGCGTAAGGATCTGCCATCCTTGCTGAGGATATTTAACCTTCCTTCTTGTGAATCAATCACAAGACCATATGACTTCGTACTTGCTGCGCAAGTCCTACATCGTAATTTACGATGAGACAATCCATTTTAGTTTCTTTAAGCTGACGTTTGTCAGACCTAGGATCTCTTTTTAAGAACCTCAAGGACAAACCCTAGTTCTTTTACATTTACGAATTTATTGACCCTACAATCAGGGAAGGCAGTCAAGTGTTTAAGGTATAAATGTTTCTTGGTCTTTAAATCATTCCCAAGGCATATTTCGCAGCATAGGTATTTCTAAGTTTACATTAATTTGGTTATCTTTTTAGAAGGTAATATTGAGATCATCTCGGCACGATTTGTTATCCTTGTGACAATTGATTTTTCAGTCCTAAACTTTAATGCTTTGAGGTTAGGTAAATTCAATTAATCTTCATTTTTCCTTGCAAACGAAACTCATGCCAAATAACAATCTTTTCCTTGCTAAGATATGCAGTTAGCAATGATAACTTCCTAGAGTTCAAGCAACGTAAGAAACCTTTCATGAATTTCACCTTCTATGATGATTCGTTGCAAAAAAGAATAGGGTTTAATGGTGCAAGATGCAGTTTTTATACCTTCAAGATTTAACTGAAATATACTAATATAGTAGGTACATAATCTTCCTCGTAATTCATTTCAAAGCATGATGCTATTTGAAGGAAACTATGTTTATTATATTATCATTTTTTCATGCTCAATTAAACTAAACTCCTTCATCGTAAACAACTAGGACAAAATATATCTTATCCCAAACAATTCATCTTGCATGATTAAATTAAAACTGATATAAAACCAAGAAGGAAAAACCTGGTTTTGGGGTGAGATATCCACATGGATACCGGGAGATGACCCTCCCGCAGCTACTCCTTGGACTTTCTTAGGCGGCATCTCAGTTGTAATCCTTTGGATGTGAAGGCAGCTTTTACTCTCCTTTTCGAATTTCCACCACCGCTTCAATACTCTTCTTCTTTGTGGAACTTACGAGGGAATGGGTGCTTAAATCTCGGGTGGGAGTATAAACCCACTTGGAGGAGGCTTGTGGAAGCCCACAAGGAAGGATTAAGGGCTTGCAATATGAAAAGGGCTTATAGGATCTTAAGGTATTTCATGGGGAAAAACCACGAAGAGGATTTTTAAATCCCGGGGAGGGTGGAAAAATAGGTTATAAAACCCTTCAAGAGGAAGGCCTATTAAAACCACGGAGAGGCTTAATGGGTTTTGAGGCCAAGGGGAGAGGGGCTTAAACACGGGTTGGGGTTTAGTGGCTCTACGGAAAGGGGTTAAGGGTTCAAAAAAAAAACCCGGGGAGGGAAAGGGTGAGGGGGAGAAAAAAGAAAGAATAATGGGGACACGGGGGAAATAAAAAGGGGCTTAGGGGGTGTGATAAAAGGAGTATGGGGGGTGAAAGGGAAAAAGGATTATGAGGGGGGTGAAAGGGTAAAAGGAATATGAGTATAGGAAGGGGGCTTGAAGTAGAAGCAATATGGGTATAGGAAGGGGGCTTAGAGGAGCCACCCCTTAGAATCTTCAAGAAGCTTCTTGAAGCTTCTGTGGGGGGTTAGGAGCCACGTGGGGCGGGGGGGGGGGGGGGGGGTTAATTTGCAGGTGGCGATGATGGCGCACGACGGCAGGTGGCAGCGGTAGCTCGACAGCAATCAGGCGGCGTCCTCCTTCCACAGATTTTTGCAGGGCGGCAGCAACACGAACGATGACTTCGTTCCTACCCTCTCCCGGCCTCCTTCCACAGATTTTATAGGGGAGGGGAGGGAATCCTCTCCCCTCGACGTGTCTATCAGCATGTTATAGGGAGCTGCGCAAGTTCCAACGAGGAGCGTGCTGGCTCCTCTATCCACCCTCTACACTTCTAGCACGATGTGCCGCCGCGTGAGGAGGAGAAATTCAAAAAATATATATGTGATATATTACATTGAGTCCTTTGATGAGTATATCTGCAGCCATCTAAACACTTAGAAAATGTTCAATCGTGATCGGGCCTTTCTTTACTTCATATGGAACATAATGATAATGCACTACAATATGTTTAGATTTGTTATGTTGAACATAGTCTTTAGCAAGACTAATAGCATTTTGGTTATCACATCAAAGTGGTGTGCTAGTGGAGAGAGCGGGATGGCCAATCTTTGATAGAACTTGTCAAAGCCATACTAACTCTCGACGTGCTAACGATATAGCTACATATTCAGCCTCTCTAGTGGAAGCATCAATACAATGTTGTTTCTTGCTAGTCCAAGAAACAAGAGAACCATTGATAAAGAAAAAATTGCCACTTGTAGAACTCATAGATAAGTGAAAGCTTACCCAATCTGCATCTGTATAACCCAAAAGTTGAAGTGAATGTAGAGAATCGCAGTTTTGTTGGCACTAATCGACCAATCCAAAATCTTTAGTGCCTTTCAAATACTTCAAAACTCGTTTTAGCTGTAGTCCAATGTTTAAGGCATGGAGAACTAAGATGTTGTCCAAGAAAATTTACAACAAAAATTTTTGGGCAAGAATTTAAGCCAAAAATTTGAAGACATCCAACAAGATTAGCATAAGGTTGATGTAATGCTAATTGTCCATCATTCTACAAAAAGTGAGAGTTTTTGGTAGAGCTCACAAGACAATGAGTACTAGCAAGATGTGTAGAACCCAAACCAAACTTTTGAATAATATCATCAAAAATGAACTTTGTTTGACACAGTAATAAAACATCATTTTCTCGATAGCATTGAATTTGAATACAAGACATTAGTGTATGTCTCCAAGATCAACCATGTCAAATGCAAAAGATAAAACCTTCTTTACTTATTGAAGGAAGTTGAGATTGTTAGAAACAAGTATGGTATCATCCACATATAGAGCAAGAATAACAAAACTATCATTGCAATGCTTAACATATAAGTTAGGATGATCTTAAGAATAAGAGATAAACCTTGTTTTGTAAGGAAGAGATCAATCTTTTGATACCAAGCTCATGAAGATTGTTTGAGAACATAGAGTGGCCGATGAAGTCTACAAGCAAGATTTTCCTTATATTTCACTACAAATCCCTCTGGTTGCTTCATTTATATCTCTTCCTATAAATTTCCATTTAGAAAAGTAGTTTTCACGTCCATTTGGTGAACCTCCAAATCAAACTCAATAGCAAAAACTAACAAGACCCGAATACAACTGGTGAGAAGGTTTCTTGATAATCAACTCCTACAATTTGTGAGAAATATTTGGCAACTAGCCTTGCTTTGAATTTGTCAAATTTTCCATCTTCTTTTGTTTTAGTCTTATAAACCCACTTACATTTAATAGCAGTATGTCTAGGTAGTAACTCAGTTAGAACCCATGTATCTTTTTATGTTTAAACATTTGTATATAGGAGCTCGGGTTTTTCCCTTGTGCTCCCCAAGGTTTTTTTCATCCATAGCTAGAGACCTTTGTTTGAGTGGGGATATTGAAGCTATGTATAGCTCACCCTATCTAGACTAGGTCTCACTTATATATATATGTAGATTGTGATTAATATGATATAGTCTTAGGGAGTGTATATGGTGTGTCTCTTCTCTCTCTATCGTGTCTCTACCCAAGGGCTTTTTCATCCACAATTAGAGACCTTTATTTTAGTGGGGGTGTTTGAGGTATATATAGCTCCAATAGTAGTAGCAGTGCTCCATCATCAAAGGTTACTTGTTTAATAGGCCATTTTTCAAAGTGACACAGTGCAAGTTGTCACCTATATATGTTCCTGTGATTTGATGAAGGGCTTTATCTACCACCACACCAACATCCTCTTCTCCCATAATTCAAATTTGATCACATCATATGGAAAATCCAATAATGTAACCCTTATCCCAACACACACCATGTTGCCTTCTGTCCATATCATCACTCTACATTCTCTCTAACTTTCATGAATGCTAAGCACATCAATATCCTCAGAAGGTAGAATATGGTTTGATTTGTAATCATCTCTTTCATCATGAATTTTTAGTGAGTTTGAAATAGCCACTACACCTTTCTTTCCCCATTTTGCAAAATCCCCTATATCTTCATGAACCTTTGTTGTATCAATTGTTGGGAATGGCAAATATACTACTACATTTAGTCATTTATCAATAGCCACTGAAATATGTCTATCTTGAAGAGTTTCTCCATGGCATGTCTCATTTGGATGTAATGCATGCACTCTACCAAGTGCAACAATTGCATGATCAACTAACAAATTCATAGTTTCTCCAAAATAAAATTCATTATTCATTATACATGTATAAGTGAGAAAATGGAGATCTTATAATTTGTATATTGTCACCTCTTAGAAAGCAAAAAATAGTAATTAAATTCCTAAATACAATGAAGTATTAAGTTTTATTGAAAAGAGAAAAGCACTGAAACATTAGATAGAATAAGTCCAATATCCATAATACAAAGTATTAATGGAAACATCTTTAAGAAATGGAATAGATTTAACCTATAGCCCAAAGTAACCTTTCTCATGAACTATGCCCTAAAGTAAAGAAAAAAAGATTCTTCTATTATTTTTAGTTGTCCTTTCTTTTACTTTATTTTATTAGCTACTCTTTGTGTAAGCAAAAGCTTCTTTGTGTATTATCATGGAGCCCCAAGAGGAACACCAAGGAAAAGGGAGTTCTCTTGCAAGAAAATCTATCTTGTAACACCAACAAGCTTGTTTATCATGTTTCATATGATCACAATGAAGAAAAGAACACCAGGCACAGCAATTCTTCATGCAGCATTATGTAGATCTCCCACGGATTTAGTAGAATCAACCATATTCTTCAATATCTTCACAAAATCCATCAATAGAACAAAGAAAGCAAAGTAATACACCATCTTTGAATGGAAATACATCACATAGTATTCATCTTCAATATCTTCATAGTCTTCTCTCTCAATCTCTCATATACAATCACTCTGTTTTTGTAGAATTGGCTATCTCTGACTCTCTCTCTCTCTCTCTCTCCATCAATAATACATCATATCCTCACTACAATCTCCCAAAATCACTCTCAATAATCCCTCTTAGGTCGTGGATACCCCTCCCAAGAGGTATGTATGATATGAAGAGTCACCAGAGCCACTATAGTGTCCTTTCATAGCTCACTACTGTCACTTCACTCTAGTCTTCACTTGAGTCTTCAGCAGCTACTTCTTCCAATTCTTCGAGCTCTTTTGCACTTGTATTCACCTCTTTCCAAGGCTAGAAAACTTTCCCAAGCTACATTCTCATCCATCAGAACACATACAGAAGCGTACAAAACAGTCACAGAACAGAACAGAACAGAACAGAACAGAATAGAGACAAAAGCTCTACAGAAGACCTACAGAAGGTTACAGAAGGTCATCAAAACCACATAACTCATTCTTAAACCATTCCAAACTCTCACAAACCATTCAATAAGCTTTCTCAATATCTCAATCTTCATCAATCAATACTCCATGCCTCTTTACAGAAGACAATCAGAACAAAACAGACCAAAACAGAGCAAAACAGAAGGTATACAGAACCAATCAGAACATCACAGAACCTCCAATAAATATCATGATCTTCCAAAACCCAATCAATATCATCCAAAACACTCTCAAACCACTTCCAAACCAATCAATCATCTCATAAAATCAACCATTCAGCTCTCAAAAACAACAAAAATCAGCCAAAAAACAAGTCATTTCAACACTCAACATATCCCCACACTTAATAAGGAAGCGTCCTCGCGACCCAGGAAAAAGGGAATACAAGTGCATTTAAAATCGCAACTTTGATCTTCAATTATCTTCAAAAAAATAATCCATCCACCACGACCCCAACTTATAACCTGTTTCTGATATAAAACATACAAAGAAAGGAAAACCGTTTATACATTAACACTTCTTATCAAACTAAAAAAAATCACAACAAATTTGTAAAGGATATAAGAGTTTGCTTCTTCTTCATCAGCATCAACTTCAATTCTCCATCCACGACTCCATCACCACAATTCTCCAAAACGTAGCTCGCACACGAAATCCAATAGGAAATCACCACGCTCGTATAACATAAATGAACTCACAACACAAACACTAATACAACACAACCATCTGAATGACTCCTCCAAAAAGAGAGATTTTCATTAAAAAGCATCCACCATACATTGGAAAGGAATTAATGAAGATGATCCCTCTTGAAAGATTGATGTTGTCGGAAACAATCCATAGACAAGGATTCATCTACAAAGTTTTTGGGAGGATTTTGAAAAAACTGGAGACAGCACATCATTTCCAACAGGACCAAGTATCTGCTAGGCAAACAAGGGCATGAAAATACAATATATCCAGCTGCTGGGAATCAATGCTCACATTGACATTCATGCACAACTTTGGAATAGGCTTGGAATCATTATGAGAGTGCCTATGCATATATGCCAGGTACCAAGCAAAGTGAGCAGTTAATCTCACTGAAGGATCTGCAAACTGTGAATACTGCTGACCAAAATGAACATAGTTCTGATAAGCTTGACTGGAAGCTGTCCATTCTCCTGGAATTACTGGCCAATTGATCTGAGGTCCTGTAAGGCAATCATCCGAACTCCATCCCCGTCTTCTAGAAATCTGATTATCAAACCCATCACACTCACTAACCAACTGAGGTGGTTGAGATATAGAAGTGTTAGGAGAGGGTAGTGGAATAAGGAAGAGTGGATGAAGGGAGGGATAGGATAAATCATAAAAAGAAGAAAAGGTTAAAGAAGGAGTGGCAGAAATTGGTAGGGAATCACTAAGGAAGGGTGTTAACTGATAAATAGGAAATGTGGAGGGTACATGAATGGAGGGAGAAGGACAGGGCGGAGAAGGGGAAAATACCCTATCCTCAATAAAGGAGCAGTATGTAAAAATAGGAATTTGAGGGAAAGATGAAGGTTGGAAAAGAAGGGGTAAAATAGTAGTGGAATTAGATTGACAAAGGGAAAGATATATAACATAGCGGTGAGCCATTTGTTGGTAATAGAGGAGGGTAGGAACAGAAGGTCCCAAGAGAGATCGTCTATGATAGGCATCAAAGAAGGTAGCATCAAATGGATTATGTTTTGCAAGATAGGCTAAGAGATCCATCCTCAGTTGATTAGTACTCTGGGCAAAGGTAGGAGCTGTGTTTTGTCTTTGATTTAGGACCACAGAATCAATCATGGGATGCCACGAATTATCATGACAATCAGCCACTTTGGAGGAATAACTCTAGAACATGTCAGCTATGCGCAACTCCAAATGATTGACATACAAAACAGCCTGTAATACCACATCCCCCACATACCATGCCATATCCACCTCATCTGGAATTAACAAGTCTCCTCGTAGATACATGTAGGACATCAACATGGTATCTGGCGTGACAGAATCTTCAAAGACCATCCTGACGACCTCTGTCAACAACTTAGCAGACCAAGCCCCACTCCATCCATCCTCTGGAAGAGGTAAATCCATCGTGGAAAGCTTCATATAGAAAACCAACTTCTATAAGTGGTAGTGGACAAAGAAAGAATGGTCTGGTAGAACATATTCCTGAAACTGCTCAAAGGTAGACCATAATAAGTCCATTCTGGACTGCAATCTTTCCACTTTATCTTGGAATAGAGGGCACAAAGTAGCTTGTCTCTGAAGAGCAGCCAAGTCCCGTTGTGAAAGAGAAGGAATCAAGGGAACATTAGGGCTTGGAGGAACAGAGCGGGACTTCGCCAGTTGATCTTGCAACTGCTGGATTTGGGAGGCTTGGTTGGCCACTGTGTCAGTAGCAATCTGTAAAGCCGAAAGTTTGTCATCTAAGATAGCTTGGAACTCCTGCGCTTCTCTGGACATCCTCTCCTTCTCCTCTGAAAGGCTAGTAACCTGGGATTGAGCCTCTAGTAACTGGATCTTTAAAGAAGAGATCTCATCGCTTTGGGTGGCAACCAGTTGGGTTTGGTGTTCCATTTGCTTGAAAAAATCTGCTAGGGTATCCTTAACAGAAGCTAACTCAGATGTTGCCTTATGCAACTGGTCCTTAAACTGCATGAGCTCTTCATAAAAAGACGTGTACAGCTGTTGAACACAGGCTGTCACTGACAACTCAATGGAGCTCTGAATATCTTTATAGAGAAAAGGAATTACATCTCCTGAGACTAGACTGTTCAGGGAGGGAACTGATATATCCAATGATCCTTCTCGATGTGCTCGGAACAGGTTATTGCAAGTGAGGTACCCAGGGAGTTCACTGCCAGAGGTAGCAGGGATAAGTACTGAAGGAAGTACTGAAGGAGCTTTATCCGCTACCCTCTTCAAGCATTTGCGTTGTATGACCAGGGGAGGCGGAGAATCATCATCCTCTATGTCAATGGGTGCTGACTCTTCTGAAGGTGGAGGAGGAGATACTGGATCTGATGGAGGAGGTGGAGGCACAGTCTTCTGTAAACCTGAATAGGTCAAGAAGGCAGACAAATATGATCCATATGTGACATAGGTAACATTACCCCTGGTGACTTTAACGAAATGCTGATCCATTTTAGTGAGGAGGTAAGTGCTCCAATCAATAGCAACGCCTTTCAACACCATCCTGGAAGCTATAAAAAGCTCCTTGGACAAGTACTGGGATGGCGTTTTGGCAGGCATAAACCTGTCCTGGAGAAACTGACAGATCGTCTTCCATACGGGATCAGTGATCGTAGAAAAGGAAACTCCTGAAGAGTTGATCACCTTCTTAACATCCAGCATTTCCCTTGTCTACTTTTGCAACAGCTTTAGAATCTCTTCATTAGAGAAAAGCTGACGAGTGGTCACAAAAGGTTCACCTTTGGAGGGTAGAGACAGAGCCTTCCCTAAGCCTCGCGGTGTCAAAGTCATAGAAATGCCCTGGACTAGTCCTGTCTTCTTGCTGTAAGAGACCAGAAACTCATCACATAACGATGGATCCTCTGGAAGCAAGGGAAAAGAAGTAGCCACAAAAGCAGCAAGGCCCGCCTTCGTGAGAGGCTCAAAAGTAAGTAGGGAAGAGTAATCCCTACTAACTAATGGGACGTACTGGATAGGGGGAGGAGCATGAGAAGGCGCCATTCAGATGGTTACACACACACCACAAACACAGACAATCAAGGAGAATGCCTGCAAAGCAACAGACAAAAATCCAAGGATAAGAGAACAACCAAAACAATAAAACGTGACTTGACCAACTAACCCCAAGCAAACCACAACCTAGAAAAAATTTGACATGACCTCGAGACATATGCGACCGAAAGCTTCATGCGATGCATCAGACAAACACCCAGAACCCCGTATCAGGCAAGAAAAGAAAAAACAGCATACCGTATCCGTAACCGTAACAAAGACAGTAAACCAAAACATCAGCACATCCGACACATATCAAGACTACATCGGTGATAAACCAGGACTGGACCAGGAAAACAACTCTAATGACTGCGCATACCCATCCCACGAAACGGTTCATTAAAAAGGGGAATTAAGTGCAGTGAGGGGAGGGTTTATTTTAATAAATTATTAAGAATGGGTGAATTGTTATTAGGTAAAAAACCTTAGCAAAAAAATGGCGGTTCCTTCTTATAAATTAAATTACCAATTATTAGGTGAAAACGGTGCATTAAGTCGAATCCCGGACTTCGATACCCAGACTGGGTCTCTAAATGCAAGTTCATTGATTACAAATTAAGGTGATGTGGAGCGCTTTTTTGCCAGCGCGTGCTCTTATGACGGCTGGTTCATTTTAATTAAAAATTAAAGTGCCTCTGTAGCGCACGTAGTGCGTGCTAAGTGAACGGCGAGTTTATTTTAATTAAAAAGTATGTGTGTGTTGAGCGTGAATGCGCATGGAACTGTGGGTGAATTAAAGAGTTCATTTTAACAATAAATGTGTGATTAAGGGGGAAATGAAAATAAATAAAGCACATAAAATAAATACCTGGAAGGGGTGTGTATGTAATGCAGAAATGCGCACGGAAGAGTCCCCCAAAAGAAGTGAATCCAGTAAAGGAAAAGTAAAGACCACTAACGAAACAACAAAGACAACACCTGTTATTATGTGTGGTAGATGTGTTTTGTTGTTGTTTTTTTTTTTTTTTTGGTTTGTGGTTTGTTTGTGTTTTTTTTTTAAATAATAAAAATAATAATAAGAAGGAAATCGAGATATATAGCACATGAATATGGAGGAAATATCCACAATGGAGTGTATGAAAATAAAATAGAGAGTTGGATGGTTAATTTTTGTTTGTTGGTTTTTTTTTTTGAATAATAGGGGTACCATGTGTGATAATATTTTAAAGTGAAAAATAAATGGAAAATGGTCAAGGGGGGTGAGGGGAGTTTTTTAGAATTTTTTACTATTTTTAAATAAATTTTCTACATTTGTTGGTAATTTAGGGGATAAATTAGGAAATATTTAATTTTCAGAAATTTTAGGGTTGGAAATTTCCAACTGAAAAATTCCCAAAAATTGAAGGAAATTTGTAGAAATTTTTTTGAATTTTTAGGAGGTGGAAATTAATTTATAAATTAATTAAATCATGTAAATCATGTTAATCTGATAAGTAAGTTAAAAGTAAGTCAGTTAAGTTCTGTTAGTCTGTGTAAGTCATGGTAGTCTGACTAAGTCAAGTCAGGTTAGTCAAATGGAATTAGGTTAGGCTAGGTGAAGTTAGATAAGTCAGTTAGGGGGGACTAAGTCAATGGAGACTAACCTAAAGGGGATTAGTTAACCTAAGTTGGGTTAGGGTTAGGGTTAGGGTTAGGGTTAGCCTAACTAGGGGTAGTTAGAACTAACCTAACTAAGGTTAATGAAACTAACCTAACTATGGTTAATGAAACTAACCTAACTATGGTTAATGAAACTAACTAGGGTTAGTTAGGGTTAGAGTTAGGGGGGTAGGTTAGGTTAGTGGTAACTAACTAGGGTTAATTAGTATAACTAATGTTAGGTTAGTTAACAATGGTTAGGTTAGTGGTAACTAACTAGGGTTAATTAGTATAACTAATGTTAGGTTAGTTAACAATGGTTAGGTTAGTGGTAACTGACCTGAGGTTAGTGAGGGAGGAGGAGATGGAAGAGGAGGAGGAGGAGGAAGGGGGAAGAGGATGGCGGCGCGTCCGGCGGCGGGCGGCATCTGCGTGGCGGCGACCGACTGAGCGGCGGCGATGACCTGCGCGGAGCGACGGCGTCGTGGACGACGCGGACGGCGCGGCAGGTGGCGGCGTCTGCGTGGCAGCGACCGGCTGAGCGACGGCGTCCTCATGATGGGGCACGGACGGCGCTGGCGGGCTGACGGGGCAGGCGGCGGGCAGTAGCAGCGTCCGGGCGGGGGGCGGCCACGAGGAGGCGGCGGGGGGTAGGGCGTGGCGACCAGGGAGCAGGCAGGTGGGAAGAGCGTCCTCAGGAGCAGCGTGGAGGGCGTCCGCAAGAGCAGCGAGCGGGGGCGTGGAGAGAGGAGGAAAGGAGGAGAAGAGGAGGAGGAGGAAGGAGATGAGGAGGAAGGGATGGGAGGGAGAAGAGGACGCAGGGGGGGAGATGGGGAGGGAGGTGGTTGGGGGTCGGGGAGAGAGAAAGAGGGGATGGGGGGGATAGGGGAGGGTGCCCGGGGAAGAAGGGAGGGAAAGAATGAATTTTTCTTTTTAAAAAAATAAATAAAATTTTTGCTTGTTGGTAAAAGAATAAAGAAGGTAAATAAAAGAAAGGCGTGCCCGTCCCGCGCGCGTGCGCGGGGCGGGGTAAAAAAATTTGCCGTGATGGGATCAGAAGGGTGCCGGGATGTTGGGACGGGGCACGCGGACACGACCGGGGCGTGTGCAGACGCGTGAAATCGAAAACAAGCGCGTTCACTGGCGGAACGAGGCGCGCGAGACACGTATAAACCAAGAAAATTTAATATCGCACAATCCGAGCATCGAAATGAAATGATGTAAAAATAAAAATTGGGCAGGACGGTAGGGGGAAGAAAAAGGAAACGTGCAACGGGGGTTTCGGGGGAAAGACAGGGCGTTCACATGCAAAAAAAGCAAAAAATAGGTCCACAAACGTTTAAAAAAATTAATATCAGAAGATCCGTGCATTGGAACGAGGTGCAAGAAGAAGGAAAAATGTGCAAAAAGACGGGCCCGACAATCATGTCAAAACATGGTTCTGATTGAGATAAGACACGTGCACATGGGAAAAACCCAAAAAACAGACTTGAAAATGGAATCGGAAATTAATATTGGACGAACTGCTTGCCGGAACGACATGCAGTAAAAAGGAAAAATGTCCGCAAGAAGGGGGGACACATGGTTGTCATGTTAAGACGCAATTCCAGCTGAAGTAGGAGTAGTTCACATGCGAAAAACTCCAAAAAGACTCCCGAAAACTCATTTAAAAATTAATACGTAAAAATCCGAAAGTCGAAAAAGGGTGGAGGAAAAAGGAAAAAGGTGGGGGAAGGCACAGGGGACACGGCTGTCAAATCAAATTGGAATTCCGATGCAAACAGGGCAGGTTCACATGGAAAAATGTCAAAAAATACGCATGAAAAAGTTGTAAAAACCCGGAAAATTAATAATGGACAAACCGTGTATCGGAATGACAGGGCGTAAAAAGGAAAAATATCAGGGGGAAAGTGCTTGTCAGGGCTATGACGTCAGAGCACGGTTCCGAAGCAAGAAAAGCACGTTCACATGGAAAACCAGCGAATTTGCGCAAAATGTGTCAAAAATTAATAACGCAAAAACCGTGCACCGGAACAGGGGTAGGTAAGAAGGAAAAATGGGCCGTTCAAAGGAAGGAACATGGCTATAAGGTTGGATTTGGACTTCAGGGAACGTAGGACGCATTCACAGAGTAGGACCGTAAAATCAGGGAATGAAGGAAAACTGCAAGGGAACAGCCCCAAGGGTAGGTGGAACATAACCGGGTGGGTGGGAAGGGATCCCATTAGGGTAAAAGCAAGTCATGGCATACATGCATGAGCAGGGTAAGGCATATGCAGAGGATATGCAATGTAGACGCGCAGGGACGCGTCCCCACACTTAAGACCGTAACGGGTAGGGTTAACCGAGCAACAGGGACCTAGGACCACGCCACAGACCATCCACTAACGTCCCCACACTTAAAACATGACCGTCACGAAGAAACCAAAGTGGGAGGGTTAGAAAAACTTGGCCCATTTCGTCAAGAAGCAAAGTTGAGTGTCGATGGCACGTCCAGTGTTGTTGTCGACTGCAGGAGGTACCAAGGCATCTTCTCGGCACACGTCTGTCAGGGCAGGTACCACGCAACAGTACCCAGGGAGGTAGCTGATGGAAGGAATCGCAGGAAATGCGTTGTCGATGATGAGGGATATTGCACTCAACTCACAGTCACTCGCCCCATGACTAATATCACTCGAGGAATAAGGATTGAAACCCATATCGCATACCCGGTTTAGAAATCGACAAGGGGGAATGGTGCAGAAGGAGTATGCCAGGGTGCACATTTGATGGTGCATTAGTGCGTCCAACCCGTCTGGCATAGGTGCAAGAAGGAAGACAAGGGAGCCTTACAGTGCAGTGGACAGAACAGGGTGATGTGTCTTGTGATGAGAGCAAAGACCCATCCCGTGGGTGCACAGGGAAACTGGAACATACCTGACTCCAAGTGTCGTAACGTCCCTCAAACGCACCTCTCGGTAATTGATTGAAGAAACTCCAGTCAAACTCAACCCACCCTCTGTCTCACGCTCTGTTGATAGTTACAAGAGGGCAGCCCGTTCCTGAAACCCATTGATATAATCCTCACAGTCACTTGTGCAAAGATTGTATGCCTTGTGCGCATTTGATGGTGCAACGGTGCATCCCGCCCTGTGCCGGCATACGGTGCGAGAAGGAAGGCAAGGGAGCCTTATAGTGCAGTGCACAGAACAAATTGTGTTTTGTGCATTGAGAGGCCCATCCCGTGCGTGCAACAGTGCATTCACACTTCTCACCTCTCATTTGATTTGAAGGGAAAAGACTAGTCACTCGCCCCACCCTCTGTCTCACTCTCTGTTGATAGTTACAAAGGGCAACCCATACTCACTTCCCCATCCGGTTAGGATGAAAGCTCACGTCACTTGATTGTTTGTCGATGAAGATCGCGTCATCAGTTATTGAAGAGGCGTACCCAAGGAGGTAGCCATCAAATCGAACGTTGTGTTGAATAGGACATGTCATCTGCTAGAGGACAATTAGACGCTCTGCAGAAAGACCCAGGACATAGCGTACCAAGGGAGGCAGCTTCGGAATTGGATCCTGGAAATATCAATTAATGAATCCACTTTCTGGACTGCTGGGTGTTACCACTTTTTCCACAGCCAGCTTCCCGCCCAAGGGTGTTGACCACCTTTTCTTGGAACGAGGCCTGCTATGACAAGGAATTGCTTCCTTTTCTCTCATAACAGATTTTTTTTTTCTTTTTTCTTTTTCTTGTTTTCCCCTATTCCCGAGGGTGTTTCCACCTTTTCTCGAAGAATAGGTCGGCATGACAGGGACCTAAGTCCTTTTCTCCCATGACCGATATGTATATTTTTCTTCTCTTTTTTTTTCGAATTGAGCAAGGGAATAGTAGAAAGACCATTTGTCAAGACCAACCTCGCCACTGTCGCTGGTGGAAAATAGAGGATAAGAGATCAAGGCTGGAAGGGGGGTTTGAGGGGACAAAGGGTTGCGTCCATTTCATCAGGACTGACTGAAGAACAGCTATCAGAAGTAGCATCATAAGAAGTACAGTGCCGCGCCAACGAGGGAAAGGATCAAGTGGCCGTAATTGTCAAGATCCCCAAGGAGGGAAGTACTTCTTCACGCAATATCCATTGATCAGAAAGGGATCATCAGAGGCATCAACGGTCTGTACTTGGACAGAGCCATTAGGGTTGACTGCAAGTACCTTATAGGGGCCCATCCACCGCTGTTGGAGCTTGCCAAGAAACTTGCCAAAGCGTGAGTCATAGGCTAGGACCAAATCACCTTCTTTGAACTCCTTGTGCTTGATGAAGCTATCATGGTAAGCCTTACGTCGAGCTTGCGTGGCTTTTATGCACTGTAGAGCCATCCTACGAATTTCGTCCAAACATTCCAGGTGCAAGAGACGGTGTTGCAGTGAATCATCATTTCCCAAACGCTCTTTGATGGCCACTCTTAAAGAGGGTAATTCCAGTTCAACAGGGAAAACAGCTTCTGTACCATACACCAGCTGGAAGGGTGTCTGTCCTGTTGCTGCTTTATGGGAGGTTCTGTACGCCCAGAAGGCCTCTGTAAGTCGATCATCCCAATCATGACGATGTGCGGCAATTGTTCTTGTCAGAATCGAGCAGAGGATGCGATTGGTGACTTCGACTTGGCCATTGGCTCTAGGGTAATAAGGAGTGGACTTGCGATGGCGGATCTTATATAACTCTGTCAACTCTTCCATGACTTTGTTGAGGAAATGCGTGCCTCTATCACTTACTAGCTCTAAGGGACTGTCAAAACGGGTGATGATATTCTCATACATGAACAGGGCCACACTGTTACTATCGTCCCGCTTTAAAGCTTTAGCTTCACACCACTTTGTAACATAATCCGTACATACGAGGATGTATCGGTTCTGTTTCCTTCTGGTAGGAGGATCGATCGAACCTACGAAATTGATGCCCCACTTCTCAAACGGCTTCAAAGGAAGAATAGGTTGCAATGGCATGGCACTTGTCTTGGTGGGTTTCCCCATTCTTTGACAAGCATCACATCTTTTACAGTAAGCATAGGCATCTTTGTGAATTGTAGGCCACCAATATCCTGCTAGCAGAGCCTTCCTAGCTGTAGCTTCTCCTGCAAAGTGACCTCCACATGGCTCGTCATGGCAAACCTTCAGAACAATCCCAATCTCATTTCCTGCAACACATCTTCTGAGCACTTCATCTTTGCCTTTCTTGTACAGTGCACCACCTAGCAAGGTGTATGGGGCTAATTCTAGCATAAGCTTCTTCCTCTCCCGACTAGAAATTCCAGGAGGGTACTGTTGGGTTGCTAACAGATTGGCAATGTCTGCATACCAGGGAGTTACAGTTTCTACCAAGAATAGGGAAGCATCAGGGAGGTCTGGATCATCCTGCTCCTCGTCTGCACTTTGTGGGATACGCGACAGATGATCAGCCAGAACATGGGAACGACCGGGCTTAGTAATCACCTCAAAGTCGAACTCCTGGAATAAAAGGAGCCATCTCATCATTCGTCCTTTCACATCTGCTTTGTTCATCAAGAAGGACAGGGCCTCATGATCCACATAAAATTTAAAGTGGGTAGATAGGAGGTAATGGCGGAACTTCTCTAGGGCAAACACCATTGCCAAGCACTCTAGCTCTGTCACTGTATAGTTCCGTTCCCTATCAGTGACTTTTCAGCTTGCGTAATAGATCGGTTGATCCAACTTCAAGGAGCCCTTCTGGCAGAGGACAGCACTTAAACCTTCAATTGATGCATCAGTGTGTACATGGAACTCTTTCGTCCAATCAGGAGGTTGCAGAATGGGTGCCTCAATCAGACACTGCTTCAGAGTGTAGAAAGCTTTGTCACATTCTTCTGTCCAAGTAAACTCTGCATCTTTCCTCAGAAGCTTGTGCAAGGAGGTTTCCTTTGTTGCAAAATGGGCTATGAACCTTCTGTAGTAACCCACATGGCCTAAGAATCCCCTCAACTGTTTGAGGTTGGTGGGTGCTTTCAGAGCTGCGATCTTTTCAATCTTTGCAGGGTCTGTTGATATCCCTTGTGCAGAGACAATGTGGCCCAACAGGACTCCAGAAGAGACTCCAAAGATGCATTTGTCGGGGTTAAGGGAAATCCCATACTCCCGGCATCGGTCAAAGCATTGTTCCAGGTGTTCCCAGTGTTCACGGATCAAACTATAGACACAGAAGTCATCCAAATATACTTCAATAAAGTCGTGTAGATGATTTTGAAATGCGGCCATCATGACTCGCTGGAAAGTGGCAGGGGCATTGCAGAGCCCAAATGGCATCACTCGGTAAGCGTAGGTTCCCCATTCTGTGGTGAAGGTTGTTTTGGATTGGTCTTCTTCTGCGATTTGGACTTGGTTGTATCCGCTGAATCCATCCAGAAGGGAATAAAGCTCATGTCCTGCCACTGTTTCAAAATTAATTACCTCTTGGCTTGAAGACTCCTCTTTTGAAGATGACACATCCAAGAACATCACATAACAGGGACCCTCTGATGCCTGTTAGGTTTGTGGGACTGGTGCTCGTTGGCACGGTGCATCATCATCATCTTTCTTTGGCAAGGGTAGGTTAGGACGGCATGAGCCACTGTTAAAAGACGGCTTGTTCTTCTTAATCCATTTCTTATAAAGGTTTTGCATATGAGAAGATCCATTTACCAGACCAAATGGTACCATCACCATTCTGTCCCGTAGCATGAGCTCGTCTGTTTGTGATGCTTCTGGAACTTCTTCTTCAAATGTATCCTCTTTAGGTGGGATAGACTCTTCCGTTTCACTTTCATAATCTTCTTCATCCATATCATATCCATCCTCTTCTGTCTCTGTCTCTGTTTCTGCTTCTGCTTCTGTCTCTACTTCTGTTTCTGTCTCTGTAGGGGCTCTGTAATAGAAGAACAGATCCTCTGTTTCCTCTTATGCCTCTGTCTCTGTCTCTGCTATGGCCATGTAACAGGGAGAGCAATACATCCATGCTTCTATCTCACTGTCAGAAGTGATTTCAGAAGTCATTCCTGGTTCAGGCAGGAAGTATTCACCCATTGATAATGGCTTTGCATCTTTTGGAAGTCGGCTTACAGTATCCACTGTTATGGAATGTGCCACTGTTTTCTTGGGAAGGATCTGTTTGACAGCATCTTCGTCTGCTGATGTTCCATCTGTAGCCTCATTAGGGGAGTCAAAAGATAATTCCAAGGAGGTGGATCCATGTCCTTTTTGAGAACCATACAGTTTCAGCACCACTTTATTGGGTCCTCTGCCCAAGGTCAAGGTTCCTTTGAACCAATCCGTCCTTGCTCGGGCTTCAAAAAGCCATGGTCTGCCCAGTAACAGAGGATAGGATGTGCCATAAGAGTTTGGCTTCACCACCAAATAGGTTAGCCAATAATCTTTTCCAGCCACTGTAGTCTTCACATATGGGAGAATGCCCAAAGGCTTGATTCTACTCTGATCTGCCAGTCTGATGAGCCATTGGGTTGGTTGCACTCCTTGTAAGCCTAGATCCTTCATTGTAACATCCGTCATAATGTTCACTGATGAACCACCATCAATCAGTGCATTTGCAATGAAGCAGCCTTCTATCCACACGCCAGTCTCTGGAGTACCCGGATCTAGGAAAGCATTAGCTGCATCCACTTCTTTTACAGGCTCTGGAGCTTTGTTGGACTTTGTTGCTGTTGAGGGAGCAATCCTTAAACCACGTCTTTTTGTCAGTATACTTTTGAATCTTTTTCGGCAACTGGGAGACAACATCAATAATTGTCAGAATGTGAGGTTTGGTTTAAAAGTATCTACATCTTTGACTAGATCGTATTCCTTAATAGGATCCACTGGCTTCTCTAACCGATTAGGGAATGGGGCAACACCCATTTTCATTTTCCCTCTTTCTTCCAACAGAGGAATTACCGGAACTTCTTCTGCCACTTGTGGCACTTCCTCCTCTTCTGTATCCTGGACCTCTGGTCCTGTCTCTGTAACTGTCTCTGTAACTCTCTGTGGCACTGTAGTGCTCTATACGGCACTATTAGGCTCTGTTCTGTTCTGTTCTTCTGGTGGAAGATTGAACTTCATTTTTCTGGCAGGAGGGTTATTTTCTTTCTGGATAGGTGGTTCCTTCTGCTTTGTATGCGTGATGGCAGCAACTTCCAATTCCACCAAATTGGAGGTAGGCTCTTGAGCCTTGGCCGAACTATCAGTAGCACTGTTTTTCACTGGGGCTGGGCTTGGACAGTCTTTTGCAATGTGGCCTTCTCGTTTGCATCGACTGCATAAGGGCTTGTAATCCACTGACCTTCAAGGATTTGGACAATTTGGTGAGATGTGTCCCTTTTCTCCACATCTGTAACATTCCACTTCTGATCTCTGACCACCGCCAGACTGTCTTCCTCTGTAACTTTGAGAGGGAAATCTTCTGGGTCCGAAATTAGGACCAAACTCTCTAGGCTTGGGTCCAATATCCTGTGTTGTCATTTTGGATTCCAGCAAGTTGAATCTTGCGTCTTCTTCCTTCCTTCTCCTATCATGCATCTCCTTCAGAGAGCAAATGTCCTCTGTATGGTTCTTCCGCAAACAGTAGGAACAGAAGGCCCCATGAATAGTTGGTTTTTGTGTACATTCAGTGGCTAAATGGCTTGCTTGATGACACTTACCACACCAAGTATTTGACCGCATCACATCTCTTCCTGCTCCTGCAACATTGGATATGCTAGCGGTATTCACTTTCAGTGTCTGTAGCTGCTCTGTAATCACATCCATCAACTCCTTTTTGATGTTTGCAATTGAGTTGGATAAGTAATCCTTCAAACTTTCTCCTCTGGACGTACTAGCAGTAGGGTTTTGAGGAGTCTCTGTAATCACTGCATAAACGGGTTGGGCTGGTACAGAGGGATCTCTGTTCTGGTTCTGATTCAGAGCTCCTGTTTGAACTGTTGGCTGTTGACTCCAATTGGTAGGGTTCCATTGTTGCTGCTGATTTGGCATGGAGGAAATTGGTTGGGACCATTGTTGTTGTGGTTGAACCACCATTTGAGGTATGGATTGTGGCCACTGTGGATTTGGTGCACTGTACTTTGATACCGAGGGCATCTGTTGGTAGGGATAGGGAACAGTCCCTGGAACTGCATTTGGTGGGTACATCATTCATGGCATCAGAGGAGGTAGGACTCCTCTTCCTGTATTCATCGCTAATCGAGCTTCCGCTTCATCGTATAGTCTTGCACCTTCTGTTGCAGCTTGTAGTGTGGCTGGTCTTTGCAGCTCCACAAACTTACGGACTTCTGGTTGTAATCCTCTGAGAAACACCCCCTTCTGAATGCCATCATCTAGATTATGGTTAGTCCATCTCTTCAGGATGGATTCCATTCGTGAGACATAAGCTTCTACTCTTCCTCCAGAGGATTGACTTAGGTTCATAAATTCCTCTCTCATCCGCTCTTCAAAACCTTCACGCCTGAATTTAGTGAGGAAGGCCAACTTCAGGTCGTCCCATGTGCCAAAAGTTCCTGCTGCTTGTCTCTCATACCACTAAAACGCCGCGCCCTTGAAAGTGGCGGGGAAAATTGCTAACCAATTCTCAGGGGTTCTAGCATTGTTAGCCACACACGCTACCATAAACTCTGCTACATGAAGATCGGGGTCTTCATTGTACTCTCCCTTAAAAATTGGCAATGGGACTACATTCGCTGGCCTGTCATCAATATTTCCAGGACGGATCTGGCTTGGAAGTGGACCTCCAGCAGGAGGAGGAAGGGCTTGATGTGCCATTGGGAATTCTGTAAAGAGTTCCTCAAGGGCGTCAAAAGCGGCTTTTGCTGCGAGCTCGTTCTCAGCCTTGATTTTTGCTTTCTCTCTTCTCACATACCTCTGGAATCGTTCTAATGCTTGCCTCTTTATTGCGTCATTCATCAGGGGGTTGGCTCCACTAGGTTGTTAGTGCTCCACAGAGGGTTAACAAAAGGCTTCAGTATCTGGAGGGTTCTCTTGCCAACATTTCTTCTACTTCTTTCTTTTCAACGTCCCTGAATTCTGCTTTCATGCCACTGCACAGAGGAAGGTATTCGGTTCTGAAGGTGTCAAAATGCATACGTCTGAGCATTGTGGTGGTGCCATCATCATAGTAATGCCAGCTTCTGATGGTTTCAACAGTGTATGTTGTAAAGAACACTATGTCTACCAAATTCCAGTGGGTTGCTAATTGAACAAACAGAAGATTATCAGTACACCAAGCATCCCATGTATCTTGCTGTTGAGCATCCACGAACAAATTCCAACTCTTTTCCTTCTTGTCTTTGTGAACCTCTACAGACCAAGACTCCTGAAGCTTCTTCACAATCTCCCACTTGATGTTGTCTGGAAACTTCTCAATGAATGCCAAATCTTCCATGGATGGTCATTCTCTCTGTTTCTACTTTTCAGTTTATTCCCAAACAGTTTGCCACCAAGATGCAAGTTTCTGCTGCTTCAATAGGAAGAGGAAACTGTCCACCACATAAAGCATGCATCATGATGGTGATGTGTTTCCGCCATTGTGGGATGAACTTCTTGTGGAAAATGGCTTTGATTATGAGGAATTCCAACTCTTCAGTGGAAGAAGGAACTTTACAAACATCCATTGAATTCTTCTCTTCTTGGCAATGCCATTTCCTTCATTTTCAGCCTCTTCTGGTGCTTGTTGATGGCAATTTTCCCCTGCTGCGCACCAAAAACATGGAGCCCCAAGAGGAACACCAAGGAAAAGGGAATTCTCTTGCAAGAAAATCTATCTTGTAACACCAACAAGCTTGTTTATCATGTTTCATAAGATCACAAAGAAGAAAAGAACACCAGGCACAGAAATTCTTCATGCAGCATTATGTAGATCTCCCACGGATTTGGTAGAATCAACCATATTCTTCAATATCTTCACAAAATCCATCAATAGAACAAAGAAAGCAAAGTAATACACCATCTTTGAATGGAAATACATCACATAGTATTCATCTTCAATATCTTCATAGTCTTCTCTCTCAATCTCTCATATACAATCACTCTGTTTTTGTAGAATTGGCTATCTCTGACTCTCTCTCTCTCTCTCCATCAATAATACATCATATCCTCACTACAATCTCCCAAAATCACTCTCAATAATCCCTTTTAGGTCATGGATACCCCTCCTAAGATGTATGTCTGATATGAAGAGTCACCAGAGCCACTACAGTGTCCTTTCATAGCTCACTACTGTCACTTCACTCTAGTCTTCACTTGAGTCTTCAGCAGCTACTTCTTCCACTTCTTCGAGCTCTTTTGCACTTGTATTCACCTCTTTCCAAGGCTAGAAAACTTTCCCAAGCTACATTCTCATCCATCAGAACACATACAGAAGCATACAGAACAGTCACAGAACAGAACATAACATAACATAACAGAACAGAACAGAGACAAAAGCTCTACAGAAGACCTACAGAAGGTTACAGAAGGTCATCAAAACCACATAACTCATTCTTAAACCATTCCAAACTCTCACAAACCATTCAATAAGCTTTCTCAATATCTCAATCTTCATCAATCAATACTCCATCCCTCTTTACAGAAGACAATCAGAACAAAACAGACCAAAACATAGCAAAACAGAAGGTATACAGAACCAATCAGAACATCACAGAACCTCCAATAAATATCATGATCTTCCAAAACCCAATCAATATCATCCAAAACACTCTCAAACCACTTCCAAACCAATCAACCATTCAGCTCTCAAAAACAACAAAAATCAGCCAAAAAACAAGTCATTTCAACACTCAACATATCATTGGGAAAAGATATAGCAGATGGTCAAAACTTGTACTATATCTATTTGACATGAGAACAAAGATTAAAATCCTTTATAATGTATATAGGAAAAGATTTAGTCACATTATATGTATTCCACACCATAGAAAATATAAAAATTCTTTGTGATCCCCACAGGAAAAGACATAGTCAAATGGTTGAAACCTTTGTTGTATGTATTCCACATGACAAAAAGGACAAATTTTCATTGTGGTTCCCATAGAAAAATATTTAGCTAGATGGTCAAAACATCAAGAAAAATATGTATAACAAGGATAAAAATTCATTGTGATCTTTATGTGGAAAGATTTTCTTGAATGGTCAAAACCTCTATTGCAAGTATTTTATACAACACTTAGGATTAAAATTCATTGTGATGTTCACAAGAAAAGATTTAGCCATATGGTCAAAACGTGTATTGTATGTAACCTATATGATAGCAAGGATAATAATTTTTTGTGATATCCATAGTACAAGATTTAGCCAAATGGTCAAAGCCTCTATTACATATATTCCACATGACAACAAGGATAAACAATCTTTGTGATCTCCATAAGAAATTATTTGATCAAATGATGAAAACCTTTATTGCATGCACTCCACATGACAATAAGGATAAATATATTTTATATGAAACATTGATCTCATGCTTAAATGTTGAAACTACAAGGATCTCTAAAGAATAGGAGATTTCATTCTCTATGACATGAAGTTATAAAGATTGAGGAAATTTTACCATAAATTAGAAGCTATTTGAGAAGGAAAGATAATTTGTATCATGGTTAAATATTTATAAATGTTATAGTACCTACTTGTTCATAATAGTAGACTATATCATATTATAATTTATTTTTATATTATACTATTTTAGTCTAAATCATCTTATATTAATACATCGTACTATGCACATATCATGAAATACATTATCAAATTATATTTTAATTTTATTTTATTAATAGTTTATAAATACTATTCTATAAGATTATGTATTTTTAATGTGTCTAATGTGTAATGTGTAATGCCATTGAGAATTTTGAAGCCATATTAGTGACAATTCAAGAGTAGAATCTCTACCAAGATAGGATAGGGAGTGTGTGGGCAGTATCTCTAGTTATGGAAATAGGGGCAATATCCCAATCATGGGTTATTAGGGGTATCCTCTCTAGGGGTGGTAATCTAGGGGCAATGACCCGAGTGGGGGAGTTTGGGAGACAACACCCCCTATAGAGGCCTATGGGCGATTCTCCCACCATTGGTAGGGATTCTAGGGGCAATGGAGCCAATGGGGGGTTTTGGGGGGTAGCCGATGGGGATATATGGGCAATGCCACTGGTGGGGTCCTAGGGGCAACACCCCCAGTAGTGGGGGGGTCTAGAGGGTAGTGCTCCCAGTGGGGGTCTAGGCGCAACTCCCACAATGGTGGTGAGGTCCGGGATGGTGATGATATAGTCATTACATGATTTTTTTAAAATCCACAACTTAAAAACTTTTTTAAAAATAAAAAATAGTTACAAAAATAAGATATAAATCTACTCATATTCCATGACAAGTTATGGTAACTGAAAAAGTGTGATACTTTAAATGATCCTTTTCACAAGATTGGTCTTTACAACTAATCATGAAGTTTTTCAAATGAGTTTCTCTTTCTCTTTCTCCTCTCTCTTCCACACAACTCTTTGACCTGAGTGTTTTCTCTGTTGCATTTTTATAGTTGGCTTTGCATCCCTAATCCTCTCCGTTTCTATCTCTCCTCTTGTCGCCCCTCTCTTACTGCAAGTTTTTCAACCCTTCTCTTTGGTGATTCTGCCCCCTTGCTCTTTTTTGAGTACTCTCTACTATTTCGTTTTCTCAACTAAAATAGACTGTGTAGTGCAAATTTTGATTCAAATCTTGGTATTGTGACCAAAACTGTCAGAGAGAGAACTAGGGAGAGAGAAAGAGGAAAGAGAAAGACTGCAGAGGAGAGAGAAAGACTGCAGGAAGAGAGAGAAATAGAGTGACGAGGAGAGAGAAAGACTAGAATTGGAGAGAGAAAGACAGGAAAGATGTAGAAGCCATGGAAGCTTGAAGCAAGAAGGGAGAGAAAGATTGTAAATGTATTGATATGTCAAAAAGATGTGAAAAATTACAACTTCTCTCCTTATATACCAGTGTCAATGTGACATGGCATATTATTAGTATTCTAAGTATTCCCAGCTTCTTACAATCCATCCCTTCCCAAAAGTTTTTGTACCCAAAAACAAAACTAGAAAGAGCTAAAGAAAAGATGGATAGAACAGAGTACTACTCTGTTTTACAGCTTTACAAATAGGGAATGAGTGAAGAATTTATCATTACAAGGGCTGAATTTGAAGTACGGAAAGTGGACCCTGCTATATACATGATTTGAAGAACTTTAGAAGCCATTGGAGCCATAGAATCTTCAACAAATAGTTCCAGAAGAAAGTAGACAGCTTGCTGAAATAACAGT